>NC_090926.1:398007451-398310481 GCF_040938575.1 Ambystoma mexicanum | reverse complement strand
GGAAGAGTTTTCTTTGGAAAAAAAGGAAAGAGCTAAATAAAAATTAATGGGATTGTGAAGCCACTGTTTCCCACATTCCCTTTTTAAATATTTTTTTATTTATTGTGCATTTGGTTAAGAAAATAAATCCTTAAGCACAGTATTTCAATATATCATACATATTAAAAACACTATAAATCACAATAAATCTAAAAACAACACATAATTAAAATTCCAAATTGCAACAAATTAATCAATAAAATATCAAATTTCCTCTACGTTTCACATAATACATCTATACCAATTAAAATCTAATCAAATTCATTCAGGTTTATGTCAATAAAATCAAGACATCCTTCCATACAAAAACCCAGCAGCAATTATTACCAATGAACCAGCACCAAAAAGCATACTCCAAAATTGGTCACCCTGGATATCTTCCCTGTGGGCTACAAATTCATGATAGCCTTTCCTGTATTGGACTTTCAAACAAGGACACTGGGTTAGGATATGGTGACTGGTTTTTACAGTTTGATTACACAATATACATAGTCTAGTCTCATAAGGTATATTTGCCCAAACACCACGATTCTCAAACGTGGGCAGCATACAGAGAAATCAATATTAGTAAAGCGCATTAGTGCTGTTTTCTTTAAATCGTCAATTAAAGGTTTGAAGCAATCAGTCCCAGAAGTGTACTTGTGTCCGTCTTAGTCGATAACAAAGATATGTAGAGTTTACACTGTTGGATCAGCCAATTCGACATAATAGAAGGCAAACCCAACCCAGACCTTATAGCCTCAACTGACACTTCTCTAGGTATACCCATAATTGATCTTAGGATTTTTCCCTCCGTTATCCTTATCCATTTCACATGTTGCTCAGCCAATGGATCCAAGCCATACATCAATCCTGGTATCATTCTTGTTAAGTATATCTTTAGCTGTCCCTCAAAGTTGTTTCCTCCCTTGCTCTTTATAAATATCTTTGTCACTAACCACTTCTTTAGAATTCTCAGCGATATGTAATCGCCAAAAAGGGAGTGGGGTGGGAACGAGCAAAAGGGGGAACCCAGGTAGATTTATCGGTGTACAACTTCCAATATGTTGTCCTTCATATTCCAGACAATCACCGGTTTACTTTTGGTCCTGCCTCCTATCAGCAAAATCTTAGTTTTTGTGGTATTCATTTGAAGTTGATTACTGGCAGAAAATAACAAGAGGTCATTGATAGATCTTTGCAAACCATTGGGTGTATAATCTATGAGAATGGTGTCGTCGGCGTATGTAAGCCATGATACAGATTCACTCCCAATACAAGGTGGAGGGTTACGTACCTGTCCCAAAAGTAAAGTCTAGATCTGATATATAGAGATTAAATAACAGGGGCTCGAAAACACACCCCTGTTTCAAGCCCTTATTTATGTTAACTGTCCGGGAAAGAGTCTCCTCTTGTTCCAGTCGAATGACTGCTGAGGTTTCAATATGAAGACATTTAAGAGAGTGTAACAAACTAGTATCAATGCCCCATTGCTGCAATTTCTTCAATTAAATTGGGCGTGAAACTGTGTCAAAGGCCTTAGAGAAGTCTATGCAACTGAGATACATTTTCCATTTAGATTGGCATGCTTCAGAATCCCGTCTGGAATTGTTTTTAACAGGCACTTCTCCGGAACCCAGCTATTGAGCTTCTTTAAAATGAACATAGCAAAGAACTTGGCAGTGGTATCAAGCATGGCGAGAAGAGAGATTATGAGCACCACCCTTCACAGGCACCAGTATGGCTTCCCTCCAACTCTCAGGTATCTCGCCAGTGCTTAGTATATGACAAAACCAAAGTGCCAAGGACCCTGCCCAATAGCTCGGGTTAGCCTTGTACACCACATTGGGAATAGGATCCAGACCAGGTGCTCTGGAAGATTTTAATTTCACTATCAAATCATAGATATCATCTTCATCCAAACCTGATATTGGGACAATTGCTTCCTTCAAGAACACTACTTTGGGACAGACCTCATCCTGATCATAATAAAGTGAAATAAGATGGTTTATCCAAACTTCCTTGGATAAAGGATTTGATTCCTGTTCAGTGTTTCCCGCAAGATCACATCGATAGTATGACCAAAATGTCCTGTTATCATTGGTGCCCAATAATCTAAAAGGTACTTTCAATTAGCACTGTTTTAATGAGTGGCAATGGTGCCTCAGCCAGTTCCTATGTCTGGTTTGGAGCAAAATCACCTGCCCAGAGCAGTCTATCTTATTTAATGCAGCAATCTTATTCTGTGCTGCCTTAGCTCTGCATAGTTCCCTTTTCCACAGTACACCAACACATCTATTGTATTCAGACTTGCCTCGTAGAGTATGGACTTTGGCAAGAACCGGACTTGGAGTAATGAAGATTACCGATAAGAAATATGGCCATTCCTTGACTTAAATTCGCAAACCAAGAAGTGGTAAGGGCTATAGCTGAACAAGACATAAAAGGCACAATGGAGAAATAGTGTCACTGAGCAAGCTTTGATAAAGCTGTAGACCATGTATCATCTGACAGTAAAAAGGCAGGGTGCTATGTAGGCTATAGAGACCCATGGATCGTAGCACCATGGGCACACGCGGCTCCCCTCTGGGACAAATGTCTTCATGCTCTCGACACAGAACAACTAGAAACAGACCCATACACAGAGCTTGAGGTACTCCCAATCTATATACATCAGCACATTTCCAACTAACCTAACCAACACACCCTCTCTTTGAGATTAACCCAAAACAGCATAACATGACATAACCTGGTGGGCCACACCTGATGACATATTCCAAATTACAAAATTACAGAGGATTGCATTTTGATTTTGATATTGATATTTTATTCATTTAATGCAAATCTTGCTACCCCTCACCGGCAACTGCACGGAAGACTCTTGCTCCCTAAACACAATCTATTCTACCATCGAAGCTTGGATGGCAAGTAATGGCCTATGCTTAAACGATGATAAAACAGAGATCTTGATGGCTGCCCCCCTCCCCTCAGTCATCAAAACCTCTTCCCACAATGTGCCAATTTCAGTATAGATGGCCTGCAGATCCCGGTCTCTACATCTGTGAAGACCCTGTGGGTTTACCCAGACTCCTCTCTCTCCCTGACACGCCAGGTTAACGCCATTGCCTCATCAGCCATTTCCATGATGAAACGAATTAACACTGCCACAACATTCCTCGCCCCAGTCAATTGCCTTACCATCGTCAGAGGCAGCATTGGAGCCAGACTGGACTACTGTAATGCACTCATTGCTGGCATATCGACATACAACATCAAGAAACTACAAGTAATCCAGAATAATGGTATCCGAGCAGCTCTCAAAATCCCTAAAAGAGAGCATATATCCGAGGCAAGAAGAAACGCCCACTGGTTGCCAATCAAGGAAAGGATCATTTTGAAAACACTATCGATCACACACCGCTGCATGTCCAATGCTGCTCCGCCATACTTGTCTCAATGCTTCATGAAAGTCCAATCCTCCAGACCGATTAGAAGGGCTTACATCCACAGACTTTTAGTGCCTAAATCCAAGCGAGCTAAAAGAGGAAATGCCAGCTTCCCCTCCGTTGACGCCCTTGAGTGGAACTTGCTCCCACTTCACCTAAGAGTGGAACCTTCATAGTGGGCCTGCAGAAAAGGTCTGAAACGTGGCTCTTCGACTAGAGCCCTTTTCATTGACTGCTCCCCTTTCTGCTGTTTTTCTCCCCCCCTTTCAAGGTTAAGTTTACCTGGTTGTTACAGCGCCTTGATGTATGAGGGTTGTGTGTGCTTAATAAATGTAATAATAAATAAATAAATAATCAGCTACTAAGTATACTAGGGGGACAGAGGTATTCGTACCAGGGTTGGAAGGATACTGGGGAACTGGGACTCTTCCACATAGCAGTGCCTCTGAAAGGTTCCCAGTTTGGAACTGTTGAAACCTCTGTGCCTGTTCTCTTATTGATCTTATAGGAGCTACAATGTATACGGTGCTTGTCATCACAACTATACAGTCACAAAGATAACAGCTGCTTTCACTGCACACGTTAAGGCTACCTGCTGCATATCCTGGAAATGTGATACTCTGAGGCAGCCATGCTGGATATGACCTGCAGGTTGCACACATATTTATGTTGCAGATTTATTGACCCACTGAGGTATCCTACTAACAGGATTTAGATGTCACCAAGCAGTCATGTGACCTTTGATTCCTACAAAGGGTCTCTGAGTATGTGCTGCGGATTCGACCTGCTCACCTGCTGAACATTATCTTGAAGAAGGTTCCCAAGAATCTCAACAAGGTCAGAGAAGGTATGGCGCTCCTTAGGGTCCCCATGCCAGCAGCTCAGCATGATCCGGTAGCTGTGGAGAGAAATCAGAACTTCTTGTGACCAGCACCTAGAACAATCCAAGGGACAAGGGAACTCCAGATGTGTCTGGTTCTGTCATAACACCCACGATGTAATGCATGAAATATCATTTCAGATGTTTTGTTGGTTGTGGATACAATTGATAGAGGCACCAATGGGGCCTTACAAATGGTTGGATGTTAGTGGCTGTGTGTGGCTCTGCGCGTGCCTGTGCAGTGGTGCCACCGGAGGGTTGTGTGGGGAGTAGAAATGGATAATTGGGAATGCATTTTGTAGAAATGGGAGTATGGCTGCGTGTAAAGATCTGAATCCATAGGTACTTAAAGTTATGGACAAACTGGAGTCTGTGTGGTGGTAAAAAGGGACAATGGAGAGCAGGAAAGTCCTGATGGCCATATATTTGGTAAGGGTACAGGAAGACAGATGGGACAGAGAAACAGGGTTCTGATATTGGGTGGGTGGAGCAGGGATTGAGGGTTCCACGATGACAACCAGTAAGCCCTTATTTCTAACAATGAATGGATAACCATTTGTTACTGGGCCATTTTATGCCCCTGCTGGAATCTGGACTTGGCAAACAGTTTTGACACTACACATAGCCTTGATAGGAAAGAACCAAATCTCCATCCAGGAAGAAAATAGTTTCAGGAAGAGGCCCCTGTAGCAGGTTTGGTGATTGGTGATTGGAGGAAGTCTGACTTACATTTCTGCAGTGGCATACTCCGGAGCTCTCATCCTGGTACCATCTTTCAGTCGCTGGCAGAATTCCTCATTGATCTGCACTCCAGGATACGGGGACCCACCTACAAAGTATCAAAGCAGAGATTCAGGTCCCAGAAAAAGAACCATGGACCGGGGGTTGAGGGGAGGCATGGGTGGGTTGAGAGCACCTATCCAGGCTCACATGTTGTCAAACACTTTCAACTTCAGGCATCCACTCTTTTCATTGATGACATTCCACCTTATGGACCACCAGTGATGTAGCCACAACCTTCAGAGACTCCTATTGCTAGGAGGCCACTATTGACCACTAGGCCAGGTAGAACAGGTGAGGCAAGTGGAGGAAGGGAGCAATGACATGTGAGCATGAGGCAGGTGGCGGTGGTCAAAATGAGGTGTCCGAAGTTAAGGGATGTGTGGTTGGAGGGACGGGGGCAAATGATGGCTCCGGTTGTGACGTTTAGAATTTTGAGAGCAAGCAATATCTATGCCAATGCTGGAGGATAGTGCCAAAAAGGCCCAGATCCTGACTGCCTCATAGAATTCTCCACTTCCTGGTCCTAGGGCCGTACCAGTGTTATGGGCCCTGAAGACGAGTTTAATGCCCAATCTCAGCAAGGGCGTATAACACATTTTGAGAGATCCTAATGCCCAATATGGTTAGAGGCCTAAGTCTATAAAGCTATTAGTACCTTGTCACTTTTGAAAAAAAGGAAAAGTCCAAAAAAACTTCAAATGGAGAAAAAAGATGCCTAACGGAAGTGTGTGTTTTCAATGGTAAAAAGATAACATAATTCCACAGGAGCTGCCGCAAACCCCCAAAGACTCCTCTAGCTCCTTTCTGCAATGGTTCTTTCTCCCACTGTTAATAAGACCATCTGAAGGGAAAAGGGAAGGGGATATAATAACAAATGTCAGACTCTCCCTCTTCTTTCTCAATTGGTCACCTAGCACTTTTTTGTCCCACCGGATCCTTCGCAACTTGTCTCTTGTTGACCTCCTGGTTAGCCGAGGGTGTACTTTACAAATCTTTTGAGGACCCCTCAAAAGGCTTAGAACCTCTCCAAGAAAATGGTCCTGCTAGTTGAAGGTCTTCAGATGAAAGGCAGTTCTAGAATGTTCTTAACAAGGTTCTATACGGCCTGACTAGAGAGTTGCACCCATTCAGCACTCCAATCTCTTTCCTTCATATTGGAAAGGGACAGATAACTCTGAATGAAATAAGAAATTGATTAAGGAAACACTGAGCGTCATTTAAATGCAGCCACACAACCTGCTCAGAGACACACCTTAAGGCCAAATAGAGAAACCTCCCAACCTTCTTAAAAGCTAAACAGCCACTCAGCCCTTCCTTTGTCTAAGGACCCTGACATTATTATGTGCTTTTCAAACATTTTACTAAGGGATGAGGAGAGTTGGGAAACAATTATTGCAGTGATTGGAGGTATCATTGCCAATTCATTTTGTAGGCGAATGTGTAACCAAGCAAAGAAAAGCAAATGAGCGCCTCGACAGACGTGTGCATGCATGATGACTGGGCTGTGGGGCTTGCCTATGTGACAGTGAGTCGGGGGGAAAGGCTGACAGCGCATGCCCAGGAATAGCAGACAGCTGAATAGTAACTTGGCCGGCGAGTGAGCAAGCGCCATTCTGAAGTGTCACTGAGCGTGGTGAGTAATGTCAGTGGTGAGCGCAGGGAGAGATGTGTGACCAACACTCTGCAGGCTTTACCTGTTCATGGAGACCACAGAGTGTCCAATTATAGCACTTGCTTTACATTCCACGGGTACTAATATTCTTCATAACACTGTGCTAGTAAATAATGCCCCTCAGAATCCTGTACCCTAGATTAACAGCATTCAGAAAACCCTACCATGGAATAATCACCTTCGTGTTTCTGTGCTATAGAATAACGCCTTTCCACATACAGTTCCATTGAGTATTCTTTCTCAGAGTCCAGTGTCAAGGATTACTCTGTTCCTCAGACTATTATGCTGTGGAATAATTTCACTGACATAAGGAGTGGCTCACCATGGAATAATTCCCCTACGTAAACTGCCATGAAATATGGCTCTTTGAAATTACCTGTCAATGGGTTTAGGGAGTTAAATGCTTGGTACTGAGATCAAATAGTATACTTCAGGCACGGGTGTGTGTCCTGACAGGTGCGGCGCATCCTTTAATTCCTCCCAAGATTAAGACATTTGGTGCCATTGCACAGTACCACTTATTATTCAATGTTGAGGAAAGCACGGTATAAAAGAGAAGTTATTCATATTGGAATACGGCGCCCTGGAATAATGATCCCGGGCTGCTGCAGAATAGTACATCGCTCCACAGAGTATTGTGTTGTGGGGAAATGCCCCTTAGTATACTCTGCCAGGCAGAAATGTCTTCTCAGGTCCTACCCCATGAAATAATGCCCTCGCAATTCTGCACAGTGTATTAATACCCTTCGGAATACTGCCCCGTGATATATTCTGTCTATAACATAGCCGCACGGCCACCATTTTGTGGTTAAATAACACACCTAAAAAGTAAAGAATTCTGCATCAAAGACTACATCCTACTCAAATCCTGTGCCACAGGACACTGCCCTTTGGAACGGCATGCCATGGAATGAGGTCATTCCGAATATTCTTTCTTGGGTAATGACCTTCAGAATACTGCTGTAGCGAAAAAGGCTGCTCAGATGCTGTGGCATGGACTAATGTACATCACAGTACTGTGACAAATAATAGTGACCGCCCAAACACAGGCCCATTGCATACTGTCTTCTGGATTGTGTGCTATGACAGCACCTCTAGCGGTGGCGTATTAGACTATCAACAATGCCATTCTTCAAACTCCGGATACAGCCACCTACACTCAGAGGCATGAAAATAGCTCATTTAATCATTGATTAAAGGTCCTCAAACAGAGATGCAGATGGTATGAATAAGCATTAACGGGGTATTGTTCAACACCACAGACCACCTCCAAAGGATATCACAAAGTGCCTTTACAGCAACAACAGAGCAATTTGCCTACACACTAATCAGTTCCTACCCACAAGCTATTCAAAACCATTTCCCAGACACTCGATACCACCAGACACTCAATAAAATAGCATTCCCCTACAGAAAATGCCCAAAATCCGTCACACAAAGGGCTCAGGATCTCCTTGATCCTTTAGAGTATGCCTTCCATCCGGGGAACTGGCAAAGAAAACACCACCCTTCTCAAAATCAAGCATAATGCCATCAACACAGTGGGTGAAATTAAGACCTGTCATGTCTTTCAATAGTTTAGATTGTACTTCTACTTTCGACAGTATACACCATGTCATTCTCCTCAATTACCTCTCAGCTGTAGGACTCTTGGGCTACTTCATCCCCTTTGTTCCCAGGCTCTCTGACTGGGCCCTACTTCTCCCAATCCCGCCAAGTCTTGTCTTTGTATTTCTTTGTATTTTGTCTAGCGACTTACACCAAAGCGCTTTACAAACTGAAAACGGTACATTAGGGTGTAAAACAAATTGAGCAACAAAACAGTCAGATAGAAAGAAGATGATCGCTAAGGCGGGATTAAAAAACAGGAAAGAGGAGAGTGAGGGGGGGAAAGGGGAAGGGCAGTCCAGTGCCTGGGGGCTAGTAAAGAGAAAGAGTGAAAACGGGAGGGCACACAAGGAGGACAAGGGATAGATGGACCATGGGGACCTTTAAAGACAATATAGAGAAAATGAATCAGCAAGTATGAGTGAAAAGAAAGACACCAAACAGAAAGAAGAGCAGGTGAGGTGGACTCATGAGGAGGTAAGGACAGAAGGCAATAGAAGAACTATAGCTAGAGCAAGAGGAGCAAGTCAGAAAGCAGGGAGACCAAGGTGGAGGTTGTGGCAGTACAATAGGTCAGAGAGCACAATACAGTGGTCAAGAGTCTTTGTAGTTGAGGTGGTGAGAAATTGTCAAGCCATTCGGTTATTATAGAGTTATTACATTATAGAGTTGGAAACTACAAGAGTGTGCAAAAGTGGCGATGTGAGCAGAACAGGATAAGGAGGAGTCAAAGATAATGCCCAGGTTATGGGACAGAGGAAGAAGGCACAGCACAAGATGATGTAAAAGAGGGGGAATATTAGAGGCATGGACAAACAGGACCCCTGTTTTAGAAGGGTTTTAGGTGAAGGTAATGAGCAGTCATCCAGGACTGGATAGCAAGAATGCAAGAGGAGAGAGTAGACTGAAAAGAAAAAGTAAAGGAATCGAAAGAACAATCTGTGAATCCCCCTTATACACATGATGGGCGAATCGGAAAAAGGAGAAAAGAGAAGCCAGCGGGATAATGTAAAGAGAACCAATTAAGGGTTCTAGGACTGAGGCATTGAGGTACACCATAAGAAAGAGGGAGAACAGAAGAAGACTGACCGATCCGGGAAACCGAAAATGTGCATCCAGAAAGCTAATAGCGGAACTAGTCAAGAACAGATCCCCGAACCTCAAGATGATAGAGACAAGACAGGAGAATAGAGTAGTTGAACGTATCAAAACCAGCAGAAAGGTCCAGTAACATAAAAAGAGAAGAAAGCTCAGAGTAGCGGGCTGTGAGATGAGAATTGGAGATGAGAGAAGAGCTGTCTCAGTGGACTGTCTTGGGTGGAAGGAATCGTGATTCACAAGGTGGAAAAATGTGCATCAGCACTGACACGTACCTGAGCGTAAGCAATAAGCTCCATAAGCATTGAGAAAAAGGGTAGGAGTGGAATTGGGTGAAAGTTAGCTGGAAGAGAAGGGTCAAGGGATGTTTCTTTAGAGTGGGTAGAATGGAAGCGTGTTTAAAGGAAGTAGAGACAGTAGCAGTAGGTAAAGGGAGAAGAAACGGATACACTGAAGATACAAGAGGAGAGGGGAGAGAATCCAAAGGGGTGGCAGAAGGGTGTGCCTTAACAAGGAAGTGTGTGGAGTCCCACAAGGATTTCTTTTGTTACCAGGGCGCTTCTATGTCTACCTTTCCCCCCTCCATAAGATTATCTCTTTGACCATGACATTTAATTCTGCCTACTTGCCATGAACTAGCAAAATCAGTAGCATGCCCTATTTACCTGCATGCTTGCCATTGACTCCTTGGTGTGTAAGAGCTTCCTCCAGAGAAAATGCGCACCTCCCCTTCTCCACAAACTGTTGCCACTCATCCCAGATCAGCCAATGATCCCCAGCACTAAAGTAAGAAGCCCGAGTGTACCCTTGACTCCAAAACAGTGGCGTCGCCAGGAATCAAATTAAGAAGGGGCACAGAGGGGGCCAAAGAAGAAATTAGGGGGGACACCAACTAAAGTAGGGGGAGAACATGGTCACTGCTCGTGTTAGGTAGGGGGGAAGAAGGGAGGGGCACAGGGTTTCACAGGGGGTGCCCCCCCAGGCCACCTCCCTAGCGACGCCACTGCTCCAGAATGAAATTCACCACCCGAATCCATTCTTTAGTTGACACGTCACCACTACTTGGATCTACTCAGGCACTTGAACCCATTCAGCAACTGAGGACCCGTCACATTCATCTATGAACACTCTCTCGTCATCAACCTGCACCAATTGATCAACTCTCCAAGTGGCCCAACTAGGAACCCTAAGTCCTGGGATTCAATCGCATTGCCTAAAATCCAGTGCATCAATTTCTAAAGTCTCTTCGATCTCATCCTATTGATGCCCGTATCACCTGCAAGACCCCCTGCCTTATCCACACATGAATGTGCGGCAAAAACGTCCCACAACGTTGAGATCTTGTTTCTGCTCGTAAACATAGAGACACTTTGCAAAGAAAGCAGCTCGGCTTCTGAAGATGCTCCTTATAACAATCCACAATGACGTCAGCCATCTGGCACATAGAATGAAACAAAAGCATATCTTTTGTGATCGTACCACCAGCTGTGATTCAATGTGCTGTACCATGCCATACAAGCACGCTATGTCAGTTTCAAAACCCCATGCGGTCGTACAGAAAACATACACAATTGAACAAACAGCTCCACTGAGCTATCTAGATAGCTTGTAATTAAAAAAAAGACTCTCGGAAACGTCAGTAGAAAATAGGGGGAAAAAGGGAGGAATAAATAGATGGGAATACATGAGGACATGGTAAAGCGGGAGAGGGGTCGAGGGTAGAAGGCAGGGGTGGGTAAAGTTATGATTGGTGTGGTGGAAAACCCCCATTAAAAAATGGCACATTTGTCAAACAAAAAACGGATTGGGAGATTTTGGTGATTTTTACCAGAAATTACACATCTATATTTTGCCACAGACAAATATAAGATACCACTCTTTCATTAAGTTATCAAGTTATTTAAACCACTCTTTAGATTAGAGCTAGTGGAATAAAGCCCCTCTGAAGACTGTGCCAGGCACTATTGCACAAGAACATAATGGCTAAAATGCACTATGCCAATAAAGATGTTACAGAATATTGGGCCAGTGGACACTGTCAGGAAGTCAACGAAAATCATTCACTTTCCAAATCTGTCTGCAAGATGTTGTATAGTTACATTCCAACCCTTTCACTACACCTCCCTCCTTGTCTGACCATGCTCTCTTGTGCTCTCAACTGGATCTCTTAGGTCCCCCGGCTAAGCCTCTGCCTTTACTGCCAGTCTCCTCCGTCGTTCGACAGATGAAACAAGTCTCAGTTTCTGCTTTTGCCGCCACTTTCATTCTCACTCTTACTCCTGCCTCAGACTCCCACACTGACTCTGCCCTTGTGAATCTTCACCTCTCTATCACCAACACCCTGGCCATCCTTGCCCCTGTCATGAGGATCCGCATGAAGCTTGCCTCCAAGCACAACACCTGGTATGACTCTGACCGAGCCTCTTTCAAACGCAAGTGCAGGGTGGCTGAGCGGAAGTGGTGGGCATCAGGCACATCCTCTGACAAACAGACCTGCTGACCTGCTCCAAAGGCAATACAGACTCTTCATCCGCTTGAAAAAGAGGGTCATATCCAAATCTGCATTTCTGGGGCCACAAACAACACAGGCAAACTGATTAAAAATCTGCAAGGATCTCGCCAATCCTTCTGGAGTATCCATTTCTCCTTTGCCATCCATGACCCTCTGTACTTCACTGGCCTCCCACCTCTTAAGCAAAACTCAGGACATCCTGTCCTCAGTCTTCTATCCTCCCCTCTCTCATCCCTCCCCAGCTCTTAGGCCTTCCTTGGCCCTCCTGTCCCCATCCCTTCTACTCTTCTCTTTTTCGCCTTTTGCACCGGATGAGGTCTCGAGACAAGTCCTCGATATGAAAGCTCTCCTCGAAATAGGTGCACCCCTGCTCCTCCAGAACCATCAAGGACAACATTGCCTCCCTTGCGCCAGCATTGGCTGATTTCTGTAATCACTCCTTTGCCACTGACTCCTTCCTGCTACCCCTTAGGCACTCAAATGTGCATCCTCTGCTCAAAAGCCCTCTGCCGACCCCTCCTGCCCTGCTAACTCCTGCCCTATCTCTGTCACCCATTACTGGGTAAACTCCTGGAGAAGCTGGTCATCTCCCAACTGATCCAACACACTGAATCTGTTGTTTGTCTCCACAACCACCAGTCTGACTTCGGAGCAGCCAGAGGCATGGAAACTGCTCTACCGAAAACTGAAGACTTGCTCTCAAATCTCGATACCAACTCACCTTCCGTTCTTAACCTTCTGGATCTTTACTCTGCCTTCGACATGGTCAATCATGCCACCCTGACACATCAGCTTGGTGACACCCTTGGCGTCATGGGCCTGGCACTTAACTGGTTGATCTTATTCCTGTCCGACTGTCCTTCCCAGGTTCAACTCAGCCCTTTTCTCTACCCTATCACATGCTCCACCTGCAGCATCCCTCAAGGCTCTATTTTCTCCCCGTGGCACATCAACATCTATCTTGCCCCTCTGGCCCGCCTGATCTGTGCCTTATCTCCTCACTTCCAGTGTTATGCAGATTACACACAGCTCTACTTTAAGCTTCCCTCTACTGCCTTTTCTTCCTCCTCTCCCATCCCTGACTGTCTGACTGCTTTTCAGGCATGGTGTGCTGCCAGCCATCTCTGCCTTAAACCCAGTAAGAGTGAGAACCTTCTCATTGGGACCCCTGCTCCCTCTTGCCCTCTGGCCACCCTCTATGGGTCCCCTCCTCTCACCCTCTTGTGAGTCAAAAAACCTTGGTGTAATCCTTGACTTCTCCCTCTCCTTCTCTCCTCATACCACAGTCCTTGTCAAGAAGGCCCATTATCACCTGCATCTCCTCAGAGGCATTCTCACTTCCTCATCTTTCCCCATAAACTCTGCATTCTCCAGAGCTTTGGTACACTCTAGGCTAGACTACTGCAACAGCCTCTTCCTCAGTATTCCTCTATCCTCCCTTGCCTCCTTCAACTAATCCAGACATAGGACTGCAAGACTGACACTCGGCCTCAAGCCCAGGGACCGCATCTCTCCAGCCATAAAATCTTTCCACTAGCTCCCGGTTGCTGCTAGGATCAAATTCAAGATTCTCTGCATCAACCACAAGGCTTTCTGGGGCATGGGGCCCTGCTACATCCAACTCTCTCTCCCTAAATACCTCACTGCTAGAGAGCTTAGGTCTTCTAGCTCCAACTCTCTGCCGATCAGACGCTTCTCTAAGCAGAGAGTGGGGGGGGGTAGATCTTTCTCCTCCACAGGAGCCTCCCTCAGGAATGATCTCCCTGGCCCTCTCAGGCTTGAGTCGGATCTGCTTAAGTTTCAGAAGCTCCTCCAGACCCTCCTTTTCTCTTCTTCCTTCCCTCCCCCCCTGCCCTGCTAAACCCGGTCTGCTGCAGTGACTGGCTGCCTGGTTCCCTCCGAGTTCTACAGGGCACCAGCCCTCCCCACCCTATCCATCCCCCTCCTTGTTCTTAGCATGTGGACCCTCACCCCCTGCACCCCAAGCAATTCCCTGGCACTTGTCCTCCTGTCCTCCCCTTAGCACTCGCCTAGCCCCTAGTGCCCCCTCCTCCTTAGCCCCATGTTCACTCGCACTCTCTCGACTCTAACCTGCACTTCCCTTCCTACCCTAGCACTTCAAATTTGCGCAAACTGCCCGCCCCTCGCCTTGCACTTCTTGTCACTGCACTTGCACGATCCGAATGTTACGAGGCCTAGTAGGACCGTTATTGTTATTTTTCTCCTTTATCCCACTTCCTTTTTGTGTTGCGGTGCATGGAAACACCTTACAAATATTCAGTAAATAAATAAATAAATTCTCTTCTTTTTAGAGATCATAGGGTACTCACTTGAAAAGGTTTTAGTTGCCTGACATCTGGCTAATTTCTTCCCTGTTCTAAGACATTTCAGAAGCAATAGTCAACTGTAAATCATAAGATTTCCTTAAGTGCCACTCTGGTCTGCTGGTCAATTGCAAAACAAAACAGGTGATAGTTGAAAGGTTTGGAATTTATCTTAACCTATGGCAATGCTCTGGGCAACCATCCAGACCATCGTCCTTCAGCCTGCCAAGCTATTATAGGAGGGGAAAGACCATATGCCAATCAGGCTTGGTTTCACGCCAAAAGGGGCAGTCCAGCACGAACTTGAGCTGCTAGGTCACCTCCCTTCTGCACGAGACCACAAGCATCCCCAGACATGTTTCAGGTACATTGGGCATCATCAGTGAGGAGTAGCTTGGGTCTCTGGGCCCAGCAGGCTCGGGATCCAGGTCTGGGAATACCTGTCCCACTCGAGGTGACTTATGCAAAACAAAAGAGGTGATGGCTGGAAGGTTTGGAATTAATCCTAACCTCTGGCATTGCTCTGGGCATCCCTCCAGACCATCGTTCTTCAGCCCGTCACCCATTACAGAAGGGGAAAGACCATATGCAAATCAGGCTTGATCCCAACCCAAAAGGGCAGATCATTGTTCCTCTTAGGATGCCATACAATGGCCCTGCCCTACACCGACAACCCCCGTGCTTGGCGCTTCTCTGAAGGCACATGCTTACCATCATGGAACACTCTGTGAAGTGGTAGAAAGGGTATTTGCCCCGGCAATGTGCTTACCCAGTGAGAAGATCTCCCACAGCAAGACTCCAAAGGACCACACATCGCTCTGAGTTGTGTAGACCTTATCGAAGATGCTCTCTGGTGCCATCCACTTCAGAGGGAGTCGGGCCTGTGAGCAAGAAAGCAGAATTAATACAATTGGCTATGACACAAGAGCTGTCTGGTTATCTTCATATTCTTTAATAAATGTAGTTACAGGCTGGGAAACAGAGGAACCTTCACCCCTATGGTTGAAGGATGTGAGGGACAGTTCTATGGGGTCTACGAACAAAGCTTTCCCAAGTGACATGAAGGATATTATCCTGGCAGCTGTGAGAACATCTCTCTAAGGGACGTTGATGGAAGCTCTTTGTGGCACTGGGTTTTAAGCACTTTGAGGGGCTGTGATGAAACCTCTTATAGGGGCTATGAAGAAAGTTACCCATGAAAATGAAAATACATGTTATGTAAGGGCCATGAGAAAATACTCTCCCAGGAGTGTTTGGTAATCTCTTCGAGAAACTGTAGGCAAAGCTATTATAGTGGTTCTGGGTAAAGCTATCCTGACTCTTACATCCTCTCTGCACACGAAGAAGTAACAACACTTTGACATCACTTATCAGAACATAGGGAAAGCTATACCCACTACAGTACCTACTCCTAAGAGCCACCCAGGATTTCCTCTACATACCAGTCCTGCTGTACCCAGATAAATGATGGGCAGGAATGCAGATCATGCCACTAGGGGAGAGAAACCAGAATCCTTCATCCCAAAATGCACTCAGGGCAACCAGACTGAATCTGAAACCCCTTGCGAGATACCCCGGTACTCACGCTGCCCTTTCTGACATAGTCAGGGTCTTTGTAGATGTCCCTGGCAAGACCAAAGTCGCAGATCTTCACCACATTGTTCTCAGAAAGCAAGATGTTCCGGGCTGCCAGGTCCCGGTGGATACACTGAGGAGAAGATGGGAACAATGCACAAGGTTCAGGAAAGCATTCATGTGAAGGTCAACATGGAGAGCTCTGGGCCTGCCAAACAGATGGACAATATACATCTTGTAATAAGAGGTCCCAAATCTGGTATAAGAAGAGTATTAGTTTGGTTGAAATTGTTTGGCCGATTCAGCTGGTGAGGTAGCCTTCAGTTATTTGGTTATCTTATAAATGTTGAATTGTCTGTCTTCAGTGAACTGATTTCAATATTCTGATCTGATCTGGGCAGTAAGCTAGCTTTCAATATTTATGAGCTGCGTACAAATACAGTTGTCACCCTAGGATGCTTTCCATTACATCACTAAACCGTTATATACCATGATCTTCTCCAGCCATTTTGACCACTCGCTTGATAATAAATCAAAAAGACTCAATGCTTCAGTTTTTCTTTTTCACATGATTAATTACATAATGTATATTAGCATGTGGACAATGTGTAGTATATTTTCTCTAATGCCAGCAATTCACATTTTCATCCAGGCACCTTGTTATGACAGTCCGATCATACTGGCATAATACATTATGCTAATTCCATGACCCAGATTTCTTTTTTAATATTTTACATTTTTGTATATCGTACTCCTAACAAATTCCGATTTCCAGAATACCATCAATTGCAACTATAGCTCAATTACCCCTAAGTCTAGTCATGGACAGGTATTCTCAACGTATTTGTTAAAACAGACTTCCGTCTCTAAGAATTCATTCTTTATTGCACCTTCTTTTAGAGGCAGTAATCTTCTACATATATATCCTATCGCCGTCAGATTGTTAAACCAGGTTACAATTATGTGGTCTGTTTCAGGAAATGAGTTACCCTACAATGTTGTGGCTTAATTCTGGTAGCACTATGCCTTAGAATTATCTGATTAGTTTAAATTATAAGATAGCTTTCAGTTTTCTTGTTGATTTCAGTGGTAAGACAGCTCACAATATTCTGGGCTGATTCCGATAGTAAGCTACCCTTCGATTTTATGGGCTGAACCAGGTTGTCATATAGATTGTAATTTTCTGGTTGATTTTGGTAGAACATTACCTCAAAATGATCGGATCTATTTCAGTTAGGTAAGTAATTTGCCATGTTCTGGTTCAATTTAGGCACTGAAGTGTCTTCTCTGTTTCGGTTTAGTGAGGTAGCTAGCTCACTTAACATGATCTGATCCAGGAAGCTATTTTACTGTCTTCTTGCCTGGTAGCGGCAGTGGTCGATTTTACACTTTTCTAGTAGATTTTAAATTCCGGGGCTGATTCAGTCAGCATAATAGCATGCATTGTTCTGGGATGAAGCAGGCAGTAGGGTAACCTACAGATATCTTGCTGCAGCTAAATAGTAAGCTAGGTTAAAAATGTCTGGGATGATTCAGGTACTGAACAAACTCGGTAGAGTCAGAGAATAAGTTTGCTTTTTACCTGCCCCAATTCAGGCTGCATATTAGATTTTATAAACTGATTCGTTAAATAGGCTACCTTACAATTTTCTGGCTGATTCAGATAATAACACAGTATGTAGGACACTGGCCTGGTTCCTGGCAGTTCACATTTTCTTAACTTTTTTAATGGTGAAAAATAGCCAGAATTTCTAAATCACTAGGAAAGAAATTTTCATATGTTCTCATCTGAGTGTATGTCCGCATTAATTTCTCTGGGCCGCACAATGCGGTAAGCTAGTTTAAAATCTACTGGTCTCAATCAGGTATGTTGCTGCAGTATTATTTTCGACATAAACAGTATCAACCCGCTTCTGCATTAGCCGTTACCTGCGTGTTATTTATAGTAACTGCACACACGCTCAAAATCTTTCAGTGGATCTGTTCATTTTATTTTACTTATGTAAATCTCTCCCCAGTCATCTTTTTTCTGTGTGTGTGTTAACTATACCAACCCTCACATGGGTTAATGTATCCCTTGAATGTTTTGGCTTCTCTGCACATGTGATTGGCAGTCTCGATGCCACATTTTATTCTTTGACACAAGGCCTTGCGTTGTTCTACACATCCTTTCATGTCAATGGAAACCTGCAAGGCCCGCAAGCTTACTCACCCTTTTCTGGCAGAATTTAGGCAGTAGGGAAGATATATTTTCATTTGCTGGCCTGATTAAGGCATTATTATGAAGGACTGCCTCACATTGATCCAGTTGTGGATGCCCAGTGCATGCCTGAAGCTCAACTTCTCCAAGACTGAATTCTTACTGCTGACCAACAACCCCGAACACCCTGACATCCAGGCCTGGCCCTCTTCTATGAGCCTTGTGGGCTTCACAGCCCAGCTGGCCACCTGTGTCATGTCTCTTGGGTTCGACATTGACAGCCACATCTCCTTCAAACAGCACATAGCAAGTAAAATACAAATGACTTGGTACCAACTTTCTCTCCTGCGGAAAATCAAGCCCTTCCTCCCTCCCACAGAACAACGTCAGATCTTCTGTCCAAGCGTTGGACTTCTCCCACTTGGTTGGTGGCTATGCCCTTTTAGAAGGCCTTCCAGTGACTGCTCTGGCACCCCCGAGTTGTGCCCGACAGGCTGCATCATGACTTATCAAAGGACTCTGAAAATGTGACCACATCATCCCAGCCCTCGTCGAAATGCACTGGCACCTGCTGCAAGCCCGTATCATCTTCAAATCCTGCTGCATCTTCTGCAAAGCTGTCATCCTGAGGTCCCCACGCTACCTCACTGAGAATCTCAGCATCTGCGGGGGCCTGCGATCCACTAGAAGTAAGGAAATGTAACGGCTTGAACTCTGCTGGTGCAGGAAGGAAAGAACCAGAAGACAGGCCTTCTTTGTCAATGCCCCAAGACTCTGGAACCTCCTCCCTGTCAATACCAGACCCCTTGCTTCTACCGTTCAGGAAGAAGTGCAAGACCCTCCTCTTCATGGAATGGATCCTCCTTAACACCCAGCTTCACACACTGCCCACTTCCTACCCTACCTGAAGCTGGGTGATGTGCTCCCCACTGTTTCCACCCCTGGTTGCTTGTAGATCCCTTACTGCCAAATTGCCTGCCCCTCCCCTGCGTGTTAGCTCGGCTTCCCTCACTGTGTTCTTCCCCCTATGGTTGCAGAATGCTCAGTTGCTTCCGGAAGCTGGGTTCCCCAAAAATACCCTAATAATAATAATTATTAGTTACATTACATTGTCTTGTTGATTTCACTGTTAAGGTAAATTACAGGTTTCTGGCAGAATGCAAACAGTAGACTACCTTACAGTTTCCAGCACCCGGTCTGCGCAGTAAGCTATCTGGCAGTTTCCCAACCTGGTTTAGGGAGTTAGCTAGTTTACAGTGTTTCACCAGGTTTCACTTAGTTAGACAGCTTAAATCCTTTGGGGTTTAGCCAGGTAGTGAGGTAGCTTACATGTTTGGGCTGATTCAGTTATTAAACCAGTTTACAATTTGCTGGGATGGGAAAGGTAGCGATTACCGCTAGATTATGTCACTATTGTGTATGGAAACTCTAAAGGACCAATAAAAAAGTACTTTGTCCCTGCCCTGTCAGTCAACCTGAGAGGCGGGTCTGATGGTAGTGTGCTCCATTTTCTTGTAAGCCCCACCCACCTCTCCAGACCGGAGAACAATGAGACCTGGATGACAGTCTGAAAACGTGATGTTAACATGACGCTGATCTCGGAGGTGTTTCTACTCACCTTGCGTGAGGCAAGGAACTCCATGCCACGGGCCACCTGGAAACTGTAGCAGATGAGGTCCTCCATGGTCAGGGGGCACTTCCACAAATCTTCCACTGCACCGGGAACAAGCATGGGAGAGGGAAAGGAGATGTCAAAAAAGGTTTCATCACAGCAAGTAACTATAGAAGGCAGTTCCTTGCTCGACCTGTGATCATGCTGAAGCACCCAGAGGCAGGGATGCTTGGAAGAGACAGACACAGACCGCGACGCAACTACTGGTTCAGCTTTACACACCTTGTGGCTCTGGCTAGGACTGAGCATAGCCCCTACAAGTGGGGCCAGAATGGAGATTTGGGGAATAAGAATTGCAACTGCGTGATGCGTGGTAATGGGGATTTAGAGAATGTACGCTGATCTGATTAAGGAATGCAACAGTTGTTTAAACGCTCTAAAGTCAGGTGTAAGGATGAGAGGTGCTGTCCTTGACCATCTGCTGGATTATAATGGCCAAACAAAAGTGTATGTAGTTGTAAATTGCATGAAGCAGGTGTTGTGCAGAGACTGGCATGTCAATATGAAGTGGAGAGTGTGGCAGAAGATGATGCATGTACTCACAAAGGAGTCATTTGAGTACAGGTTTGAGCTTGTGCTCTTCCCAGGTCACAAGCTCTGAATTGAATGACCTAGGAGTTCGGGCTGGACTTTTTTTAGGGTACAAACTCTGATTTGCATATGTTTTTCCTCTTGAGTAATGGCATGGAAGCCTGAAAAATGGAATAGGGATCTGCCCAGAGCAATTTCTAGCAGTTAGGATTATTTGAAAGGATTCTCTTCCATCACTTTTCAACATTGAAAAGTCTCCCCAGGAGGCATATGCACGCTCAGACATGGGTTCTGAGTTCCAGCTACACCGCACTCAGGACGCCCAGTGATTCAGAAACATGCATGGCTTGCTATGCCCTCGTTTAGACGGGATGCGACCTGCACTGTAAATGAGGGTGAGGCCAAGCCTGGTATGCATATCTTTTCTCGCCTTCTATTATTGCATAGTAGGCAGCACAACTAGGATTTGGAAAGCTGCACAGAGCCACTGCCAGTCGTTATGATTAATCCAAAGGTTTTCAATACTTCAGTTTTATTAACACAAAGGAAAACATCCCACTTTTACGTTTACCGGGTTTAAATTGCGTAACTCGTGCTACATGACACTTATTTTACTTTGTGTCCTGTATGCATAGGCCCAGTGCCTTAAGTGGCACTACAAATCGAGCTGGGGCTCATCGAGGGGGCGGGGCCTAACAACGGGGGTCTTGATGGCCCGTTAGGCCACGCCCCCTCTACGCCCCGGCTCAATGGGCTACTGGCACCCCTGCCAGGCAGCCTTTTGTAGAGATTAGCCCCCTCTTCCCTATGGGGGAGAGGGTGCTGATCTCAGCATTTATTTTGTATAGGCTTGCCTGGCAGGGGACAGCGCCTCCCTATTCAGCCTTAATGGTGACGCTGTCCCTCGCCAACTGGGGAGGGGCAGTGTCACCATTAAGGCTGAAAGGGTGAGGCCACTGGAAGCAGAGGTTTTTTTTCCTAAAGACTGAAACTCCCGGGAATCCGCGGGAGATTCAGTATTTAGAAAGCAAGGCCTCTGCTTCCAGCGGCCTCACGTTTTCTCCATAATGGTGGCGCCGGCCCACGGACATCACTTGATTAAAGGGATGCCTCGCAGGTGCGGCGCCACCATTATGGCTCAAAGGCATTTTTTTCTGAAGCCTGAAGCTCTCGCACACGAGCGAGATCTTCAGGCTGTAGAAAAAAATGCCTTTTCGTGTAGTGGCCAGGGCTGCCAAGGGAGATTAGTGGGCCCTGGCAGGACCCCGCCTCAAAACGAAATTTCGGAGCCTGCCGGGGTCTAGCCCGGCAGGCCCCGGCCCACTTAAAGCCCTGCATAGGCCTATTACTCATGCACTAACACAGTACTCGTCATTCCGTGGCATAGTTTTCTGTGTTGATTGGAATGGCGTGTATCCATAGCAACTACTTCGTACTTCCCCACCAGCAGAGAGAAAATCCTCCTACTTCACTGCTCATTTCGAATTGTGTTCCTTATACCCTGGGCGTGATTCAGGCACTAACACAGAATCGAAAACCCTTTCCTATTTTGATGCGTACACCTTGTGCCCATGGTTACGACTCATGCATTAGCACAAAGCTGAACACTGCTCTAGATCACTTCCTGTTT
The DNA here is from genome assembly GCF_040938575.1 of Ambystoma mexicanum. Lineage (NCBI taxonomy): Eukaryota > Metazoa > Chordata > Amphibia > Caudata > Ambystomatidae > Ambystoma > Ambystoma mexicanum. The sequence goes on along the minus strand of NC_090926.1, from coordinate 398,288,532 downwards.
TGAGTTGTGTACCCTGCGGACCGGGCTAGGACTCTAATAATACAGAGGGTAAACATCCTGCTACGCCACTTCCTGTTTAGATAGTATTTGCTCATGCGGAGGGCGAAATACACTGCAAAATCCAATGTGGAAAGTTTGACCAACATTTTTGTGCACACCCTCTGCACCAAGTTCTGCTCAGGTGCATTTTCCAGCAAGCTTTAAGAAGTTGCTTCCTATCAGGTAGGCCAGACAAAGGCGGGTCACTTTACTAGGTGGACCCGTAATGACTAGAGCTATCAGCAACGTGCACTTTCTATGAGGGGAAGCGCACCTTATGTAAACTCAACGATTGCATTACGGCAAATAGCTGAAATCCGAAAGTAAAAAATGTATTACAGCTATAGCCATAATTTGAGGATTATGACAAAGTAATGCAAGAAATGGAAACCCAATAAGAAAATCTTTGCAACAATATCCTTTATCGACTCACAATTAAAAACCTTAGTAGGCATCATTATATCATCAAACAAAAATTATGCACCTCCTGATGAACCGCCATATCATAAGGCAGGGAAACACGTGTTGAGGAGCAAATCACAAAATAAATAGGGGCAACGTTTGTACCCATCGACAAATCACCAGAATAACAGTATAACCCTAACTACCTCAAAAGCAACTTGTAAGAACACAAAGTCATCACCACCTACCAATAAAGAAATCATCAATTGATCGATATCCTATCCAATTATTTACTCAACTAAGGATCCACAAACTTCAAGAACCCAAGAGTAAACAAATTGAAGGCAAAAACTGAATGACATTGAATTCAGTCATGCATTGAAATAAGGATCTAAAGGCAACAATTGAATAACATTAAATTCAATCATGCAGTAAATCATGCACTGAACCAAGGATCTACAGGCAACAACTGAATGACATTAAAGCCTATTAAACATTGAACCAAGGATCCACAAGCTTAATGAATAAGGTAGACAGCAACTGAATGATTATCAATGCAATTGTCCTCCCTACATCGGAGCCATTAACCTAATGAACCCAATATAGGATAGGTTTCAAAGAACTGCTCAAGACACTACAATGTGACTACTGTCATTATTTATAACTATTATCCAACAAATACAATTGCAACCAGTGAAAGCACAACTGTATTCTTATCTCTTTGGTCTAGCATTTTCCAGCAAGCTTTAAGAAGTTCTAAGTGGGTATGCAAGTCTAGGAGAACGGACTGGATGACGCCAGGCTTTTTCTGGAGCTGGCCTAAACAATTAGCGATTATACCCAGCAACTGTGAAGGTGCGTGTACAAAAGGTAGCCCTTCAACTTGGTCACGTGGGTCGTGTTTGAGGGCGTCCTCTTCAATGTACATCAGCTATCTATGGACCCCCAGTTATTCCGCTACAGATGCCTTGCTCCATATGGAATGTGATGCCAATAGTATTGTCTGGAGTCAGAGGGCGGCCATGCTGTCACCTCCCCCGGTCTAGGTGACCAGCACACTCTTCATGCCTGAGGGCGGGCACAGGAAGGACCCATTCACTCCTCTCAAGGCTCACTTACTGACCGCGCCAACAAGTAGCCACCTTGTATGATGCTTCACTACAAAGTGTCACTTCTAATGACAGCCCCACCCCACAAGGATGGAGTGACACTCCCTGCAGCCATGTATTATTTTATGGGGAGTGTGGCCGAGTAAGTAAACGCCTTCTTGGGTTTCTGTGTACTGTCTTCTAGGTGTCGATGGATGACCACTCACTGCAGACGTCAATGGTGGCTATTAAGGATCACTCAGTGGAGACGTCAATGGTGGCTATTAAGGATCACTCAGTGGAGACGTCAATGGTGGCTATTAAGGATCACTCAGTGGAGACATCAGTAGCCTCTTAGGAGTCTATGGCATGCCATTAACTGAACGAGAGACATACTTGTACTCACATAGTCCTGTGCAGTTTCAAACACAGGAGACATCTATGTCTCCATAATCTTCTAGGGAGGGTAACTCCTTAAATGAGAGATTCTTGTAGGCTGCACCTCTATTTCGCCATTGCATGTTCTCGGTTAGATGACCCTGGAGAGGGAGGCCTCTCTGTTGGCATGAGTGACCTTTCTTACCTTCCTGACCTCTCAGGCTCTTGCTGATCATAATTCGGGTAAACATGGCACTCTCGCTTGAACCCGCACTGCTCCTGCCATCCACTCGCACTGCTTCCACCATGGATCGCACCTTCCTTCGCAGCCTGGGGGACTTCTCCTAGGGTGCGAAACATGTTACAACACACTCTGTAAAAGTGCGCCCTGCAAATTCATGTAGTAGATTCACTGCGGAAAACAGCATCCCATCGACCTTCAGTTGCCCTTTTGTGGGTTGTTTCCTCCCAGAATGTGCCCTATCACCCCATTACTGGTTATAGCAGCTTGAACTAAAGAGCTGCTATTTGTTTATTTATTTATTTAGACATTTATAAAGTGCTCAAAGCCCAGAGGCATCTAGGCGCTAGAGCTTAAGAAGTTGGTTACAGGAGAGTACATCAGTAGGTACAGTTAGGATGCGCCCGTAGGACCCCACTTCCAGCAGGGCTGCAGCGTCTCTCTAAGTACGGTGAGGAAGAGGTCCATGCCCGATGTACTCTTTCTAATTTAGGATGAAACCCCAAGTGTTTCACCAATTGCCACAGGTGAATAAAGCCCCTGTTCTGTAGGAAGATGTCGACTCAGGAGGACCCACGATCACCTCTAACATTTTTGTGCCATAACAGACGAGACGGAGATCAACATTTGCATATCGGCCTGGCTCCTCCCGTAAGGGCAGTCCAGCACCATTGCACACCAAGTTACAAAATGAGTCCTTCCATTGATGCAGTGCATGCCAAGGGAAGGATGTGTGTCTAATGCTCGAACAAACTGCTCGTATTTGTTTTCTTGAATTTTTACTAGAGAATGCAGGGGTCTGGGGAGACCTCCTGCAGGCTCCAACACCTCTCATCACCCTCCCCCCAACCTCACCAATATTGCCTGAGGTTGGTCGTAAAATTCGAGAACAAAAAAGAGCAAATAAAATTCGAGTGGTGTCTGCTCGCGCATTTGATTCGATAGCAAAGGACTATGCATGCCCCGGAGTTACCGCCATGTCCTGAAGCGCTACTCATCGTATTAGAAGAATGGACCCAGGATCCCAGGGAGAAGGCGCAGTCACATATACTTACCCTGTTGGGAATAAATCCATCCCTTCTAGTGCGCAGGTAGTTCGAGAGGTTTCCGTATTTACAGAACTCTACTATCACCATGAGGGGGCCTGAAAGAGAGGACATGACGTCATTACAGATGCAGCCAGCATTGGGTGAGGTGGGAGACGTCCATTGTACATTCAGGACGGCTTGGGCGTCTAGAAGGCTCGGCACTCTTGGACATGTTAGAAGCATTGCTAAGGAATCGCCAAAAACGACACACAAGGCATACACAAGGATGATAAATTGTAATATATATTGAAGAACTCCATGAGAAAGTGGGGCGCCTCCAGGGAAGGGACACACCTCACTGGGTAATGACACAGGCATGTAGATAGAAAGGGGAACACGCGTTGGGGTATCTCTGGGACACTGGAAGGGCACTGAAAGCCCTGCTACTATGCTGGGACTGTATTTGTAAAGGCAACATGGGAAACTAGGATTGCCACATGAGGGTGTCCGGAAAGGACACGCAGAGATTGGGAATAGCATGGTAACAGTACTGCAAGAATTGGGACAGCCATTAAGAAATATTTGGAAATGGCAAAGCAGACAATCAGAAAACTGTAAAAACAGCATGTGCTCAAATACTTCTAGATATACTGTGCACAGGTGTTTCATTCCAACAGCTTCCATCAGCAGGCCCCTTTCGGGCAACTCCGCAGCGCCTGGCTTCGTACCGTTGGATTTGGTGCAGGCGCCCAGCAAGTTCACCACGTTGAGGTGGTTTCCGATGTGAATGAGGATCTTCAGCTCGGACATGAGGGCCTTGTGCTCGCTGGCGGTGGCGCCCTCTGCAAGAAACACGCATCACAGTTACGGTTCACGCGCGGACGCCGCGCCCACAGAAGGACCAAAGAACAACATAGACATAGGACAATGCCTCACCTTTCAGCATCTTCACCGCCACCGTCTCACAGCTGCTGCTCTTGTTTATCCCGAAGGCTGCGGCTTCCATCACCTTCCCGAAGGCTCCATGACCCAGGACTTTACCTATGAGGGCGGGGAAAGAGCAAGCGGTTCAACGTTTGCTTGACACGTCATAACGAAGATTGTAAATGAACAGAGAAAACGCCCACAAATATGCCATTGGATTGTTGAACATTTCTTGTCTAAATGAGGCATTTTCTTGGGGGCCAGATGGATGGCACATCCACTGGTGGGGGCCATTGGGCTCCCCCCTTGCTCAGACGCATCGTTCTGACTTTAGCCCTCTGTTTCAGTTATTGCCCGTTTCCCCAAAAATTCTGGGGTGAAATTTACTTATGATCCCAAAACCACCCAATTGCATCCAAACCCCTTGTTGGGCCACAGTCGCCATAGGAGGAGCCTCCTTGTGATTATGTTGTGTGGGTTAGAGCTTTGGTAGCCTCGGGTAGGCTACCCTGGGCTCGCAGGTGCCAACGCATGCCCTTCAGCAACCTGAGAACAATGCTCTTTCGAACTCAGATTTCAATATGGTCCAGTAAAATTCACAGCGGCGAAGTGTATAGGAATGTAGGTATGTATGCCTAGCATGATATGATATGATAGGTTATTTATAACGCACTTAATACCCAGAGGTTTCTGAGCGCGGACTCGGGGATCGAACCTGTGTTGCTCCACATCATCTTGCTTCCAAGGTGAGCACGTTGCCCCTGAGCTATCCTCCTGCCTCTTCTTCACACCAATCCGCTTGCATTAAATAGGAAGAGAGAGGGGGCACGGCGGGTCTCTTCTCAGACACTGTGGTCTTGTAGAGCAGCACCATCATTATGTCTCCGGACCTTCTCCGTTGGGCCTTGTGTCTTTTACCTCACCGCTGCTCAGCCTGTACCTATTCTTCCAATATCCGTATTGTCCTCTTTCAGGACCTCATGCAAGGTGGGGCGCCTATAGATGATTTAGGTCCTGGTACATGCAACCAACATAATAACATCACAGACGATATAGGGCACAGAGTGCAAATCCTGTCCTAACTCCACCTTCCCTACCGTGCCCCATTCTAAACTCCCTCCATCGTGACCTGATCTGCCTCACAACTGATGTGATGTTGCCCGTCTGACTAGTGGCCTATTGGAGAAGGTATGACTCCAGCTTTTTCTACAGTTAGTAGATTCTTTCTTGATGCCTGGTAGTGGTCATATACTATTAACCAGATACAACCTCGAGTTTGCAAACGTTTCTTTTAAAAATAATAGAATGACCGTTAATGGGGTTCCAACCTTGTGTGCTGCCACCACTGAAGTCTGGATGCTTTTTGCGAAATACCGACACTGCACAAGGGCAGACAGCATAAGGCACTGGACAGACAGCGTGGACAGCTTGGGGCCAATGGACAGACAGGACGACGACATTGGGGCACACGGACAGACAGCACGAGGAGTTTGGGGCACATGGAAAGACTCTGGGAGGACCTTGGGGGCCCGGACAGAGAGAATGGGTCACTTGTGCCACGTGGATAGACTGTTTGAGGAGCCTGAGGCATACAGGTGGACATGTTGAGCGTGAGGCACATGGGGAGACTGTGTGAGGACATTGGGGCACATAGACAGACAGTATGAGGAGCTTGGATGATGGGCCAACAGTATGAGAAACCTGTGCCAGTCACATGGAGAGACTGTGGAGCTTGGGGCACAGACAGTCAGAATAAGGAGCTTGGGGCACGTGCACCGACTGTGTGAAGAGCTTTGGGTACACACAGGCAGGTGGTGTGAGGGGTTTGGGGCACAGACAGTCAGAATAAGGAGCTTGGGGCACGTGCACCGACTGTGTGGAGAGCTTTGGGTACACAGGCAGGTGGTGTGAGGAGTTTGGAGCACAGACAGTCAGAATAAGGAGCTTGGGGCACGTGCACCGACTGTGTGCAGAGCTTTGGGTACACAGGCAGGTGGTGTGAGGAGTTTGGGGCACAGACAGTCAGAATAAGGATCTTGGGGCACGTGCACCGACTGTGTGGAGAGCTTTGGGTACACATGCAGGTGGTGTGAGGAGTTTAGGGCACATAGGCAGACTGTGTGAGGAAATTGGGGCACATGGGCAGTTTGAGGTAGCTCATTGACCACAGTGGAATATGATGTCATACCTAGGCGCAGTCTCTCGCGGGGGAACTCCCACTTGCTGGAATCATAGGGCAGGTATTCGCACTGCTCCTCCAGGGGCACCTCGCCAGGATCCATGATGATTGACAGGTAACCTGTCTTGATGTCAGCGTGACTGGGCTGCAACAAACATGAACATATTTTGGGTGTAAGTATTGTGGACAGGGCGGGCACTGTCAGCCCATCATTATTTACCTGATTGGCTACTCTAGGAGCTTCCCTCTACTCCAAATCTGCTAAAGGCTCAACGCTGATCACCCCTATATGTGACTGTTTCCCAGACCTGGCTGCACCTCACTAACTTAACCTACACTCTTGCCTTTTAGACTCTCCAGAGGTCCAGGGGACCACTCCAGTGGTGACAGTGCGCAGTATAAACATTCTTTAACATTAACATTAACAAATATGAGTCTCTTTGCCTCTTGCTTAGGGCTGTACACTCCAAAAATGGCTATGGCCCAGGTTATCAGGTAATGTTCCTATATATATGGTTGTTGTATATAATTTCGCCGGGAAAGGTTTGTGGCGACATTATATAGGTGACCATATATATAGGGACAGGGGTGGTGGGGGTTGCAGGGGTGTCCCACGCTCCCCTTGAAAAAAAAAAGGTTTTGGGAGCTGCGGGGGGCGTCCTCCTCATGCGCCATGTAATAATGTCTCAGCAAAAAACAGCCATTTTTCTGCGAATTTTCTACATGGCGACATTTTTGCAGGGACATTATTACATGGAACTTGGCCCAGGCCTACCAATTCATCACATGCGGCTAGCTCTGCACCAGACCAGACGACTCAGGAAACACCCTACCACGCCTCATACAGCGACTTTGCCCAGTCCGTCTAGCTACTCACATGTCACGGACTTGGTCCTGGCCACACCAATGCCTTTTGTGAATATCTTTGACCCAGCTCCGACCGCCTCTAAAATGAGAATAGCCCTGCTGCCGCCATACTACCCCCTCACATTGCAGTGAATCTCCCCCTGGCCCGCTGTCCCACAGACACTACCGCTTCCTCTGGAACTTGCCCTTTTGATGTTGCAGAAGATGAGGATGAGGAGAATCCAGAAGAACACCGCGATGACGCCGGTGCCAATGAGGATGACGATCTCAACGTTTGTCCTGTCATCCGAACCTGTGATGGAAGAATCAGAGAGTCAGTCAACACAGGAGCGGTGGGCAGGGATTACACGCCCGGCACTACATTCCTTCCTGACAAGCCGCACCACATTGTTGATCAAGCAGGTCCCGTGCGGCATCCTTGAAGCTTCTTCACTTCTGATGCTTCTTTTTAATATCAACACAGGCCTTTGGTGGAGATTCTCAGCCTAGAGAAATTAGAGTTGCACATCTATGTAGACAAGACACAGATCCACGTAGATTTGTAAAACACCCCACCCTGAGCAATCTAACAAAATCAGTAACTGGATAAATGAAAGCCACCTGTGCTTGAAGGTCTCCAAAAAGGAAGTCATGAGAAGTGGGCACACAAGCAGGATCACTTCCCTCATCCTGACCTGAGCGACTTTGAACCTCTCCCACTCTCATATAGAAAGTGAAAACAAGGTTTCCAGTTAACAGCCCACGCTGTTAAAAAGGCGCACTTGCTCTTATACTGTTTTGTCTACACTAAGACTACTGCAACATCGCCTACATGGGCGTACCAACGAGTGCGATCCAGAAACCCCAGTGGATCTAAAACCAAGTGGCCTGAAGCTGTCTGAAGTATATCGCCTAGCTTGAGAGATATCTGTTAACTCCCTGTGGGGCAAATCATTTAACTTAAATTTCTACAGAGGCTGAAAGAAGTATGGAGGGAGAATCACCAAAGTGCTGGGAACCTAACTCTGGAATGCTGCCAGAGGCCTGCAACTTTTGGCTCCTAAAATGTTTTCGACTACAATTCCCATGATACCTTGCTATTGACAAGGCATGGGAGGATGGGAGTTGTAGTTCAAAACATTTGGAGAGCCAAAGGCTGCAGACCTCTGCAATAGCAAAGAAACTTCCTCAACCTCAAGGAATGCAAGAGTGCCCAGAAGATAACCTTTTTCAAGGATTACATTCCACTCTGATGCATACAGGTGTCACAACGAACCCCTGCACAAAGTGACCAGGCTCTTCCAATCTGCAACCAGGAAACCTGAAATCAGCATTAATCAAGACCACGCATGAACTTTTGTTGAGACGATGGGAAACCTGAAATCAGCATTAATCAAGACCACGCATGAACTTTTGTTGAGACGATGGCCTACGCACCACACCCAGCTTCACACAGATTTCCCTTCTGCCTAGGGTGACCAGATAAAAAAAACTAAAAAAAAACTGGACAGGCAATAGACATAGGACTAAAGTAAACACAAATAACACTGTAGTCCTACTTCTATGTCGCTGGCCTGTTGAGGGAGGCGTGGGGAGGGTGTGTGCTCACAGGCACACTCCTCTCATTGAAGGAGAGGAGACGGGGAGGGTAAGGGGGAGGAAATGGGGGCGTGAATGCCCCCATTTGCGCAGAAAGAGTCACGTTGGGCCCGATTTCAGGATTTCGAAATTGGGTCCCAGCAAAAACCGGCACCGTAGCCACCCACCCTTCTAAACCCGGGCAAGGGTTTATAAAATTAAAAAACTCCCGGGACGTCTGGTCACCATACTTCTGCCTGATCCATATTGTACAGGTAACCTCTCATGGCACAGAATTACCATTAAAGTGATCTATGAACAATTCAACTCTGAATCTGTAGCAAATGCGGAATGTCCAATGTGCTTTGCACACCCTTACCTTCTACAGACACACTGGCGGATGAGTTGACACAGCCACGCCCATTGCAGGCCCAGCATACGTACGTCCCGGCGTCTTCCTCGCGCACCCGCTGGATGCTGAGTGTATGGTTTAAGTCCCCCAGGACGATCCCTGCAATAAGTGGAAACACCAATTCTCATGTTGGGTTACTCCATCTTTGTTCATTGTTTCTGTGTCTATCCGGGGGCAATAATTAACCTCACTCATACGTGAGCCAAGGAAGGCAAATATAATTGTCTGTATTGTGAATGGCATTAAGTGGCACAGCACCGGCTCCATGCACTGTTCTCGTCTCCAGCCATCTTAGTGTATGCTTATTTTGGCTCTGGACGGTTTTGTTTGGGTACCGAGTAAGTGCTTGCATCAGCACACACAAACTACTTGTTCTTTCTGCCACTGCTTGACACAGCCAGGCCAGAAGCATCAAGAGTCTAATCCACACTTTAGTCCAACACATGCAGGCTGACACAGGGCCAGCATCTTTTGAATCAGCAGTGTCTTCCCTAAACGTCCAACTACTGCTGAGACTTGAGGGGGCCAATTCCTGATCTCACCCACCTCGAGGTCCATCAAACACCCGAAGTAAGAGCTAACTCTTCGACACCTCTCACTCTCCCCCTTGATCCCTCAAACATTCCCTTACTGGCCACTCCACCATTTCTTGGATTGCCCACACATGAAGTCCCATTAAGCACCCAGAAGGAACCAGAGCCCCCAGGCCTCCTTTTGCACCCTACGTCCCATCAAACACCAGGAACCAGCAGCCCTACCTGAGACCTCTTCCAGCAGTTTGTTGTCCTTGTACCAGAGTATGCGCGGGCTGGGCGTGCCGTCAGCATCGCATCTCATCACCATAGAGTCGCTGACATTCACCAGTTTGTTGCTTAGGTTTTGCAGCAGGTGTGGAGCTTCTTGGGCTGGGGAAGAAAGAGAAACATGGAGCAGAGCAAACATCACATCGTCAGTGGAACAGCGTAAAGGTGTATGGTCCATCAGAAAGGGGGCGTATTCGTGCCCTAAAGTGACTAGTCTTAGGGTCTTATCATACTGGAGCAAGAGAAGCTGCCATTCACTTGTATGTATAGTGGTTCCTACGTAGCCACCAGCTGGCAGAGGTTAGAATTGCGGCAGCTCTGAGAAGACTCTTAATTAAAGGTAATAGGGCCTCATTACAAGTATGGCGGTGAATCAGCAGAAAATCAGCTGACTTGCTGCCAAACTCGTTTACCATTACCGCCACTCAGTCCTGTGGCATTACCAATGTGATGGTGTGATCCCTCATTTTTGGAGTACATAGGACTCAATGGGGATTTTTAGTGCATTTACTGTGAGCAGTAATGCTGCGTGGTATATGTACCGATTTTTGGTGTTAAAGTGAAGAATCCACTTTACTACCAAACTCTGAATTATTTCGAGGGTGCGGTAAAAGTGGCAGTAATTCCATTCCCAGAAAAACAAGTGTCAGTAACAGAATTACCACCACTTTTTTTTACCGCACTGCCGAACTTGTAACAAAGCCCTATATACCAACCCATACAGTACCCAATGCAGGTTGAAGTTTCATTTGAGGCTTTGTCCACTCGCCTTACACAATCTATAACATGTACACCTGCAGGTCTGGGTGGGCCAACCTACAGAGAAATAAGGTAGTTTGGCCAACAGTCTATTTCTTCTGGGTCTAGTCAGTCACATTTCAGGCTTTCTTGACATATGACCGACTATACCCCAGTTCCTCTGCCTCTTTCACGGATACCGGCCTGCCACAAAATCTCCCAGTTTATTGAGTGACCCATTTGCCTTTGAGGGATCAGTACACAGGGATAACAGCCCCCAGGCACCCTCTTACTGCCCCGTCCCCTGAAGCTCCTCACCAAGCACAGCAATATACTTCTTGTGGCAGTGTTTCTCTCGCGTCTTCCGGTTCTGCACTTCACACACGTAGTCTCCCTCCTCTTCTAGAGAGATCCCGGGGATGCTCATGACCAGCGCTGCATTGTTGGATTCGGAGTCGAAGTGCAGCTCGCCCTGCAGCCGGGTAGCGTACAAGTGCACGTTCTTGCAGTCGAGCACCAGTGGGTTACCCTCTGCATCGTGCAGGGTCTGCAGGTCCAGGCGGTACCACTGCAGGCTCTCATAGGTGTAGTTGTCCGCCTTGCAGCTGAGGCTGACATTTTGGCCCTCAATGGGTTCCTCAGAGGGCTGTAGCTCGATGCGGAAACCATCCGGGATGGCTGTAAGACATAGTAGCAAGAGGGTTACACGGCACCAAATCCAGACACGCCTATTGCACTCAACTCTGGAAAGCTAAACAAGAGCGGGAAAGTCCAAAGACGCGAAGGCGCTTGGTTGCAGTAGGGTTTTAATGCAATGCAAACACTCATAACAAAAAACATACACTAAATTTGACAAGCGCAACAGAGTGAGGAATTTGGTCTAATAATCATTATTATCTGATAATAATGTTAATAATGTTGATATTATTATCTTTATATGGTGGAAACCTAGCTCAGCAGCAATGGTGCACTGGTCAGGCCATAGAGCAAAGCATTGGTAGCTAGATTTCAATCCATGTCCTCAAGTAAACCTTAGTAATAATAATCACAGTACAATATGCAGATGGGAAGAAGATATCCACGTATTCACCAAGTGGAATACATTTCAATACTTGAACTTTTCCACTTTAGAATCCTTATTCCAGCTACACCATTGGAAAGGTCCTGAGGAAGCACGCTTACGCACAAAACATTTGTGGGCCAAGGTACACAATGGAGTGTTCAGAATGTGAAACCCTGAGCTATTATAGCTCGAGGCAGCATTATTCATATGCGGATCAACATATCACTGCAATATCAAATAAACAGAAATCTTTACTGGATATGCAATTATTATAAAGAACAAGGAAGATAAGCAATGTGGGGAAATGACTATGTGTAATGTTCCAATGTCAAAGAAACCAAACAAAGTGGGGAATTGTTGAAAAACATGCGAATGAGAGTGCGCACGTCAGAGTTAAGAACCATAAATAGAGGAGAGGCATGCAGCCTGCGCTGTGCCTGCTCTGCGTGCGTCATGTTAGTATGGGCAGCTGCTAATATCGGTCGGCTTGATCCTTGCTCTGTCCTTGGGTTTGCTATCATACTGCATAGCGGCTGCTGACTGCCCTTAGCAGCTGGATACTGTTCTTTGCAGTTGCAGCTATGTCTCTGAGAGGCTGAGGATAAAATTAACATCACAAACGCCCCTCCAAACTCAACTGTCCATACATGGAAAACACAAGACCGGACTTTCCTAGGGTCTCATAGATCACCCAAGCATGCAGGAACATGTTGCTCACATATGATCAGTTGATAAGCTGCTGTTATCACATTCTGATTGGAGTCATCACTTCCTGAAGAGGCTGAGAACAAGATGGCAGTATTGTACACATGCCCCAAGCCCACACTGGAGCAACGCATGCAGTCTGCTCTCCGATCACTCTTCATGCATTGTCCAGGTATGGACAGTTGTCTGCTGCTCTTGACAGTTGATGGAAATTGTCTGCAGCTGTTGACTGCAGCTGATTCTCTCAAGAAAGGGTGAAGATAAAGAAATGACATGGCTGACACTACCCCAGGCCAGCCTTCCATACACAGCTCATACTCAGCTCGGTCTTCATTTAGCATCTGTGCCTGGACAGCAGTTGGCAGGTGAAGACATATAGGCTGTTGGGTGCTGTTGGCAGGTTCTGGCTGCAGGAGACATTTTTAAGGGGCACTCTGAGGGTGGGAGGACGGTATGGAACACAAAACAATAATCTCCAGCCCAAGAGTCCTTGGTGGACACTTACTAGTTACGTAGAAGTAGACAAGTCGCTCGTCTTCACCGGCTTTGTTGAAAGCAGAACACTTGTACATGACGGAGACATTGGCTTCTTGAATCACCAAGCGACTGACCGTCTGTGGGGACGAGAAGGAGAGAGGGAAGGATAAAAGAGTGAGATGGAGAGAGAGAGAGAAGGGGGAGAGAGGCTCTTAACATGAGAGAGAGTGGGTTAGAGGGGGACTGCTTTTTGTTAAGTAATAGCGGGTGTTTGTTAAGTACCTATGGGATGGTGCGTCACCCTTTCTCAACTCTCATGCTGGACTTCCTTTGTATCTTGTACTCATGGTGACCCTGAATCATGCTGTTCCCATCTTCATCTTGTATCCTGGCTTGCAACATTATGTGTTACTACTGACTTCCGCAATTGTATTTGCTCTCCTCTCTTGTTTCTCCACTCTTTTTGACTGCTTACTCTCTGTTCTCTCCTCCCCTTCCCTCTCCCTTTTCCTATCTCCTCCCCTCCTCCCCTCTATGCACTTACTCTATCAGAATTGTCCCTGGACCTAGTTTGATATCAACCTCGTCTGTCGCTCCCTCCTCCCCTATTGTCCCCCCCCCTTCCCTCCAGAACTATCTGAAACGTTGTCAGGCCTAGTACGATAGTCGCTTGTTTTGTTCCTCCCCTCCCTTTCTGCACCCCTCTCCCTCACCTTTTGTTTTCCTCCGGCTTCACCAGAAATGCCGTCAGGCCTAGTGCGGTAGTTGCCTGTCTGTTTCCATTTCCTTCCCACTCTCCCCCTCCCTTCCTTAACTTATGGCCGAGTACGATAGTTAATTTCACATCCTTACTGTTCATGGTCTGTAAGAATGTCCTTGTATTTTTCCTTGTTCCCTCCCTTTCTTTGAAGCGCTTTGAAACACATTGTGTATAGGCGCTATATACATAAACTATCATATCATATGCTTGCTATCTCTCTAGAGGGACTACAAGGTGCTTGAAATCCCATGCGCAAGTAAGGGACTCTGGAGCAAAGAGGCATGTTTGTTATGGTTAGTTGTGCAATAGGCCTGGACGGCTACTGGGTGCTTTCGGGGTGTTGTTGGGAGTAGTGTTGGTGGAGTGGATGAAAAGGATGGCATTTCGGAGGGCAGGCGGCTCTATCTGCTGTCACTGTTATGATCATTCGTCATGTCCCCCTAAGCCTAGGGTATCGCAGAGAAGTAAGTACAGCATGAAAATTCATGCATTCGCAAAATAACAGAGTGCTCTGCTGCAGCACACATTGAAATCTGCGGCGTCGGGAGGTGCCATGGCCTGCCAAGCTTGAAAGGGGATGTCACGAGGGTGCTGCTGCTTAACATCCAATGGGAGAACCGGGAAAATTGAGGGCAGGTACTAGGGCGGACCCTGTCACACGCACGCCCCGGCCAATTTCTAGTGAGCTGGTTTTGAGAGCTGGTGTCCACTTAATCCAATGAAGGGGCACGTGATAAAATCACAGGATCTGAGATGGCTGCCTGTGATAAATTTACTGGCGTTGTTAGCGAGTTTGAACATTCAGGTCGTCGCTTTGATCCCACCCAACACGTGACTTTTGCGTTTTGTCAATTGCATTGTTTTGCTGCCCGAACATCGCTAGACAGCCTGTCCCTCGGCCAAGATTAAAACTCTCCTTTTAGGCTTTCTGCCAAGAAGGGACTCTGGAGGTGTGTGAATGAAAACAGGAAGTGACTTTGGGGGCTCGAATGCAAACAGGAAGTGACACCAGGATTTTCGGTCTTCAGCTTGAGTTGTTTCTTTTCATGAGATATTTTTGTTCAAGGAGAGAAGTTAGTCACAGATGGGCATTTCTGATGCTGACACTCTGTTCCATCAGGGGGCGCGGCGGGTAAGGTTTATGCACGTCTAGAACCATAGGTGTCAACAATCAGTGTCGCCAGGGCGGGTACAAAAACACATTTGGCTTTTGGCAGGTGAGGGCCCATTGAAGTGTCCGGTCGTGTAGGGGGTTTGGCGGGTGAGTCGGCGGATTGCAAGGCGGGTGCTACCCGCCAAAAGCGTGTGAGTGGAGAGGTAGGCTAGAACATCATAGGGATGTAACGTGGAACCGGAAGTTAGCTGTGTAGAGGTGGACAGGCTTACAGGGAAATGTGCCAAATGAGAGAAAGAGCTGCGCTTCGTAAAGGCCAGCAGGGCTGGGTAAAAGTCAGTTGCTCATCTCTCACCTTATTCCTTCCATCTACAAACTCGGTCCACGTTTCAATATTTTCAATATTGTTGACGCCATCATCCACGACCACGTCCTTCCAGTCCGTGCACTCTGGTTTCCGGTCCCTCTGGTGCCGGCGTGCTGCCCTTTTTCTGCTCCTGGAAGGTGATGGAAGAACAAAATGGCAGTGGGGTGGGTACTATTAAACAGGAGTTACAAATGAATAGAGTGACCAGACAACCTGATTTTGCCTGGACTGTCCCGGAATAATGCCGTCTGTTGCCCATCTGAGGGAGTTTTTAAAACACATCCCGGTTTTGGGAAAGGGAGAGATGGCTGCTGCATGCAACAATAGAAGCAGATTTTTTTTTCTTGATAAACAGTTTACCCGTTCTCCAGCCAAATTTCCATTAGCACCTTTTCAGACACCTTATTGAAGCCTCGAACCTCCCACTTCGTTGTTCATAGCTATATGCATTTACTGATTGCGCCATGGAGACTGCTATGCGGCCCATTGGAATGCCTGTGACAACAATCGACGTAAAAGCGCTCAAGTGACGTATAATTATGTAGCCCTGACTTGTATTAATATGAGAAGTGCTGGAAATATTCATTTTAATGCCTGATCCCATGGGGAGGGGTGGACTATGGGGAGCAGAGAGGGGGCGCGGCTGAGTTGGGGAGGACTTTGAATGGGCTTGGGGTGCTAGTCCTACTTTTATGCTTTTGGCCTGACCCGGTTTTTTATTTTTCAAATGTGGTCACCCTACGAATGAAGGACATATGTCAAGTGCAGAAATACTAACAGGTGCTTCATTCCTGGTGAACATAATTTACGGTTCCATGTGTTAATATCCCCACAAAAATATTGCGGTACAAAAATATCACCATATTTTTCCGGTGATATTGACCCTGCGCGGGATACCCCCGCAAGTGCCGCATTTTTTAAAAATGTGCGGGGGACACCCCCTGCAACCCTTACTCCCACAAAATATCCCCCCAAAAAATATCGCCAATGGCGAGACAAACAGCCATATGTACAGCAATATTTGTGTCTGGATATTTTGTAGGGATACCTAATTTACAGGTGGAGACAAGCACTCTTCCTGTAAAATACAATGCGGGACATTTTAATGGCATTTCCTGCAAGGAGTATGGAGTGTAGAGTGTGCTCTGCCTATTACCCCGGCTCTATGCAGGGGACAGGAGTGTTCCACAAGTTTCTGGACACCTGTTTGTTTCTCTAATTGGTAACACAACCTAGGGTCAACCTACCTCTCTGTGAACCATCTAAGGGTCCCTGTTCCATCTGATATCAGATTGTTTATTAGCATTGCATGACACAATCCTCATGCTTCTAAGTGCTATCATTATTGCTGATTTTATTAACCACTCCAATGGCACTCAATTGATCAACCTGGGAAGGAGTATGGGCTCAGTTCGCCTTGAAGGGAATCATAAGTTTGACTGCAAGTTGCATGGAGTTAGGCAAGGTGGGTGCTTAACTCCATGGGGTGCCTTATGTGGCTATAGTTCATATGGTTCATTGGGAAAGCCTCAAGGCAGATTGCTTTTATGGAATCTCTAGTAAACCATTGAAAAACCCACAACATGCAGAAGACAATCTGCCCACGAACTAGGGTATAGGGCACGGTTACTAGATCAAAACAAAAGAGGTGAACGCTGGAAGGTTTATAATTAATCTTAACCCCTGGTATTGTTCTGGGCAACCCTCCAGACCACCGTTCTTCGCTTGCCAAGCTATTACAAAAGGGGAAACACCATATTCAAATCAGGCTTGGTCTCACCCCAAAAGGAGCAGGCCAGCCCAAACTGCTATCTGACATCCCTTCTGCACGAGACCACAAGCACCCCAAAACATATTTTCGGTCTTGTTGCGCCTCATCAGTTGGGTCTCTAGGCCCAGTAGGCATGGGACCCACGTCTGGGCATACCCGTCCCACTCGGGGCGACTACAGCAAAACAAAAGGGGTGATGGCTGGAAGGTTTATAATTAATCTTAAACCTCTAGCAATTGCTGGCAACCCTCCAGACCATACTTCTTCACCTATCAAGCCAATACAGAAAGGGGAATGATGATATGCAAATTAGGCTTGGTCCCACCCCAAAAGGGGCAGTCCAGCCCAAACTGCCAGGTCACATCCCTTCTGCACAAGACCACAAGCATCCAATTTAAAATTAATTCTAATCCTTCCAACTATCACCTCTTTGTTTTGCAAGGTTACTAGATCCCATTCCCCAAAAGGCACTTCCTCAATCGACTACCACTAGACAACATGCTTCTTCCATACAGAGACAGGTCAGGTGTAGCAGGCAGTCTGCTGTGATACATAGGGTGGACAGGTGTTTCCCCTAGGAAAAGGCGATAGCTTATTCATTTATTTCTAGTCTGAAAATGAGTGCTGTTTTTCTTTAACTATAGATACAGGAATTTCAGGGGATTCGAAACCACGATAAAGGTAGATGTCATGTGTCAGTGTGATTTGGAATTCCCAGGTGGAATGGAACGCTCCTTGAAGTTTTGGACAAGCAGGACCTGTTTTGTGAGGGATCTGTTGAAGTAGGACCTTCAGCAGCTATTCAGGAGGAAGAGACTTTGGGCCTCATTACGAGGAAGGATGTAACCATGCCGCTATTTGCGCCATGGCTACCCCCATTCCGGGTACCGGGTCCGGGGTTCCCGGAATGGGGAAATACCAGGCCATTTCAACCTTGGAGGACCTGGTATTTCCCCATTCCATGAACCCAGACCTGTACATCCCCATTCCCATTCGAGCCCCCATAGGGTTCAATGGGAATGGGGAGGATGCAAACAACGGGCCCGTTACTAACGGGCCCGTTGTTTGCATCCTGGTCTGCTCGCGGGATCCACTAAGGACGCCTGGTTTTACCAGGCACCCTTACCGGGTCCTGAGAACAAACCTTGTAATGCGGCGGTAGGGGGTTAACAGGGCCGGCAGCTCTACCGGCCCCGTTAACCCCCTACTGCCTTCCTCGTAATGAGGCCATTTGAAACGAGGCTGGCAGAGAAGAACAACTGAAACACGGAGAGAGCACAGCGTGTCAGTAGTCACAGTCAAGAGAACACGCTCAGAGTTAAAAGCGCAGAGGATAAACTGTTTACTACTTAGAAGTAATAGTTAATTATCTAGAATAACATATATACACCCAGGCCTATTCGCACCAAATGTAGTTTAAAAAATATAACAAAGATTAACTGGAGAAGCACCAGATACAGAAGAATGTTGTTAGCAATAGCGCAATAATTTTGAGTGTGCGCAGTGAGTGGCGTGAGGAAAAATGACGTTTGCGTCTTCAGAGTGACTAGTGTCAGACATAAGTGGCTGAAAACAGGGCCGGCTGTATGATTTGCGGGGCCCTGGGCATTATAAGATGTACGGGGGCCCCTTATTTGCATAAATGGTGACACGTGATATTACAGAAAATTATTTCATAGAATGAGTCTTTAACATAAAAAATATCATGGACAGTTATATTAAAAACACGTTGCCATTAGTAAGGCAGGAGACAAATACAATGTGACATCCAGTATATGATTTATCACTGTTAACATTTACCTATGTGGCAATATCAGGAGTGAGGCTTCATTTTGTACTAGCAGACAAAACAAAAAGGGAGCCTCATCAATGTACCCCCTGAGCCTCCATTGGAGGGGATGAGCAGGTCACAACGGTTTGGTGGGGTGCAGGAATTGAAAAGGGGAGCAGGGAATCCCATAACAGAATGTTGCAATGGCAACTGAGTAGGTTAGGTGACCGTTGCTGAGTTATGTTTATATCTTCCTGTAAATCATGACTTTTTCCCCAT
Organism: Ambystoma mexicanum; assembly: GCF_040938575.1. NCBI lineage: Eukaryota > Metazoa > Chordata > Amphibia > Caudata > Ambystomatidae > Ambystoma > Ambystoma mexicanum. The sequence continues at coordinate 398,269,569 of NC_090926.1, read as the reverse complement.
TAATGCTGCAAAATGTGTTGTAAAATGTGTGTTTTGATTATGGGATGGATACGACTCCCTCGTATCACGAGGTGTGGGAATTTCTGGCCCCATAACAAAAGTCAAAAGCTGGCACCTATGAATATACACACAGTATGTGTACATATCGGAAAGTGAAATACACAAGCTTGATTCAATTGACCTTTCCCCTTAGAAGAAAGTGCATCAGACAAAAGAGCATTGGCAATGAATTAATACCAGAAAATGACCTGAGAGGGGAGATTTTCCAATAACTACACTGGCAAAGTGTAAAAGGTGCCCACCTTTTAATCCCAACAATTTTTAGTGAAATATTCCCGGGAAAACAAAATCCCCATAAGAGAAATGTGTTTTGATGACACTTTTATGTGGCCTTGGGGGTAAGAGTCTGCACTTGGACAACCTGAGTGAAATCCTTGTAGCCAAACACTTGAGCAAGTTTTCCGGACTCAGAAATACCCTAGCGGGGTAGCGGCCACTCTCTGAAATAAGTATGCCCCCCACCTGTATTCTCTACTTATGCCCTAAAAAACAACACATGGCCACAATAAGGCAAAATAACATCTACAGGATTCCAACCTCTCGGCATACATACAGGACTTGCTTTGTTTGCCTGTACCCTCATGTTTGGCTTTGAACAGTACTCTGTTTTTATAAATATAACTTTAAAAGTACACAAACAATAATAAGGTATTCACACAAATATATAAATCCTGATAGAAACATGTTAGGCAAACATTGTTTAATTGTGGCATTATGCTCCTCTTCTTGAATGGGAGACTGCAAATACCAGAATGCAATTCAGTAGAAGGCAAAACATGGCCTTTGAGTTTTGAAAATGTATTTTCAAGACTTAGACTATTGTGAGAAAAGGTTACTTACCTGTTTGTGTTTCAATGTTAAAATATACAGTGTGATGAAAATATTACATACTGATACAAATAACTATTTTTGATGTGTTAAATATGAACATCTGAAAACAATGTAGTTAGATTAAAACTGCTCTGCGCAATTTTTTTTCAGTGGCCTGGAGGAGGGTGTACATTTAGGCAGCTAACTGGTGGTTTATCTGTGCTTTTAGAATACAAATAACACTTAACATTTCTCAATACGGAAACGCCTTGCCCAAAACAATGGTCTCTTAAATGAGCCATTGTGTGTAAATTGCTTCTGCTTTAATAGCTAGGCTAGAGTAAATGAAGTGATTAGCAGTAATTATGGGGCCTGCAGAATCTGATGGGGCGCTGGGATGGGGTACTTGTCTTAAGAGCATCACAATGGCATGGAGGTGGCATTGTTGCCTCGCTCGGAAAAAGCACAAATCGTCCAAGGAAGTAGCACATTCTCTCTTTAAAATAATGTGACCTATTGTAGTCGAGGCAAACAACCCCCCCAACCGGGAGTGGTGAGAGCAGGGCCCTGTGCCACTGCACACACTGCACATGCCTAGGCTGGAGAGGTTTAAGAAGAGAGGTTGGTCATATTCTTAACATCATGGAAGGAGTGTTAACATATATGAGGATGTCGGTAAGCATGTATAGATGAGCTTCACGTTATAATTGGTGGATTGGATCCAGACAGTTTTTTTTTTTTTTTTTTCCAAACTTTATTTATATTTTACAATAACCGGTCGGCATGGCTCCAACAGGGAGCTTCTGAATGCAATATCCCACAACAATTCCCCCACCCCACCGCCCCCCATCCCCCGTTTCCACAGTATCTTTGAGAGTTCCTACTCATTGCCTTAGTCACATGGACTTTTTCTCTCCTTGTCTTCCCGCTCCTCCCTCTTACGGACCTGAGTTCTGGGTGTTTGGATTATCAGGGTCCGAAGCTACAGATTTGTTCATCAGGTAGGTGATATATGGTCCCCAGATATCAGGAGGGCGTGCGTGTAAAAGTAGTGTACGAATAAATTCAGTGTCCATATCTTGGCAATAAGTTATATCCTTTTCCCAGTCAGCTACCCTAGGGAGTGGGCCCCTGCCCCACGACATGGCTATTCTCCTTCGTGCTAGCACCATGAGGAGTGCCGCCAGCTTGCGTGACGATGGCTGCAGATGTCTTGTGAGGCCGAGAAGCGGGCCCAGCGGCAGGGGGGTCATCTGCTCTCCTATAATCTCGGATGTTGTTTGTATAACGGTGGACCAGAATTGCTGGATACCGGGGCAGACCCATGCCAGATGAAAAAAGTCGGCGTTGGGACAAACGCATCTCTCACACTGGGCCGACGCCTCTGGGTGGTGCCTGTGTTTTTTGGCGGGTGTGTAATATGTTTGGTGTACGAAATTGAAATGAATCAGTTTGTAGCGAGAATTTAGCGCCACTTTTTGAGTTTGTCGCAGAATGTAGGCCCAGTCTTCCTCACTGATTGGTTCCTGCAAAACCGATTCCCACCTGTGTTGCACTTTAGGTAGGAGCTTCCTCGTGTCACTCACCAGGGTTTTGTACAGAGTTGACACCAGTCTGCCCTCTCCCTGTGCTAATATTGTGTTGTGCAGCAGCTCCCACGTGGGGGGTTGTTTAGGGAATGAGGGGAATAGCTCCTGCAGGGCGTGACGGAGTCTAAAATAGAGAAAGATGTCCAAGGATGTGTTCCCTCCCTTGTCCTTGGCCATTTGGGTGGTCAGAAAGGAGCCCTCTGGGAAGAGGTCTCCTAGCGTTTTTACTCCTATTTTGTCTACCCATAGCAGGAATACCTTTTCGTTCGTGAGAGGGATACCGGGGATAAATTTTATAGGTAGTATGGGGGAGAATCGTACAGCCACTCCACATGCACTGGCGATCTTCTTCCATATCGCATATGTAGACAGGACCGTGTTCAGTGTCTTATGCGGCACGGGGATGTGGCTGATTATGACTGCGGATAGTAAATCGGGGGAGGCCAGGGCTCTCTCCACTTGCACATGTGGTCTTACATAGTGGATTGAGTACCAGTGGCTCAGGAATTGGGCCTGAGCCGCCCAGTAATATTTCTCTATATCTGGGAGCGCCAGACCTCCCTTCGCTATGGGTAAAGTGAGTGTGTCGTAAGCCACCCGAGCCGGTTTCCCCGCCCATATTAACTCTAGGATCGTGCTCTTGATCTTTGACAGAAAGGACTTGGGGAGAAGTAGCGGGATATTTGTGAAGAGATATAAGAGTTTGGGGAGAATAACCATTTTCGTCAGCGAGGTCCTGCCCCACAGCGTCAATGGGAGTGATTTCCATCTCTGAATACGTTCAAGTAATAGCTGCAGTGCGGTTCCGTAATTATCTCTAAATATCTCGTGATGGTTACGTGACATCTTGATCCCCAAGTAACGCACTTTCGAGCTTTCCCATTGAAACCCATGGTCGTCGGCGAACTCTGAGGTACACGGAGTCAGGGGGAATACTATCGATTTGGAGTGGTTGGTTTTGAGCCCTGACATTAACCCGAATTTTATCACCTCTCGCATTACGGGGTTGAGGTTGACTTGGGGGTCGCTAATGAACAGCATGACATCGTCCGCGTAGAGGGAGACGATTAGCCTGTGAGGACCCAGTTTTAACCCTCGCTCTAACTGCTCGGCCCGTAGCCTCGAGGCCAGGGGTTCCATCACCAGGGCGAAGATAAGGGCCGAAAGAGGGCAACCCTGTCTCGTCCCGCGTTCCAATGTGATCCCCGATGATTTAGTGTTCCCGAGTGTGATGTACGAGCGTGGTTTATTGTAAAGCAGAGCTACTAGTTTCAGGAAGAAGTTGCCCAGACCCATCTGCTTCAGTGTCGCGAACATGAAAGGCCACTCAACAGAGTCAAACGCCTTCTCGGCGTCCAGCAGTACTGCTATCGCCTGCTGTGTCGAGTCTAGTGCCTCGATGACGCCAAACAGCCTCCTTATGCCGAACGTTGTGCTACGCCCCGGGATGAACCCGGCCTGGTCACCCAGCACTAGTGCTGGCATCAGAGGGAGCAGTCTGGCCGCCAGGATTTTGGCCAGGATTTTGTTGTCCAGGTTGATCAGAGAGATCGGTCTATACGAGGCGCAGCTCTCTGTAGGTTTTCCGGGTTTATGCAGCATCATCACGTTGGCTTCACGCATCGTGGGGGGAAGTGCTCCTCGACCCACTGCCTCTTCGTAGACCTGCAAAAGGAGGGGGGCCACTATGTCCATGTGCGCCTTGTAGAACTCGCCGTTGAGCCCATCGGGGCCGGGTGCTTTGATATTAGGTAGGGATTTGATTGCCATCCGGATTTCTTCCAGTGAGATGGGCGCATTCAGGGGTTCGCGCAAGTCTTGGCTTACCCAATACAGTTCTGTGTCATTCAGGTATTCTTGTATCGCTTCGGGGTCTGATGTTCCTTTTGAGCTGTACAGGTCTTGATAGAATTCCCGGAAGGTGTTGGAGATCCCCTCCTCCGTGTAGACTATCTGTCCCTGCGCATCTGTGACACATTCAATATGAGGTGGGACTCTGTCTATCGATAGTAGTCGGGCCAGTAGTGCACCAGGTTTTTGCCCCTCACCGTACTGCCTGATCTGCTGTCTACGACCCATGAACTTCAGTTCGCGGTCCGCTGTCTCCTTAAATTTCAAGAGTTCCTGCTTGAGTTTGGCTTGCGTGCATGGATCGGGGGTGTTGAGGAGATTCTGTTCCAATTCCTTTAAACGGTCCTCTATGTTGGACAGTTCCCTTCGGATCATTTTTAGTGTCCCGTTTTCTTTGGTCAGGCAGATTCCTCTGACAAAGCACTTGAATGTTTCCCAAATGGTGCCTGCGGAGTCAACCGAGTTTTGGTTGGTGTCTATGAAGGAGAGTATTTCTTGCCGCAGTTCTGCTGCAAACACTGCGTCTGTGAGTGAACCGGGTTTAAACCTCCAGTTGAGGCCTGGCACTGCTGTGCCCGCTAGGGTGGCCTCCAATACCACCATCGAATGGTCGGAATAGGACCTTGGTAGGATCTGACACGCGTCCCACCTGAAAGGGCTGTGGGAGGACGCCAGGATATAATCGATTCTAGAACTGGTGTTGTGCACAGCAGATCGGAAGGTATAGTCTCTCTTGTCTCGGTTGTGTCTTCTCCACATGTCGGAAAGATTGAAGGCCTGACAAATCTCTCGAACCTGAGTACTTGCTTTGGACGGGTTTCCTGAAGTGTTGTGGGACCTGTCGAGCCTGGGGTCGAGTGCGGTGTTGAGGTCGCCCCCCCACACCACAGTCGACGCGTCGGTCGTGGCTAGATGGGACATTATCCAGTTAAAGTTATCGTGTCCATCTGTGTTTGGAGCGTAAGAGTTGACCACCACCACTTCCCTTCCAGCGATTATTCCTTTCACCAGTAGGGCCCTTCCTTCGGTGTCCTTCTTTGATTCGATGAGGCTGAAATTGGTCCTCTTATCGATCAGGATCGCCACGCCTCTGGCGAACGATGAGTAGGACGAGAAGTACCGGTGGCATCCCCATGATCTGGCCCAGCGCTGTTCCGACGAGGGTAGTAGGTGAGTCTCCTGGAGTATCGCTATGTTGATTTTGTGTCTCCGCAGATATTGAAGGATTCTCCTCATTTTCGTAGGCTGGTTGCCGCCGCGTATATTCCAGGTGGCGATTCTCAACGTTATCGCTGCCATCTGAACGGATCAGTGTAATCCTGTCGGGCCGGGGCCCGCGGAGTTAGCTGGAGTCGCTTTCGGAGAAGGAGCCAGGAAGACTTGGCGATTGGTAGGTACATAGTTCCTCGCGTGGCTGTCGTGGATCGGGGGTATGTGGGTTGAGGCGGTATTACTGAATTAACTTCCCTCCCATGCACGGGCAACCCCCAACAGGCCCGTGGTAAACAGTCCCATAGTAACGAAACAACTTGCATTGCTGTGCTCGGGGCGCAAGTGGCCCTCCAAGAGAGGGCTAGCTCCCTTCCCCGGATACAATAGTGGTCTGCGGTGGTCTCTCCTTGTCAGCCATGCAGACACTCGCCCTCCCATTAGGTACCTTGTAGGCAAATTTTATGGTGGATTTCTTCTCGGTCTCTCTCCCCTTTGAGGCCTTCCGTTGGAGGAGGCGGATCTGCAGCCCGAGCGGTCCAGATAATCGCTCGTCTCTTCCGGAGAGTTGAAAAACCGGGTCGTCCCCTCATGTTGGATTCGGAGTTTGGCAGGGTAGAGCATGGCGTATTGTATCTGGTTCTCTTGAAGCCTGCGCTTTACTGCCGTGTACGATCTTCTTTGTGCTTGGACCGCCTGGGAGAAATCCGGGAAAAATTGGATTTTATCACCGTCGTACTGAAGATCGCCTTTCTCCCTGGCCGCCCGTAGGATGGCGTCCCGGTCTTTGTAGTTGAGTACTCTCGCTATGATTGGGCGAGGATTAGCCCCCGGGATCGGTCTGGTGTTGGGAATTCGGTGGGCTCTCTCCACAACAAACAGTTTGGACAGGATGTCTGTGCCGAAAAGGTCCACGCATAACTTCTCAATGTAGTCCTCCATCTTTATGTTGAGTTGTTGTTCCCTAGCTCCAACTATCCTGATGTTGTTGCGTCGAGAGCGGCCCTCCAAGTCTTCATTCTTTGCGTTTACCGCTTTCATTTGCACTTCCAGGGAGGCCACTCTGGAAGTCAGGGCCGCTGCTCCGTCGTCGAGGTCCGACACCCTCTGCTCGACCGTGTCAAGTCTATCGGCGTGTTTGTCTAACCGGTGCTGGAGCAGATCAACCTTAGAGGAGAGGGTGTCGAGTTTGCTCCCAAGACCGCCAATTCCGGCTTTCAGTTCTAGGAGAATTTCCCTGATGTCGAACCCGTGGGCCTCCTCCTCGTCTTGGATGGGAGATGGCGCTCTGCCATTTGAGGTGGTTGGTTTGGTCACGGAGCTGCCCTCAAAGTTTAGCTTCTTTTGAGCTCTGTCCATTTTCTTTGAGGCCGCCATTGGCGCTTGTGTAGCGGGGGTCCGGGGTCCCGGTTGGGGTTTCTCTCCTGATGTTTCCCTTTGTGATAGGGTATAGTGGAAGCGGGAGTGACGCCGGGTCCAAGCGCTATCTACTGCTGGTTCTCGGCTGGGTGGCCCGTACGTTGGGGGTTCACGCGGACCCCGGCTTGCGGTTTCCCGCGCCCCGTGCCTTCACACAGGCTGAGATTCACCCCGGGGAGTATGGACGGGGGCGCACGGGGGCGCGCGTACCTGATCTTCGGGGTTCGTTCAGGACGGCTCCTCTGGGATTCTGCCGGATGTCCCACCACTTTCGGCCGCTCAGGCCGTCCCCCTCCGGGCCCGCTCTGTCTCCGACTGCCTCGCGTCTAGCCCGCGCCGGCGCTCCACTCGGACCGGGGAGGGGGAGGGTTTCTCGTCGCTGAGGAATCTGGACCCAGCATCCGAATTACGACGAAAGAAGTACTTCGTTTTGTTCAGAATCGCTTTGGCTACAAACTGGGGGTGGCTGCATACACAATGCCCAGCGCAGATGCCTCGATTCGTCAGGATTTCTGAGGGAGCTCCGTGGAGCTCACAGGGAGGCCGCCATCTTGGACGGCTCTCTAGCGCCCTCTCTTGGATCCAGACAGTTGAAAAGTCAACTGGTAATAAATTATTAGCACATCTTCCTATGAATGGCAATAAATTGAAGGAACCTATGGCATACTGCAAACGATATCCCAACAAAGCCCTTATGAGAACCTTCCTAAAAGCCCGCCTCAACGTTCTTCCGACGCAGGAAATTCTGGCGATCAGGACAAAATCCATGACAAATGCCTGTAGATTGTGCAAAAACGATGCAGAACCGGAATCCATCAGACATCTTCTAATGCTCTGTCCTGCTCTGAACCAAGAAAGGATGGCCTTTTTCAGTACCCTGACCGCTAACTCGTTTGCAAGTAATGAAAGTATCTGGTGGAATCGCTTGATAACCGGGGACAAGACAAGATGGCATACGGCATCAGCTAAATTGCTGAATCTAGCATTCCAAAAAATGACTTTGCCCACTATTACTTGAGATAGCATACTTCTATGGGTGGAAGTTGCTTCTTCATCTGAGTTCTTGTAAAAATCTAGTTCTGATTATATACAAGTAATAAAAAAAAAAAAAAAAAAAAAAAAATTGGTGGCACTCTCCAGAAAGCAGCATCTCGCCAACAGTGGAAACTGGAAAACATGGCCAGCATGTAATGGGAACAGCGTCTCACCACGCGTATTGGGAACAGTGCCTCACCACACAGTACCCACACCATTAAAAGTAAACAAGAAGAGACAACTGTGCTGAATGTTGAGACTTAGGTTAAAAATATCAGCAAGGAAAGAAAACAAGCCTGTGTATGTTATTTTATCCTCTTCCCTTTTCCCCTCGGGGTGTCCCTCACCTAGAGTTGACCAGAATCCCGAGGAGGAATGCCCTGGGAGGGAAGGGCTCCATTACTCTCTATAAGAGATGTTCTGCTGCATTAGGTGACCAGCTGTGGCCATGCTCACCCACGGAATGTTACCCATCAGTTCCGACTTGGAAATGTGAATATTGAACCCAGAGAACCCTTAAAACGCTTGTATCTCTCGAGGCGGCTCAGGCAAAAAAGGACATGGGTTCAGTGGCAAATCCTGCAATGCGTGTGTAATAAAGGCACGCTTATTTGTTTGGTTGCTGATAGAAATCCTCATAGTCCTCCGGTATGAGTCGATTCACAGTGCAAATGGCTCCATTACAAGAGCAAATAGCAGTGGTGACAGACAGAATGTCAGCTCAGTACCTACGTGTGGATGGAACAGGTTAGAAATTAGCCAGCTGAACCATTTTGTAAGTGACTTGTGATAACTGGCAATTTGTTGGTGGTATATACCATATACCTAGGCTATATACCATATACCTAGGCTCTGGAACAGGCTCCCTACAGAGATTCGTAAACCTGAGACCATAGAGATATTTAGGAAAACACTTTCCTCTTTTGTTGACACATTTTTTTTAAAAAAGTAAAGTCGAATTCAAATGCAGAAGATTCAGATTAAGAATGTAGAACCCTTACAGCATGTAAGAGCAATCCCTCACACATACAAACTTGCAGTACCCCTGCCTGCATCCCCAATAGCCATGCAAGGCTGGGGAAGCAAAACGACCCTGGTCCTGCATGGTCCATTGGATATGCGCGGTTGGGGTATGAACTGTCAAAAGGAAACCGCGTTTCCCCTTGACCGGTCCAGCCAGCTCAGGATCTGCAACTCGGAGCTGAGGGAGTGCTCTTGGGCTGGTGTGTCTCCCATGATAGACAAGGGTTCAGGAGGGTCGACACCCTCTTACCCGTTATTGACGAGCTGATCCTTTTTAAATTATATGCATGAAGCGCTTCATGCATATGATTTAAAGTGACCACTTTTGGCATAGATAGATTGTGGCAGCAGCTTCATACCTGGGATTTGACGTGACCACTACTGGCATAGATAGATTGTGGCAGCAGCTTCATACCTGGGATTTGACGTGACCACTGCTGGCATAGATAGATTGTGGCAGCAGCTTCATACCTGGGATTTGACTTGACCACTACTGGCATAGATAGATTGTGGCAGCAGCTTCATACCTGGGATTTGAAGTGATCACTACTGGCATAGATAGATTGTGGCAGCAGCTTCATACCTGGGATTTGAAGTGACCACTACTGGCATAGATAGATTGTGGCAGCAGCTTCATACATGGGATTTAAAATGACCATTACTAGCATAGATAGGTTGTGGGCCACAACCTATCTTTGCCATTAATGATCACTGTAACAAACAAGCAAAGGCTCTGCCTCGTGTTCAAGAGTGCACCATGCACATTTTGCACACATCACCAGTACTGGGCACCATGAAAATCACAAGAATATATTGTCGAGAATCCAGAATATTGTCCACTTTACATACTTTTCAATTAATTTCAGTTCATGTCTGTCGCCCGACAAGCTCTGGGCCCCCCTACATGCTCTGTCTCTCTGCCCCCTGTCTTCCTTGGCCTCATCTTTGCTAGCCTCCAAACCTCTATCTGCGCCTTCCTATGCTATGAGACCGCACTCACATTGTGGTGGTAGTGTAAGCAGTCGGCTGCAGGGGACAGTGGGGTTTCAATAGAAAAGGGACACTGGCAGTTGAGAGTGGGTTGATGAAACGATGTAAAGTGGGGTGCTACGGTAGGGATCACACAAAGTGAAGAAGAGCAAAGTTTTTTTTTAGAAATGATGTAAATTGTTAATCAACCCAAGAGATGGCAGATGACAAGTTGCAATGCATATTTATGATGAAAATGTTTTACAAGTTGAGATTATCCAGTCTTTATTTTGACATAAAGCCCACAAGAGTGTACAAACTGCTTTGTGTAATGGCTGCACATTTAAGTCTGTATCATCATTGGCACAAATGTGGATTGAACAACCATAAGGGGTTCATAAGGCTTCTGTTATTAGGTCCCTAGCAGTAGATTAACTTTGCTGAAAATGTTGCGGGGGCGGGGTGCATGACATCTAAATTAAAGGGACCCCTGCCAAATGCGGGGGACAAATGGTGTGCCACAATAGTTGGGGGGACAACACCCTTGCCCCCACCCCTAAAATTACGCCCACGGTCCCTAGTGTTTATCCAAGGACTCATAAGGTTTCCACCAGGTGTCAGCCATGTGCAGAAACTCGTTGAGACAGAATTGGCCTATGGATAGCCCTTAAGCTCATTTTAAGACTGCAGCAAGGATCATATTAAGGTGCAATGCGCTTTACGTTACATTGTTGGTATTTATACCGGAACACCACTGCCATTTGCATGGTCTCCAGGCACTCAAGCTTCCCTAAAAAGAGGGAGTGTGCAAGGTTAGTGGGGGGAGAGGGAAAATGCAAAATAGCTTTGCTAATGTGACATCGCGGACCAGAGGTACCCTGAGCTTTGCGTGCAGGTCTGTTTCTAGGTGTCAGAAAATACACCTAACCCACCAAAGGCGAGACCACCATTGGTGTACGTGTTGACTCACTCTATATAGAGTGCCAAGATTAAGAGAGCCCACCAACAGAACTGGGCTACTTTCCAAATAGACCCTACTTTACAAAGGCTTTTCCCTGAGCCACCCACGTTCGCTTATAGAAACAGTCAAGCTCTCTGCAATACGTTGGTGAGAGTGGACATGGCACAACCGACAAGATCAAAGGTGTTAGCGAGAGGCAAACAACCTTGTTGCAACTGGCAACATGGTGGCAATGTTATCAAGGGTAACAGAATAACAAAGCCATACTCGGGGAAAGCGATTGAGCTACGACATTCATGCACCTGCAACTCAAAGAATGTAGTGTATGCCTTGAGAGGCCCATGTGGATACTACTACGTTGGGATGACAATGCGTAAAGCTTAAGTAAGATGGACAGAACATAAGTCTAATATTGGAACGAAATGTCTGAAGTCTCCAGTACCAACGCATTTTTTGGAAGCAAGACATAATGTAGCCCAATTGAAGTGTGTGGTATTGGAACAGGTGTCAGTCAGGAGCAGGGGTGGGGGTGATTTACACAAGAATCTTACAAAGAGAGATTGTCTGGATAGAATTGATGGACTCTCTCACCCCGAGAGGGATGAATTGTGAATGGGACCTAATGTGTTTTGTTTAGATTGTGCGCGGGACACACCCAAGAGCCCTGCATGTAATTGGAGAAACAATGTATTTTGGGTCATGCATCCCCAGACGACAGAATGTGAGCAAGCTTCATACCTGAGAGGAGTGGGGAACAAGTGACTGCGGAGAGGGACCAGGTGGAAAGATTGATCATAGTATGAATGGTCATACGAAAGATAAATGGGAAATGGGTAGAGAGCCAATCTGGTTGATGCAGATTTTGTTTGTTCATTGTACTAGCTGAGCTTAAAAGTCCAATTGTTAGGGTAGAGATTGTTACTTTTCTGGATGTGCTTTAAATGTGGTTAACTTTGCCCATTGCAAAAATGCTGCAGACTTTTAATGACACATGGTAGTCTTATTATTTCTGACCTACATTAAACATTTGACTTGATTCATATGATCTCAGGGGAAATTGGTCCGAAATATCACACAAGCTTAGCCAGAACCCTTCTCCTGTTCGGCAAGGACTCCCAAAACAAGAAGGCAGCTGCTCCAATGCTGCACGGTGTGTGCGTGCTGGGTGTTGCCATGGCTACCAAGACTATTTACATGGAAGCTGAATGGCAGACCGGTTTACCGGTCGGCTGTCTCGCGATCTGTGTAAACGGGAATTAAGTAAGTAGATAGCTTGTTATGACGTTCTTTGAATTGTTAAATAAATCGGGCCCGGCATCGCGGCTTCGGCTGGTGTGCATGGCTATTGCTGCTGCCTCTGCTTGGACTGAGTTAGGGGCAGTGGGCGCACATTTGCCTAATAATGTGCGTGCCGTTGCGTAATTTAAATGGCTCCTACGCAGTTACTTCTGAAAAGCCCAATGTTCTTTATACTTTTTTAAGTAACATTATGCTTCATTATCCATTGTAGGTGAACAGATGAACATGTATGCATAGATTACTAGGATGAAAGACAACTCAAAGCCCTGAAGATGGATATTACATATCCGAAACACGTTGGCTACTCTAATAAATGAATTTGGACTGTGAATAAGGGATCAGAGATTCATGAGAAGGATACGTGATGTGATACTTTCCTTTGGATTTGAAAAGGTTTCTCATCAAATTCATGATGTACTATTAGTTCAACAACTGGAAATCGGTTGTGACAGGACTGATGTAATAAAGGAAAATGTTACTTTATTGAAGCAATTTTGTAAGTTTCTTGATAGATATTTGTGACATGTATAATTCACATTGACTAAATTATATTGGAGTTAAATTGTAAAGGGACATAGCAAAGAGTGCAAATGGGTTAGCTGTTGGCAACGACAGGCTGTGGTGTACAACGGTTTCTAGGTGTTCTCCGTCCAAGGAATAGAGGCCTTTGTGTCCAGAGTGGAGCCTCACCTGGCCCTGGTGTTGAGAGGCATTGTCTGGGACTGTGATATGTAAGCTGATGGAACCGCTGTAGGATTCTGTTGTTTGATGCCTGTAGGAACAGAACTGAAATAGCCATCTGTGAGTGGCTTGGTTGGTATCCATATGCTGTGTTTGAGACCTGAAAATGAGAATGTTAGTGCCCGGAGGTTAGCGGACAACTTATTGGTGTCCATCTGATTTGTTGGAAGCAAACATGATAGGGTGCAAATCAACTGATGAGTCCCGATGAGGCAGATAACAGCAGGGTGAAGAAACTGGGGGTAACAAATAAATCTAGGGCAAGCAATACTTAACAGTGGAGCAACGGTTAATCTATGGAAAGCAGTGGGGCAACAATTCATCCAGGGAACTGGGAGTATAAAACATTGGGGCAACAATTCACCCAAGGCAAACACTTGGTTACAGAGAAGCAACAATTCATCTGGGGCACTCGGAGCAGGAACAGTGGGGTAACAATCTAGGGCAAACTCTTGGTAACAGTTGGGTAACAATCTAGGACAGACACTTGCTAACGGTGGGGTAACAGTTATGTCTAGAGCAACAATGACTGTGGTGTGACACTTATAGTGGGCAACAATCAAACTAGGGCAAAGAGTTGAAAGAGTCTGAAACAATCTGGGGCAACAATATGCTAGACAGCAATGTATAGAGTGAGCACCAATTAGTCCAGGGTGACTGCACGGTTGCTAGCAATTGCTCAGTAGTGACTGCACGGTTGCTAGCAATTGGTCAGTGGTGACTCTGGAACACCAGACAGGGGAGTGCTTAGGGGAAAATTTACTGTATGACAACCAGGAAGCTACTGAGCGAACCATTTGGAGGCTGGACCCAGTGTGTCACTTGGGATCGCTACACACTCAACATACTAACAATGCAAAGTACAGAGATACAAATATACTCACAGTTTCTGGTTCGAGAAGGTTTTACAGGGCGTCCATGGTCTCCACTGCCAATGGATTACATCGGGCGCCGGAATTCCGTACACCGTGCAAGTGAGTGACTGCTTGCTGCCGCGGGGGTAGTTGCTGGGGGATGCAGCCTCGTTCTCATGGATTTGAGGAGGAACTGAAAACAGAGGAGGGCAATGTTAGCAGGGGAGATGTGCTGAGCTTTGATGCCTCGTAGAACATGGGGCAATGCCAGGGGCTGACTCCAAGAAAAGCAGTGTATGTGATGTCGGACCAGGCAAGCGGGAGTAATGGGAACATCCAAGCTACTTGACTCTCAAAGTGTCTACATTTTCAACACGAAGAAAGCGATATGGTAGTTGGCATCTCTATGGTTTATTTACTAATTTTCAATTATTAATGAACAGCTACATTTAGATTGCAAAAGTGTAGATAGCTATCCTTATTAAGAGGAAAGCGGCAGGGCCCATCCAACTACATAACTACTCAATATGCATACTGTGGAACTATACAGTTCAGCCAGGGCAGAAGAAGACTGCGCAGACACGTTACAAGGAAAAGGGACTTTTCCTGGCCCCCCCCAAATCCCCCAATAAAAATATCCTTAATGGCACCTAAAATCCCAGGTTGAGCCTGAGATTAAAAACCTCTATTCAAATATCAGGAGTAGATATTTTGCTCTGCCTGTAGAAGTCCACGGTGCTTGCGTTCTTCTGGCCGAGGCTAGTTTCAAGAGATGAACCAAATCAATAGATTCACAGCAAAGAGCCACAGGTGGCGCATTACCCAGCAGAAGTGTCCTTCTACTCCATACTGCACTTGGGCATATGCCACAGCTGATGCCAGTGTTGCTGCTGAGCAACCCACACCAAGATGAGTGAAGTTTTCATAAAACAACTCTGAGTCCAGGTCTAAAAATCCATCAGTTAAAGATACGTGCTTACCACACACACGCAATGCTTGCATGGCTTGGTTAGGACAAGTCCGTTTGAAGGACGTTTCTAGGACATGGAACATTTTGCGAAATGGGGACCCCAGGCGCACCTCTGCTTCCATGAAGAAGTGAGGTTGAGGTACCTCTAAAGCTAATTTATATTCAGGCAAACATAGGGCTGGTCCTCAAATCCCCGATAAAGAATTTGGAAAGTTAAGCACATGTGAGTAGCTCTCATATAAATCAGACCAAACCATTTGAGATACCTAACTTATCAAATTAAGTGTAAGTACCTATCTCAATGCAGCGAAAAGAGGCACGTCCCATCCAACTACATGAACACTCACACGAGTTGATAACATGGCATATTATTAAAAAAATACACAAATGAAAACTATGCAACTTCTAAGCCCTTGGACAGAGACCCATGTTCTCACCGTAGAAAGGCAACAGAGCTTAGCGAAGTCGAAATGTGTCAGCATTTCAGCATCCATTGAATGTTTGCTCCTTTTAAGGGGCATCACCACCTCCTACATAGCTTCTGCATTGTTTTGTATTGTATGGCTCTGCTGATCTCTCATAAAAGTGGATACATGTCTGCTTATTACAGCATTGAACAATGGAGATGCTGTATTTACCTGGCTTAATAATCACCTGGTGCAGACAAGCCTGTGCCGGGATACAACCGGTCAGAAAGCAGAGTGAGAAGGGTGTTAGCTTTGACATCCATGCAGAGCCTGCCGACGTAGGTTCGAATGCCGGAAGGGCCAAGCTCAGCCTTTCATCCTTCTGAGGTCGATAAATGAGCACCACACACCGTAGGTAACATTAAGCAGCGCTCAGATGCCGGAGGGTTCGTAGCGCTATATAAATGTGAATTATTATTATAACCCCTCAGTGGTATACTCCACTGAAAAACATGGAGCTTTTAAGAAGGTAATGCTGGCACGAACAACGCCAATGTTTCTCATGTTAGAAAGTGAACATTATTTGCCCCAGTAATGATTAGAAGTCTCCAGGGATTCGAGGTGTACATCAATGATAGGGAACAGGTAAAATCCCACATGTATTTTGCAGAGCAGCAAATAGGCAGAGAGAACCCCGTTTTTCTGGCGAGTGCTGTTTCCCTCTCACCCCAGAAACCCTCCCACCCCCCTTCCCGCACTCCACGCCTCCTCTTGGTTCTGGTGACCGATGCCGCATTTGCAGAGCAACAAAGAGACAGAATGGACCCCCTCCCCCTTTCTGGTGACATGGATGCATTCAGGGTGCGTTTCCCAGTTTCACTCTTCCCCCAATCCCCTCTCAGCCCTCCTACCACCCTCCCCTGCTAATTGGGCCTTCCTTGTGGATCATGTGACCGAGACCCACCCACAAAAATGCACAATCTTGAGGGCAGCATTGTCCTTACTGATGGCGAAGGGCAAAGTGTGGCATCTCTTTGCCTGGCGCCCATGCCCTGCTGCTGTTCTCCCCCTGGCCCAGTGAACGGACCTACTGCCAGGTAAAGGAGGGCAATCCAGTGCACCCCGCTTTTCTCCATACTACTACAAAAACACTGCAGTTACAGTCAAATACGTTTTATGATAAAGTTGAATGGTTGTCACAGCTAGATTAAATGAATTAATTCAGTTTGCAGCTAGATAAATTCATTGTGTAGATTCGTTTAATGTTGATCCCATATTTATGAATTGTCTGACTAGATTAATTTTGCAGTTCGAATACTCCTTTTTGCAGCTATAATATTCCATTTTATAGCTTGAATCAATCATTTTTCAGCTATATTAATTCATTGTGCAGCTATAGTCATTTCAGTTTTCACCTAGAAGTATCAATTTTGAAGCTATTTTAAACCATTGTGTGGTGAGATTAATTCATTGTATAGCTAGATTATTTTTATTTTGGAACTAGATTAATTCATTTTGAAGCTGCATTACTTGTTCAAATAGATGCATTTCATTTTGCAGCTAGATTAATGCACTGTGTAGCGAGATTGATTCATTTTGCAACTAGCATTTTTCAAGTACATTACTTTTAGGCACACATTGATTGATTGTTGCTGTCAGATTAAACCATTTGGAATCTAGAGAAATGTAATGTGTCGCTGCATTCATTTTGTAATTTGAATAATGTATTGTGTACATAAATGACTCCATTGGAACCGGATTAATCCATTCTGAGCCCTGGTGATTTCATTTTGTTCCCAAATGAATTCCTTTTGCAGCTAGATTCGTTCACTTTACTTTTCGATTAAGTCTGTGCACAGCTAGCTTGGCCATTGCAGGTATATCTGTTAATTCTGCAGATAATGCATTTCGTGGCTAGACTAATTGGTTTTGCAGCTAGACAGCTGTATTGAAGGTATTGTACAAAAGGACCGAATACCAAAAGTCCGACCCCCAATTTTCTGCATATATCTATGTGGGCGGGTAAAGTGTATACAATATGTATAGGGGTAAGGTGGGGGGCTGTGGGGTCTCCTCCCACATATATATTTTCCAAAATATTTAAAAAAAATTAAAAGGAATCGAACTTTTGGGAGTCGAATACGCAGATCCGTATTGAAGGCTGTGGAGAGATTCTTTTAATATGAAGCCATATTGACCACTGCCAAGCTAGATTGCTTATTTCACAGCTTAATTCTGCATGGCAAGATTGTTTCTAGCGGCTGGATCCATTTGAAGCACAGCTAACTTGACTATTTCACAGGTAGATACTCCGAAGCACACCTAGATTGAGTGTTGCAGCAAGATTACTCCCTCCCTGTACTAGCCTGATGGGTTGTACAGCACTAATGGAACCCTCCAACCACAACACACCCTTCATCACAAAATACCGGATTCCCCAACTATCAACAAGGCCAGCTTTGGCAAGTGACCTACAAGAACCATGTTCCCGTCAGCGCAGAGGATCAGACAAACGCCAGAGGCAGGACCAATACAGCGATACATACATCAAAATGGGACCCAGAGTCACAAAATGAGATACATTGCAACCTGATCTATGCTCAGAATCTAGATCCACTGACATCCTTTCCATCACAGTACCATGCCTGTCAGATGGACAACTGGCGAGATCACACAAAATTGGCCCAATTTCAAACACCTCCAGGGCAACCAAGTACAGACCACCTTCCGACAGCCCCACCATCGCAGAACATATCCCAGTCACATCATCTAGAACCAGTAGCTAAATGTTTAATATCTGGTTTGAGGAAGAACATTAAACTGCTGCCAAAATCGTTAAGCTCCTACATGGCCAGCTTTCACTTCGACCACATGATCAAAAGATCAACCTATTCTGCAGGGCACACTCTCACTGCAGTGTTCTGGAAGGAAGCTCAGGTGACTGCAGTGCCTCCCATCCATGCTATGTGGAGCGACCATCTCATGATGACCTTTGTCTTAAAATACAATTTTATGTATCGTTTTCCTTCAACGGCGTCAAATCCGAACACAATTGCAAAATGATAAAGGCATTCATTGTTTTTAATCCCTCCCACTCCCCTCGCTCCACCCATACGTCCCATTTTTAACAGCTTTGGTCGTGACATCTGAGTTCAGTATGGTATAATAAACAATTGAAAAACACAACAAAATGTAGTCATACATGTGAAAAATATTCAAATCTCTAGGACTCAAAGGCAATGGGTGGTGTCCATATATTGTATGCATTTAATCTATAAAAGGAGTCCATCTCCCTACACAGATTGTCAGATTCTTTTTTTGGGGGACAGTTTCTCCGTTGCATTCACATACTATGTTTCAGAGCACCATGCGGCTATCGTGGGAGGTTCTGGCTTCAACCCTGTGGCTGTTATTGCTAATTTCGCTGCTCTGAGGAACTGAGTGGCCTGGTACCCTTCAACAGACGTTTAGAGATGCTGCCCCTCATCTGATCAAATAACGGCGCTCATCTGAGACCTCTATTCGCCCAATTTCTTCGCTTTTTGAACCAATTTCAACCCAGGCTGTGCACCCCACTAAGTGTCCCAGCCGTCTCTCTATCTAGTTTGAAGGCATCCTGAAAAAGAACTGCAAGAAACCTATCTGCCGCAGTCACCTAACCAAAGGGTGAGTAGCTCTTCATATGGAGCATGTGCGCCATTTTAAGTCTTCTCATGCTTGATTGGGTAAAATCCAGAGATGAAGTTCCGAGCTAAAGCTCTGCACTGAGATCCAATGTTAATCGCATCAGGATTATTGCCAGCCGAGGCTTAATCTACAAAGTAGCACCCAATACCGCACCAGAGGTACTGCTACCTTGGCCTACGGTAGTGGGTACCTGCCCAAAATCCTTGGCATCCTCATGGAAAATAGACCTATCATAGAACCACACATTTTATGCAGAATCCAGTATAGCAAGAACAGCTATCTCAGCGTGCTGGATTACCTCACTAAGAAACAGCAGTATATAGAAAACACAGTTAATTACTCCGATTCAATAGGTGGGAACATATACATCCAGGCCTAAGTGTTCTCCACTGGCTATGGGGAAAACCAAAATCCACTTAAAGCACAAAGCCCTACGGGGAGGTGGAGCTGAATTCATCCAAGGAGCGATCACCCAGTACCACCCAAGAAGAGTACTAAGGTCCAGCAATGATGTACACCGAATAAAGACACAGAGGATAAGTTTTCCCCAGCATGCCGCACAGATTCTAGAGCACGTTGCTTAAGGATAGCCCCACAATCCAGGTACACCTTAGTTTCAGGAAAGCGCTAACGTCCTGGCTTTTCAATGCCTAATTGACTAAGATACCACCAAGCAAGTGGACACCCCTCCCATTTTATGCAAGCCAGCAAATCAGACCCAAGCCCATGTCAACTCACTATCTTAGGTTAGGCCAAACATCCAGAGAACACCATTCCAGTGCCCCTCTTCCACAACGTATTTCACAGCCCAATGAGACTTTTCCCAGGAATACCACATTCCAGTCACACAGTGGCGTGTTCCACACCATCACTGCACAGGTCTACACTTATCATATACCACACAAAGCTGTTCAAGAAAAGGTCTGGGAACCCCTCCAGTGAGAACAAACACGGCCAAATAACCTGTTCTCTGGGAAGGCGCCCACTCGGCAGGGTCTACAAGCACATTTTAGCTCACTGTACCTTTCACAGAGGAGAACTAACCATTTGCATATCAGTCTGGTCCCATCCACTTGGGCAGTCAAGCACCGAAATGCTATGGCTATGGCAATTCTCCTCTGAACAAGAGTACCAACAACAACCCCAGACACGTGTTTCAGCCTAGTCGGGCCTCCTCAGTGAGGTGCAGATGTGCCTCTCTATGCACAGTGAGCAAGGGGTCCACGTCTGGATTACCCTGGCCAATTTAGGGTCAAACCCTAATTTACTGATAATTCAAAAAAAGGCCTGGGAGTTGTGACTGGCCCCCATGCACTGATGCAATAATGGGAAATAAACTATATCTGCTTCCTAATGTCCTGCTGCAGCCTTTTGCTATCTCTACTCACTAAATAATCAACTTTAGTGCTCAAACATGCTACATACACTCCAACCAAGCCACTCACACACAGCTTCACAATACCCCTCACACCAAACAGCAAACAGTAATGAACGAAAAGAACAGATCTAAAATGCAGAATGCACGTTTAGTGTGCATTCGGCAAAGAAGATTAGATCTTTTGCCCATAATACCGAACAGGGGAGTAGGGGTTGCGGGGGTGTCCCCGTTCACCCAGTTCGGTATTATGGTCTGCGCGGATTGCAGGGGTGACCACTGCATACATTAAAGGCAGTGTTGGGGACAATCGGGCGAAATCCCAAAAGATCAAATTACAAAAGATGGCCAAGTAGGCTCCGTGATTTTGTAATTCGATCTTTTGGGATACGTTTTTTTAACGTATATCCACAGCAAACGACTGAGAACTACACCGCTACAACCAAATTACATAACCATAGTCCCAGCAAATGCATCATAGCACCATGGGTACACACGGTCTCCTTCCTGGACACAAACACATCATTGCTCTTTACACAAAACACCCAGAAACTCACTTGCAAGCTGGGCTCAGGGAACATTCAGTCTTCACTCATCAACACAAGCGCAAAGCAATCTTGCATTTTCCCCCCTCCTCTCCAATAACTAAACCCACGCTTTCTCTGCCAGTTTCACCAAAGCACCTGGAAACCATGCAAAACACAGCCATGCGCAGTATACATTTGAATAAAATGACGTACCAATCTGCCAGACCAAAATGCCCTCTAACAGAGCAATCATCCATAAATGAGGATCATGACAACTAAGGTGTGATGTCTATGCGAGGAAGACACCCATGAAGAATACGTTTATGCAAAATCTCACCTGTCACTGGTGCATTTGTAAAAGTCGTGATATCAGAGGAGTCCCAAAGGGAATTCACTGTGATCTCTGAGAAGGCAGCTGGGAAGTAATCCGGCGAAGAAGTAACCAGGGTTGTAGTGGATGAAGGCATCAACCATGGCATCTCTTTGCCGATAGGTGCTCGGCGTTGGATCCGATTCCATGGCCATGACAGTAAGTTTGGATGGTGCGAAGAAGGTGAAGGAGCCAGAGCTTTAAGTGATCCAAAAGGCCAATTAATGACATGAGGGGCTGTTCCAGTGACATCTGTGGGTAAAAGGAATACCCTGGGGAAACTGCTGGTGGGTTCCCTGGTAGCCTGTGGGCTGGAAACGTCTGAGAAGCTGGGACCAGTGGTGCCGGAGGAAGGCCCTGGCGTTCCCGCTTCTTGGGACTTCGGTGCGACCTCGATTTCCACATCTACGCCTGAGCCGGGTTCCTGAGCAGATTGCCAGTGTGGCAGGTCAGTGACAACGCCGTCAATTCCCACCGCTACCCCGGGAGCCAAGGCGGAGGCTGAAACAGAGGTGGAGATAAAGTGCTTAGAAAATATCTCCACGACTGAGAATATTTCAAGAGGACATACTTGGAGTGAGACCGGCCTCTAAGGGGACCTCCTGTTTCCCAATAGATAGTATCTCTGAAAGACTTGTCTGGATGGAGGGTGACCAAAACATTGACTTTTCCCCAGATGTACAGTAATTTCAGAAGGCAACAGTACTGTGGCCCATGTGGTAGGCCCTGGGAGAAGAACAGGTGTACGACTGTAACACCATTGGAGTCTACTCATCATGGCACGCTATCACAGACAATCCTATTATAAATTTGATTTGTGACCGACACCTGGAAGACTCTTCCCAGCCTCCACCAGGCTTTCATAAGACTCAACCTTATGGGAAATCGCATAATTTCTCAACAATTAAGTTTTCATCTGAGTCAGCGTAATAATAGCATTTTTCAAAATTTTGAAGCCAAGGCTAAAAAAAAAACCTGACAAACTATTCCTTGTTGGACGAATCGTGTACCTAGGCATATTCGGCTTCAGGGCAATGGGTGATCAGGAGGGCCATGCTGTGTGATGTCATAGCTATTTTCAGGCACCGTGAAGTTAGGGATGGAATTATGAACGTCACGTGGGGACAGTAAAATGGCTCAGCAGTGTGCTATGGATGGATTCTGTTCCTCTTGGCCATTTCCAATGTGAGCCAAAGTCTTGCATTCTGATGCACTTACCAAGACTGAATGCAGTGCCCATGCACATTTCAGGCTTGAAGCAGCCAACGCACTGTTTGCCTTTTAATCCGGGCTCTTAGTCTGCACCAGCGGGACTTGATTGAGACCTTAAAGTGGCAATTGGGCGCCATTGCTTGGACCTGTGACCCCTCTCCTAGACTGCCATCTAAAACGATGACTCTGCTGTCTGAATACACTTTAGTGCTGCTTATTGTATATGGAAAAGTATTTTTAAGTGATTATTTTATGTGATGCTGGTTAATGATTATGAATTGATACTTAACTTTCTTTTAACAGGTGTGTTAATCTATATGATTTTATTTGAAGTATACTGTAATAGTTTGTAGTAATGTGGTTTTAGAATCTTTTTTCTTACTATGTATGTAATATTATGTAATAAGATTGCGTATAAGGTTTTAATTAACCAATAGCACATTCAATCACAAAAATAAAAAATAAAAAGAATACGCTTTTATTTCCATATATTAGATAGTTTATGTATAATTTGCTTGTTTTCTCCTATGTTGCTACTGAATGGCTGTAAAATGCTTCTTGTCCATATTCCCATCACCTCACTCATGTATTTATTTCTAAAGGACACAGTTCATCCCTTTTCCTATGATGCCAAAGATCATTGGGCTGCAATCCCTAGAAGTCAATGTGGGACACGATTAAATGCCACCATGCATTCTCATGCACGGCAGTGACTGTGAGACAGAACACAGCATTAGATAGGGTAGAAGCGCACACTACTTACCACTGGTAATGTCCTTTCTGATGGACTCTCCTTCTACAGGTTCCGCATCTTAGATGTTCAGCCGCACTGGCAGCTGCCCTTGCAAAACATTCCACAACCGGGAGTGCAGTGCTGCTCCAAGTCAACTTCTGTCTGCACCACTGGCTCCATGGCTCCCAGTGTGGTGCCATCAGTCATACACACGAGGCACGCTGAGCCCCGTTACCCCAGTTCCAGCCTTTTTCCCCCTGTGCTCAGCAGCTGTGGGACAAAGACTGCATGGACGAGCTGCTGGCATATGGGGCAGAATGGGAGGGGTGATGAGGAGTCTCTGGGAGAAGAATGCATCAGAATGAATATTATCAGGGGTACGTCGTGTGTTCTTCTAATGGACTACATCCTCCCACAGATTCCCCTAATAAAGGATCAAAGCAGAACTGTTTTAAGAAAGTGTGCTGCGAGGCCTATGTTGGCACTTGCCAATTATCCAAAAGTGGCATTCCCATCCCTAATGCTGGAGAAGCTGCTACATCCCTAGTGGATTGAGGTCTGTGACCCTCAAGCACCACCTTCCCAACTAAGTCACAGGAGTCTGAGATGCTCAACACAATCCATCTCGATAATGCCTTTGTGTGCACCAATGCAGTCTGCTGTATCCAGATCAGCCTGTCGGGAATATCTTTTTGCTTCCTTGCCATCCTCCACTAGAGCCTGAACGCACTCTGTCATATCGGATTCTGGAAGAAGATTAGTTGCTTCTGAGAACATGGCCCACAATATGTGAGGATACTTGGCCAAAGTAGAAGTAATATTCATCGGCCTAAGGGCGAGGCTGCCCAAAGTAAATATCCTGCATCCCATGGATTCCCACTTTTTACTTTCCCGGTCAGCGGGGGGCAATGTAAGAACAGTCATAGCGACTAAGACCACCACCTTTTCTGAAGCTGGATAGGTAGACCGGCATGCTGGGTCAAAAGGTGCAGGTCTATATTGCCACAATAGCCTCTTGTCCACTGAAGGTTTCTACCATATATTCCTCACAGGATTACCAATAGCTGCTTTGAACCGTAGGAGCATCTCTTTCGGTGGTCCTGGGTCTAAGATGTCCATCAACACATGTTGAACAATAGATCTGGGGTGGGAGCTTACCCCAACGACACCACCTCCTTTGCTATGGTCTTCCAAGAGGCTGAATTGCAGGGAACATCGAGGTATCCAGACCACTAGTCCCTCAGAGTTCCACTACCATTGACAATGTCACCTTTCTCATCAAAGATTAATTCCATGGAGCATTGGAAACTGCCCAGGGAAGCGGGAGTATACCTTGACACACCCTCAATGTTGATCAGCACTGAGGTGGAATTCCCCTGCCAGATCTGTTGCAGATCAGTGTCAGAATTTTGACGACCGGTGTAGCAGCATTGTGGGGCACTGGGAAGACTTATTTTGTATTCAAGCAGGGGCTAAGCTCAAAGGCATGCCTTCACTGTCTCTTGAGGTGCCCCTGCTTTCTGTAGTAGGCACTGTGGGTCTTGGTGTCCCCATCGGCACCGGGGCTGCAAAAGTCCTTTGTCCTTGAATTTTTCCCCCTGCTCAGGGGTGGAAGAACGTAAAATAAAAGAGGTGATGGCCGGAATGTTTGGAATGAACCCTACCCACTGGCATTGCTCTGGGCAACCCTCCAGACCATCGTTTTTGGCGCTCAAGAACGATGGTCTGCAGGGTTGCCCAGAGCAATGCTAGAGGTTAAGATTTATTCTAAACCTTCCAGCCATCGCCCTTTGGTTTTGCCCCAGGGGTGGAAGAGCGCCTTGGGAAGTGTACTTACCTATGTTTTGGGTAGTAAGAAGAAACCCTATGATCCCTCAAAGAGTCGCAACACTTCTTCCTCAACAAAGACGAGGAGGAGTGGCGTGCGTCAGTACAGGACCAAGATCTCCTCTGGTGCTTCTTTTTCATTTTACCATTTTTGGGTTCTTTAGCAAAAGAGTGACTGTCTGAATCCCTCTAGTTAACTGGTTCAATGGATACACCTTCCCGGAGCCCGGAGGGGCCATTGAAGGGATGTTGCGTGGAAATTTAGTAGAAGGGTGCATATCGTCCTTGTGACATCAGTAAAGTTTTATTGGATTTTCACAGATGGCCTTTGGGTTAATGTCCTAACATGAAGCACAGTCCTCATTCTTGTTGTCAGGACCCAGGTATGGAGGCCATCACTGGCCATCACTGGCATCTTAGAACTGCAACCCCTGCAGGGTTTGGACGTCAAAGCCTTCAGGGTAACATGCGCGTTACAGCAGAAAAAGGTTTTCTTTGAGGAGAACATGAGGGGATTTTCCGGATCAGTGTGATGAGCGCACAGAAAAAAGAAACCTAGTTCACGGGGCGCAAGGTGCTCCCTATAAAATTACTGATGCTGTCACATCATCCAGAGGCATGATCAGTGGAGTAACTTTGCTGAAAATGTTGGGAGCGAAATGACATCTAAACAAAGGAGACCCTGCCAAAGGAGTGGGACAAAATGGTGTGCCACAAAAGTTGGGGCGGGTGACAAACCCGCTTGTTCCCCCAAATACATTGTGCCCATGAACCTGTCGTTCATCAATAATGCTGAAGCCTCCAGAGCAGGGCTTAGTTGTCTCTTGCCGGACCGCTGTTGTGTTTGATCCACCTACAAGACCTGCCATGCCCGCACACTTCTATGACCACATCCCCTTCTCCCACCTTCTCTCTATCTCCCCCGTCTTGTCAGTTGCACATTTCTTCCTCTTCCCCCTTTCATTTTCTTCATGCTTCCTTGTTCTACAGACCAACATCTGCATTACCCCTGGTGAGGGCCGTACGACTGTTCCAGTGGTGAAGCGTGCAGCATAAATGCTTATTAACGGAACACCACATACCATAGGCTCTCAGAATCAGCAGTTAGTGGGTAGTTTCGGGAGCTCTAATGGTTGGTTGCTGCAAGGCTGAATGGCTGTGGTGGTACCAGGGAAGTCATCTGGAGCATCATCTCAAGCGGTATAGGAGACTGGGGTGTGCAGTATGACCAACAGGTGGTCAGAGTTCAAAAGGTAAATGTCATGGGTCACACGTAGGCAGAAGGCAGTAAGAACAAGCCAGCCACTAGTGGAGTACAAGGCATGCGAGGTGGCAGGGTATCTCGGGAGGATAGCTCAGGGGCAACGTGCTTGCCTTGGAAGCATGGGGACATGCAGCACCACAGGTTCGATCCCCGGGTCCGCGCTGAGAAACCTCTGGGTATTAATCGCGTTATAAATAACCTATCATATCATATCATATCATGGGTGACAACGTCGCTGGGTCAGCAGGGCATGGTGGGGCCACCAGGGACTAAACTCCAGGGTGATTACTGGTGAAATCAGGTATTCTCAGTGAAAAGGCTCTTCCATCCAATGATCAATTCTCCCTAACTTTCAAAATTAGAAATGGCTGTTGCCCCTTTCAAAGCCAAACCAAGCTGTAGTGTCTTTATAGCATTTAAATCATATGTTTCATGTCTCCAATTATTTAGTGTCCGGTATATATAAGTTGCATTATTACTAGAGCATGAGAGGGGGGGCTGCAACCAGGATGAGCTACCTTCCCCCTCCTAGAGCAACTGGTGCAGCTCCATTAACTGTGATCTCAAGAAACCTCCAGTAAGAGTTCATAAATAACTGGCCTGCTCCAACGAAGGGGCAGTGGGTGCGGGCGCTGCGTGGGAGTTAAAACGAGAGAGAGGGAAGGAACACAGAAGGAAATTAAGCAAGAAGAAAAGAAAACGAAAAGGGATGGGTGGGGAAAGAAAATGAGTGTGGGAAGGGGCAGAGGCGCTACTGTGAGACAAAGAAAAGACAACAGGAAGGCAGATGAAAAGGAGATGGGGCAAAAGGCACGAGGGGAAACAGAAGGGGATAAACTGAGAAAGAACTGAAACCCCGATGGAATGAAGGAGAAGGGAAATGGGTGAATGGATAAATGAAGAAAAGAGGGCTGGATGAAGGGAATGATTAAGGGAGAATGGGCGAATGATGGGTAATGGAGGATATGTGGGTTCATTGAGAAAGAGTGGGTAAAGAACACAGCGGATGGATGGATAAAAAAGGAAAAGGGGGCTGGATGAAGGGATTTATTAAGGGAGAATGGATGAATGCTGGGTAAGGGAGAATGGATGAGTAAAGAAGCCAATGGATGGATGGATGGATGGATATGGACGAATGGGTAGCTGCGCAGTGGCAATGGAAGGGTGGATAATTGGAGAACAGATGCCAGGGCCGACATTTCACCAAAATGTCAGTGGTAGCAGAAGTGACATCATACAACCCTTGACCTCTGATGACATCACAGGAAGTGATGTCATTTGACCCATCCCAAAGTGCCATCAAGGGAAGCGATGGAACACTACCTTTTACCCCTTGACAAAACGGGAAGTGGCATCACATAGCATTGTTTCCTAAGTACATTACGAAGAAAATGGTTACGATATCACTATAATGTGATATACAGTTGACAAAGAGTGTATCACCATATGTATCATTAATATCAGTGTGTATAGGCCCATGATACCAAATTACTGTGAATGCAAGCAATCGTCCCATGCCAAACGATAATGATGTGTTATTTTATAGCACTTAAGCACTTTATACAGAACAAATATACATACAATATCACCCAAATTGTGTTGGTACTCATTTATCGACCTCAGAAGGTTGAAAGGCTGAGTTGAGGTGTTTAAGAATAGACTAAATCGGTGGCTCACCGCCTAAAGTGTGCCTGAAATAAACCTTTAATGAGTCTAGCAATTATTGTATAGAATTTCAGAAAGACAAATTATTTGTTATTCCTTTTCATTCTTATTTAGGGTCACTGCTGAAAGTGTTACACTTGTGGAACCCCCAGTTTTTTTTAAAGGCCTGAACAAGAAAGTCAGCCACTCCAGAAACAAAGAGCCACATGACACTGGCCACAGCCCAGGAGCTTCCATATAAAAAAAAGAAAAAAAAGATTTATTGTCTCCTTTTTTTAGGGGTAGCAAGGGAGACCACAGGGTAGCAAGGGAGACCTCAGTGGTCGCAAACTGCGACCCCTGCTGAATCCCAAATGACGTCCCTGACAGATGCATGGAAACATAGACCAAAGGAACACAGGTGGATGAAGGGATGGTAAAATTGACATTGGGTATATAGAAAGGATGGATGAAGGAAGAGAATACGATGTGTGGATGGATGGATTAGTGGGGAATGAACGGATGATAGGGCTGAGCGAGAATTGGTGGCTTAAGGGATGGGTGAAGAGACCCCACGTTGTTCCTTTCCTTCCTACTCTGTCCCCCGCCGCAGTCACAGTTCCACTACTTTTTTGGTACACTTCTATCACTGCCTGGGGTAGGATGGCATAGACATTGTGGATCACTTCCCCTTTTCGCCTAGTTAGCTCTTCGCTAAGAGGAGCCGAGCAAGAGCGTTTTTCTGTGGCAATTGCACGTGACCCATCAGCTAGAGCGTGTCGAGCATAATGGTGGAGCCCTGTCATCTTGGAGGTGATTGCATTCATGGAAGCTCATGTGCACACAGGAGACCCCAACCTCGAGCCCTCGTCAGCAGGTGAGCATGGGGTTAATTTGCCGTTCAGCACTTCAGCTCGAGCTGTTTATTCCATGGGGGAGCCAGGGAAGAGAGCAAGCTGCCCTGTCTCAAACACAATCACGTGCCCTTTGAATCTGGAGAAATCCAGAACGAAAGGGGGACCAGAACTGACTTACTACCATCGCTCCTCCTTGAGGGTTTGAGACTGAGACCAGTGGGTGGGCAACTGTATAGATGTAAATTAATTAATAAGGAATAGTAGCTTAATCGAGTTAAAAGAATCCCCCAAAGCTTTTCTGGGCTGGTAGCAATTTGGAGGGGGTTCCTGAGAACTCAGCAGAAGGACATTTCCAAGTCCCTTATAAGGCAGGGACCAATGACTTTCAATTCAGCAGATGTTACCAGGTAGGGTAGAACATCTGGGAAAGGGATTGACAGCACTACTATTTGATGATGAGAGGATCTGAAGCCTGACAGACCTTGCCCCCAGTGCCGGCCTTAGTGGTGGCAGCGCCCCGGGGAGGAAAAGAACAACTTGGCGCCCACTCCCCACTGCGCCCCAGGTCAATTCGGCAGGGGGGAAATGGAAGCGCCAAATGTTTCTTTTCTGTAGTGGGAGAAGGCTGCGGGCGCATTTAACAACAATAGGGTGCTTCAGCACCATATTAAGATGATTATCTCCCAACTCCCGTGAAAGCGCAGGGCGTTAATCACTGGAATAGGCTAATGGAAACCACCCCATTCCCACATCGGATGTAATTATCTCAATAGGGTGCCAGCGCCCTATTGTTGTTAAATGCGCCCGCTACCGCATTTAATTTCAAAAGGGCACTTCTCCCACCGCTCCAGCTCGGGATAGCCCTTGAAAGGGTCCCCCGTGCTGGTGCCCTGGGGGGTTATGGCACCCCGGGCGGTCACCCGGCCAGCCCTCCCCTAAAGCCGACCCTGCTTGCCTCTATTGAAGATCTTTGAGGTCTGAAAAGGCTTGTGAGGGGAAAGGTATGGTGTTCGTTATTATAGCCCATTCCCCTTACCCTCTTGGGGTGTTGTATACTTAGAGTGGTTGTAAAGGGTGTGCCGCAAGGAGGTCTCTGGGGTTCAGAAGCTCCTGTAGGAATCCATTTGACAGAATCTGACAGTGGGACTGTGAGAGAGCAGAGCATGGTGCGTGCAATGTGCCAGAGGCGATGTGTCTGTGGGCATAGGGTGTCTGGCTTCAAGAGAGTAGAGTATGCCTAATGGAGTGCAGGACACATTTAATTGTGAGAGTGTGAATTGGCATTTCCAGAGCGACTGTGGATGAGGTTGTGAGGATTTTTCCCTCAGTGTTTTCACAGCACATCAGGGTGGGTACAGTGACTGAGAGTGTGCTGAGAAACTGAGATGTACAGAGCGGTGAAAGGTGTGCAGACTGTGGGGGGCATGCAGACCATAGGTGGGATGATGTGCAAATCACTGACTGAAGATGCTCAGAAACTGGCACAGTCTGTAGACTGTGGTGCTGGGTGTTTAGGTCATGGCACAGGGTCTGCAGGGCAATGTTGAGCATCACTGGGGATGTGCAGAGTGTGAGTATGTTTATGGAATTCATTCATTCATTTTGTCATTTGTGTAGCGCCTTTCACCATAAATATGGTCCCAACGTGCTGGTGGTTGAGCCTCCTTGAAGGGACCAAAGTCCAAACTATGGGAACATTGGGAGGTGCTGTTATGCATATGTGCATTTCGGCCATTAAAGTTATGAGAGGGTGACGAAGGCCCTGTTAGTCACCCATGCATGAATGGCATGTGGATGGGTGGGAGGAGGTATACTAGGAGCTAACCCGGTGGGTGTGTGTAAGAGGATAGTCATGTGAGTAGCTGCAGTTTGAATCTTTGGTCATGAAAGGTAGCTGCATTCTTATGGCAGGGGTGTTGGCAGGGGTGTTGCGCAACAGTGTTTGAGTTATATGTGAGAGCAGAGTGTGTGGGAGTGTGACTGTGCCTTCGGCTAAGTTCCGAAGGTGCGGAGTGCGAAATGAATACATGGGTTAGCTATACATTCAACATTGTCTAAACCTGGGTTCCATCTAGGTACAAAGAGCAGTGCCTAATCTCACATACGAACTAAGTGCAATAAATACCCACCCTCTGCGTGGATATTAGAGTGATACATTGCTCATCCCCTGATCCTTCCAATGCAATAAAATTACCATCTTAAATGTCTAGTTGCAGTGGCAGTGCCCATCCTCATATGCGTTAGCGTTACAAACAGTGCCAAACTCCACTGATGATTCAAATGCAACTGTTTATCCTCCTCTAAATAGAACCAATTGCTTGACCTAAAGGTGCATTTAAGTGTGGTACGTTGCCTACCCTCAGACCAGTTTTAGTGCACAGGGCGTACAATGCGGGTGCAGTACAAATAGCAACAGTTATGCAAAACACCTAGGTTCTAAAGGTTCACAGGGCCTAAAATGTGACGACAGTCAAATTAGTAACAGTTTTGAAGAAAAAAAACACCCAGATGCAAAGGTGCACAGGGCCTAAAATGTGGAGGCAGAGAAGATAGCAACAGTTTTGAAAAAGCACCTAGATTCAAAAAGTGCACAAGGCCTGAAACGCTGAAGCAGTAAAGATAGCAACCATTTTGAAAAACACCTAGATAAGAAAGGGGCACAGGGCCTAAAATGCAGCGACAGTCAAATTAGTAACAGTTTTTAAAGAACACCTAGACAAAGGTGCACAGTGCTTAAAATGTGGGAGCAGAGAAGGTAGCAACAGTTTTCAAAGATCTCCTAGATTCGAAAGGTGCACATGGCCTAAATGCAGAAGCAGTCAAGACAGCAACAGTTTTGAAAAGCACCTAGATTCAGAAAGTCCACAGGGCCTAAAATGCAGATGCAGTCAAATTAGCAGTCGTTTTGAAAAGACACCTAGATTCAAAACGGGCACAAGCCCCAAAACGCAGAAGACGTCAAATAAGCAACATCCCGAAAACACCTAGATTGAAAGGTGCACAGGCCCTTCAATGCTCTGACAATCGAAATATGAAACATTGCTTGAAAATCAAGCAGGGTCAAGAGGTGCACGGGGCCTAAAATGCTGAAGCAGTGAAAATAGCAACCGTTTTGAAAAACAGCTAGATTCACAAAGTGCACAGGGCCTAGTAAAAAGGCTAACTCTACGCGTGGCAAGGTGCAAAGTGCACCACAGTGGCTACCTCCAAGCGCAGCAAGTTGCAAGGTTCGACACATGAATGTGGTACATGCTATGCTGGATGTGGGTAAAGCGTGGAACGTTGAGAGCATTTCTGCAGATTAGTTGGGCTCTTCCTCAGTTGGTAGATGAGCTTTGCGCATTCTATTCCTTGTATATGCAAAGCACAGCATGAACTGGGCTTCACAGAAAATGATCAAATTGACAAAAGACGGCTAGAGGGAAAATGCAGAATCTTAACTCATCCACAGATAAAAGCAATTATAAAAGACAAATCGGTCAGTGCCATTAATCAATCAATGGCCCATCAACGCCGTTGTTGGCACACAGAGCCACAAGCAGCTGTGCAACTTTTAAGATGTAAAACAGCCTCCTTAAACTGAAAACATTTCTCCAACATCACAATAGCTGTGCAACATTCTATCCCACTTCTTCGTGCCCATAAGTGGGAGAATCGTCCCGGTAGGATAGCTCAGCGGCAACGTGCTCGCCTTGGAAACAAGACGACATGGAGCAACACAGGTTGGTAGGATAGCTCAGCGGCAACGTGCTCGCCTTGGAAACAAGACGACATGGAGCAACACAGGTTCGATCCCCGGGTCCGCCCTTAGAAACCTATGGGTACGTTATAAATGTGCAACTAAGACAAAAAAAAACAATTACGCATCTAAAAAACAAACACTACTGTCCCACCCATCACAGGTAGACTTTGGACATCTTAGTCATCAGGAAAGCCCAGCATCAGGATATTACCTCAGGAGAATTGTCTCTGCACGTGCCCTTGTGAAATAAAGGATAGCAGAACATCTCATAGAAGGAATATCTTTGGTCACAGATGGGTTTGTTCTTCCTTTTAGGTTAATTAAATCCTTACTTTGCGCATTGAATTCAAGAAAGTGGGCATTCTTCATGTCTCTGCTGTGTTAATGCTCTATTGTATTAGACCGCGCCTTTCCACCATCCTCAGATGCAAGTTTTTCCCTGCCCTGCTACACGCAAAGAGCACGTGAACCATGCTGTGGGAGATTGATCCCTCTTTGTGCCTCAGCCAACCAGCATGGTTTGGTTTGAGACTTAGCCTTGTGCGTCCCTAAGCATTGACCAGGGGTTTGCAACCTTCGGCTCTCCAGATGTTTTGGACTTTAACTGGTATCAGCCCTACCCAGCATAGTCAATGGTGAGGGATCATGGGAGTAGTAGTCTAGTACATCTCGAAAGCCACAGGTTGCAGGCCCCTGGCCTAGACCTACTCTCACTAAAGATTGATCAATGATGAACACCACATTTAGCCAATCCGTGTTACTGAAGAATAGTGTGCATCACACTGACTGCTTTTGTACTGCTGAAGTATTAGTGCAGCCGCTGCTAATCTCTTTCGTCACAGGGGACTCTATAATAGTCTACATGAGAGGGAGACCTTGCGATATGATATGATATGGCATTTATAATGCGCATAGGCACAAGTGCTTCAAGGCGCGACGAGGCAGGGAGGGGAACAGAGGGAAGACAGACAACGATCCTACTAGGCCAAGTGTCATTCAGATCGCACAAGTGCGTGGAAGGGGGCAGGGACAGTGCAGTACAAGATGATAACAATAAGTAAGTAATGGCCAGCATGTGGCAAGTGCATGGGTAAGTGCGGGCATCAGGTGTCGAGGCTGGTAGGGGACTGTAGGCATACAGAACAGGCCCTGAGTGCAGGGTTTGCCCGGTGGGCAGTGCTGGTGTGAGACGCTGGCAGTGGAGCGACCTGGGCCCGAGATCAGAGGGTGTCCAGGTAGTCAGTGTGGTTCAGGTTTCAGCCAGGAGGTCAGCAGTTATCATGTGTGCAAGGTTTCAGAGGCCTCATTTGTAAAGCAATCTTACGTTGTGGAGGTCCCTGTGTAGAGTCTA
Organism: Ambystoma mexicanum; assembly: GCF_040938575.1. NCBI lineage: Eukaryota > Metazoa > Chordata > Amphibia > Caudata > Ambystomatidae > Ambystoma > Ambystoma mexicanum. Next base: position 398,235,783 of record NC_090926.1, on the reverse strand, counting down.
TAGTGGTTTATGAACATTTGGCTAGGGCTTCCTCTAATTAAGGTAAGAAGTAGGGGGCATCCGGTATCCGGACAATGGTCAAACTGGCACCTTGGGATGTCATTACAGTCACTCAACGGCCCATGTGTAGCTGGCGGTGTTGCTCTCTCTTACCGTTGACAATTAAGGTGACGCTGACTTGCTGCCTCAGGTCCGCCTGCTCATTCGTGAGCTCCACGGTGTACTTTCCAGCGTCCTGCTCAGACACATCCCTAATCTGCAGTGCTTGCTCCAGGTGTCGATGCTTGGCATTGTTGGGGATCACCTTCCCCTCTTTGTACCTGAGGAGAAAGGGCAAAAACTATTAGAGCTTGGTCAATTTCTTTTTTCAGCAAAATCATAGGTGCACAACTACTGATGACACTCAATGACATCACATGGCTGATAACAATGAGATACTAGGCCAAAAGTGAAGGTCAAGCTTACTTTCAAAGCATCCCTCATCAGATTGGTTGGATCAGGTGTATTGCCTTGAAAACTCTTGCTATCACTCAGAAATGCCTGTCCAACTCAGTGCCCAAATGCTTAGTGCAGAAATTCTCAAAAGCGCGATCTTCCAGACCTACACGCTCCCCTTATGCACACCAATTGACCATACCCTGATTCAAGCGTAAGAGAGCGGGAGGGTCCAGCTTCCAGGTCATTGCCTCTAAGACCTGGAACTCCTTACCCTTATACCTGAGATCTGAACAATCACTGTGGGTGGTATGGAAACAACTGAAAACGCGACTATTTTCAACGAACTTACCACTTGTATGACTACATCTATTTGTAACGTTTGTACCTGAAATTAAGCTTCTCCTCCTCTAATACATAACCATTACCCTATGATTTCTTGTTTTCTTTCTACTGTATGTAACCAGCACCTTGATGCCTTCGGGCTTAGCGCGTTTTATAAATAAATAAATTAAGAGTTTTGACGTCATTCCTTAGGGGATGCAAACATCTAGATTGGTATAGATTTCTAAGCCCGTGGTGGAATTGCTACCCCTGGCTGCCCCTCATTAAACCCATGCAGGCATCGTTCTTTTGAGCTAAGACCTCACCCCAAGCCAAGGCACAAAACTGTATACATGTTTTCCCTGGTGCAGTCTTGCGGTTAATGAAGTCCCTTGTAAGCTAACACACACTGAGACACCCTGCAGACACAACACGCATATAGGGATATGAACGTTGATCTTCGCCAAGGATTGTCATGGCCATCAGGGTTGGACATCTAGCCTTCCACTGAAACATCTCAGTCCCCTCCGAGCCCGCAGGTTCTGCCATCTGCTTTTGGTGTGGGAGGAGAATGACAGGCAGGGCATAGGGGCGGTGGGTGGAGGGGTATGGATATGAGCAGGTAAGGGAAGGGGCCAGGCAGGATAATAAGGGGAACTAAACAATGTAATGTAGAGGCACGCCTTTTTCTCTGCCACGGCACAGCATGGACAGAGGTGTCAGATAGGCTGATGGTTGGATGAAGGCAATGTGGAGAGCTGGGCAGAAAAATGGGAAGCTGCGTTCTGGGAACTTCCTACTTTACTGGTGTGATTGAGGATGCATGGTGCGTCCCCAGCCGGATCACAAGTGTTATTTATGCGGCTTAGCGTCCGATTCATCGAACTTTTAGCACGGTGCACAAGTGGTGCAAAGTCACAGCAAAAATACACTTTTCACCGCTCTGTGAATCAGCGTGTGTGTTGGCAGTGCAAAGTCACTTTGGCTGTGCTAAAAGTGCCATGAATCAGGCCCATAGTGTCTCCCCTTACTTACCGTTAGGAGTAGACTTGAAGAATCTCCAACTGTTTGGGTTCCTGGCCAGTATGAATACTCAGAGTTGGACAGTCAGGTGATGGGTATCACCCTGGTGTACTTTTCAGAAGTGCAAAAATAATCACCCATTTCAACGGACAGATATGACCTTGCAGGATCAAAGTGGGCAGAGATAATGTGACATGTATGATCTGGCCCCAACTTTTCATGAGAGCCATTCCCATTTGGGCGGCAGGCAGCTGGATTCATTGCTCAATGGGTACAGCTGCGGACCCTTTAGCTCCTTCCACTCTTCACCAAATTAACTTTACCCGGACCCGCTTCTCTCATGATCCCAAAGCCGGGGTAGCCAACCTGTCAGATGCATACCTACGACTTCCTTAGATGTTTTGGACTACAGCTCCCATCCGCCATATGCAGGAAAGTCAATGCTGAAGGATCATGGGAATTGTAGTCCAAAACATCTGGAGATCTACAGGTTGCAGAGCCCTGACCTAAAGGGGGAGAGTTTAGCTACCCCTGGCCCAGATGGACAGCTGTGGAAATGCCTTCAAGATGGGAAGCAGAGGTGTGACCAGAGCGTGGACGGTACTGTAGATTGCGCAACGTTCTGTGTATACATCACTGAAAAACAAACATGGCGTCCGTCCCCATCCCGCAACAGCGCATCACAGACACCAGACGGCAAGGTAAAAGGGTGAGATTCTGTGCATTTACCACTGCAATGTTGGCGGCGGATAGGCGGCAAACTTGAACGGCAGTTTTACAGACTTGTCACCAGTCATGGCTTCTATCACCAGGTCCTCCTGCTGCTCCATGGTGATGAACGCTTTCTCTGGAAAACAGCATCGAGAAACATGTCAGAGAGCTGGACGTGCAAGTCGAGAGGCGCTACAGAGAAGCACAGGGCGCTGATGTCAGGAGTCAGAGGTCAGAAGTATGAGAACCCAGCAATGCTTCAACAAAGGCCATGGAGTTCCAGGTGGGAACTGCAGAACTTGGCGCCCTCAGCCATTTCCCAGTGATTTCACCCATTATAGGCCACATAACAGAAACTTTGTACTGGTGGAAGTCCATTTTTATGCAGCATTTGTCCCTCGTACAAGCATGAATACTGGTGCATTTTTGCACCTGGGCAGTTTATCCCCTGGAACAAGTACTGTACAAAATTGCACCTAACCAGTGCAAGGGTTCTGTAATGTGGGTCCAAGGGCCAGACTGCCACATGTAAACCCTGTACGCAAATGGCACCTTGTGTTGGTTGCATTGCAGATCATCAAAAATGGATATCTCAAACCCACTAATGCCCACCAAGTCTGTGGGCACACATTCAAAAAAGGCTGTTCCTTCTTTTGCATGGGGATGTGCCCTATGAAAATGAGGCAGCCTCTATTGTCTCCGCGTGTGCGTTCTACTATTAAAGCATGGCCCTACTAACCTGGCCCTGGGGCTGCACATGCACCTCACATGCAATGGGGGCCACTTATAAGCCTGACCATGTGGTCAAAGGCAGCGTCCCCTTGCGGTTCTTGGTGCCCACGCTTGCTCACCAATTCGCCCAGTGCGCTGCTGCCCCAAGGCCGGCCCTGCACTTATGCTAATGTTTCTGATCGCCGCCATGCCCTGCCCCGCCCCGCCCACCCACCCCCCAGCCCGTCCTCTCCTTGCATGCCCCTTAATCCTCCCAGCCCCTGCCCTCCACCCGTGCTCTCCTTGCAGCCTGCCCCTGTGGCGAGGAGAGGCCTGCTCCGCTGTACCATGCACGATGACCTCCGTGCTCTCCTGGAACTTCTGCATGCCGTTGTTGGCCGTGCACACGTACTTCCCAAGGTCGGCCAGCGTGACGTTTGCTAGGATCAGGATGCTGGACAGCTGGGTGTGCCGCTCTTGGATTTGCCGTTCGGAGAAGGTCTTAGCTTCCCGCTGGCTCTGTCGTGAAGAGAAAGAGGAATTCAACACAGACAAAACAATATTCATTGGTTCTATTTATTTGTATAAAGCGTTCGCTCATCCCCGAAGAGCTACTTTAATAAATGATATGATATAGATAGAAGCATCATCAGCAAGATTGGCATGGATGGCCCAGGGTGAGAACAATAACAAATAAAGCAGGCTGGGCATGGCCTGCCCAAGAACCAGGAACAGTTATGGGCGGCAAACCACCACTGCCAAGACAATGACAGACAGGGCGTTTGCCATGGGCCCGGCGGTAGAAAAAAGTCTGGCGATACCCACAGGGTCCCTGAGCGGGAGTGGTTGATGGGAGTAAGAAAGAAATGCATGGGCCACTCCAAAGCTTGATCACTAAGCCAGGAGTGACTGGACAGATGGCCTGTCCAGCTTTGGGGCCCGGGCCGTGATCCGTGAACTAGGACATGGCGTGGGGGTGAAAGGACAGTTGACCAAAGTAAGCAATAGATAGAGAGAGAGAGAGAGAGAATATTATTAGGCAACCGGTCACTTAATTCAGGTGAGAAACTGCACTGATGCAATTATAGGATGTGAAAAAGACCATGTGCTTGACTCGTACGCAAAACTCCAGCCGCCAATTCTTTAATAGCTGAAGTATTCCCCTGTCGCCGTCTACATAAGGAACCTTTAATTTCTGGGGCCATAGGATGCATTCAGAAAACACTGATCTATACTTTAAATTCTGCTTTACTTTCTGGGTGTTGTGGGGGCGGCACATCCTGTTATGCAAAAACAGAGCAATTTTGGCAATGTTCAATCCACTCCCTCAAATTCCAGCATTGCTTGGCTTTGCCATGGCAGCAAATTCTGCCTCAGCAACATGGCGACAGCCAGGAAATGCACAGCGCAAATAAAAGATGCTATTCGGCCTCAGCAACATAGCAACACCCAGGAAATACATAGCTTACATAGAAGATGCTATTCTGCCTCAGCAACATGGCGACAGCCAGGAAATGCACAGCTTACATAAAAGGTGCTATTCTGTCTCAGCAACATGCTGGCAGCCAGGAAATGCAGGAAATGCACAGCTTGCATAAAATATGCTATTCAGCCTCAGCAACATAGCAACACCCAGGAAATGCACAGCTTACATAAAAGGTGCTATTCTGTCTCAGCAACATGCTGGCAGCCAGGAAATGCAGGAAATGCACAGCTTGCATAAAATATGCTATTCAGCCTCAGCAACATAGCAACACCCAGGAAATGCACAGCTTACATAAAAGATGCTATTCTGCCTCAGCAACATGGTGACACCCAGGAAATGCACAGCTTACATAAAAGATGCTATTCTGCCTCAACCTGGCGACACCCAGGAAATGCACAGCTTACATAAAATAGGCTATTCTGCCTCAGCAACATAGCGACAGCCAGGAAATGCACAGTTTACAGAAAAGATGCTATTCTGCCTCAACCTGGCGACACCCAGGAAATGCACAGCTTACATAAAAGATGCTATTCTGCCTCAGCAACATAGCGACAGCCAGGAAATGCAGGAAATGCACAGCTTACATAGAAGATGCTATTTTGCCCCAGTAACCTGGCGACAGCCCAGAAATGCAGGAAATGCACAGTTTACATAAAAGATGCTATTCTGCCTCAGCAACATGGCGACAGCCAGGAAATGCAGGAAATGCACAGCTTACATAAATGATGTTATTCTGCCTCAACATAGCGACACCCAGGAAATGCACAGCTTACATAAAAGATGCTATTCTGCCTCAACATGGTGACACCCAGGAAATGCACAGCTTACATAAAAGATGCTATTCTGCCTCAGCATCATGGCGACAGCCAGGAAATGCAGGAAATGCACAGCTCACATGAAAGATGCTATTTTGCCCCAGCAACCTGGCTACAGCCAGGAAATGCAGGAAATGCACAGCTTACATAAAAGATGCTATTCTGCCTCAGCAACATGGCGACAGCCAGGAAATGCAGGAAATGCACAGCTTACATAAAAGATGCTATTCTGCCTCAGCAAGATGGCGACAGCCAGGAAATGCACAGCTTACATAAAAGATGGTATTTTGCCTCAGCAACATGGCGACAGCCATGAAATGCACAGCTTACATACAAGAGGCTATTCGGCCTCCACAACATGGCAACACCCAGGAAATGCACTACTTACATAAAAGATGCTATTCTGCCTCAGCAACATGGCGACCTCCAGGAAATGCGCAGCTTTCATAAAAGATGCTATTCTGCCCCAGCAACATGGCAACCGCCAGGAAATGCAGGAAATGCACAGCTTACAGAAAAGATGCTATTCTGCCTCAACAACATGGCGACAGCCAGGAAATGCACAATTTACATACAGATTGCTAATCTGCCTTAGCAACATGGTGAAAGCCAGGAAATGCACAGTTTACATACAAGATGCTATTCTGCCTCAGCAACATGGCGACAGCCAGGAAATGCACAGTTTACATACAGATTGCTATTCTGCCTCAGCAACATGACGACAGCCAGGAAATGCACAGTTTACATACAGATTGCTATTCTGCCTCAGCAACATGGTGACAGCCAGGAAATGCAGTTTACATACAAGATGCTATTTTGCCTCAGCAACATGGCGACCTCCAGGAAATGCACAGCTTACATAAAAGATGCTATTCTGCCTCAGCAACATGGCGACAGCCAGGAAATGCACAGCTTAAATACAGATTGCTATTCTGCCTCAGCAACATGGCGACAGCCAGGAAATGCACAGCTTACATATAAGATGCTATTCTGCCTCAGCAAAATGACGACAGCCAGGAAATGCAGGAAATGCACAGTTTACATAAAATATGCTATTCTGCCTCAGCAACATGGCGACAGCCAGGAAATGCACATCTTACATAAAAGATGCTATTCTGCGCCAGCAACGTGGCAACAGCCTGGAAATGCAGGAAATGCACAGCTTACATAAAATATGCTATTCTGCCTCAGCAACATGGCAACAGCCAGGGAATGCAGGAAATGCACAGCTTACATAAAAGATGCTATTCTGCCCCAGCAACATGGCAACACCCAGGAAATGCAGGAAATGTACAACTTACAGAAAAGATGCTATTCAGCCTCAGCAACATGGCGACAGCCAAGGCATGCACAGCTCACATAAAAGATGCTCTTCTGCCTCAGCAACATGCTGGCAGAAAGGAAATGCAGGAAATGCACAGCTTACATAAAATATGATATTCTACCTCAGCAACACGGCGACAGCCAGGATATTCAGGAAATGCACAGCTTACATAAAATATGCTGTTCTGCCCCAGCAACATGGCAACAGTCAGGAAATGCAGGAAATGCACAGCTTACATAAAGTATGCTATTCTGCCTATGCTATTCGACCTCCAGGAAATGCACAGTTTACATAAAAGATGCTATTCTGCCTCAGCAACATGGCGACAGTTGGGAAATGCACAGCTTACATACAAGATGCTGTTCGACCTCAGCAACATGCTGACAGCCAGGAAATGCACAGCTTACATAAAAAATGCTATTCTGCCTCAGCAGCAGGGCAACAGCCACGAAATGCACAGTTACATAGATTGCTATTCTGCCTCAGCAACATGGCGACAGCCAGGAAATGCACAGCTTACATACGAGATTCTATTCTGCCTCAGCAACATGGCGACAGCCAGGAAATGCAGGAAATGCACAGCTTACATAAAAGATGCTATTCTGCCCCAGCAACATGGAGACAGCCAGGAAATGCACAGCTTACATAAAAGATGCTATTCTGCCTCAGCACCATGGAGACAGCCAGGAAATGCACAGCTTACATAAAAGATGCTATTCTGCCTCAGCAACATGGAGACAGCCAGGAAATGCACAGCTTACATAAAAGAGGCTATTCTGCCTCAGCAACATGGCGACATGCAGGAAATGCACAGTTTATATAAAAGATGCTATTCTACCTCAGCAACATGGCGACAGCCAGGAAATGCACAGCTTACATAAAAGATGCTATTCTGCCTCAGCAACATGGCGATAGCCAGGAAATGCAGGAAATGCACAGCTTACATAAAAGATGCTACTCTGCCCCAGCAACATGGTAACAGCCAGGAAATGCAGGAAATGCACAGCTTAGATAAAATATGCTATTCTGCCTCAGCAACATGGCGACCTCCAGGAAATGCATAGCTTACATAAAAGATGCTATTTTTCCTCAGCAACATGGTGACAGCCAGGAAATGCACAGCTTACATACCGATTGCTATTCTGCCTCAGCAACATGGCGACAGCCAGGAAATGCACATCTTACATACAAGATGCTATTCTGCCTCAGCAACATGGTGACACCCAGGAAATGCACAGCTTACATACAGATTGTTGTTCTGCCTCAGCAACATGGCGACAGCCAGGAAATACAATGCTTACATGAAAGATGCTATTCTGCCTCAGCAACAAGGTGACAGCCAGGAAATGCACAGCTTACATGAAAGATGCTATTCTGCCTCAGCAACAAGGCGACAGGCAGGAAATACAGAAAATGCACAGCTTACATAAAAGATGCTATTCTGCCCCAGCAATGTGGCGACAGCCAGGAAATGCAGGAAATGCACAGCTTACATAAAAGATGCTATTCTACCTCAGCAACATGGCAACAGTCAGGAAATGCAAGAAATGCGAAGCTTACATAAAGTATGCTATTCTGCCTATGCTATTCGACCTCCAGGAAATGCACAGCTTACATAAAAGATGCTATTCTGCCTCAGCAGCATGGCAACAGCCAGGAAATGCAGAGCTTACATAGATTGCTATTCTGCCTCAGCAACATGCTGGCAGCAAGGAAATGCAGGAAATGCACAGCTTACATAAAATATGCTATTCGGCCTCAGCAACATGGCAACACCCAGGAATTGCACAGTTTACATAAAAGATGCTATTCTGCCTCAGTAACAAAGCGACAGGCAGGAAATGCAGAAAATGCACAGCTTACATACAAGATTCTATTCTGCCTCAGCAACATGACGACAGCCAGGAAATGCAGGAAATGCACAGCTTACATAAAAGATGCTATTCTGCCTCAGCAACATGGCGACAGCCAGGAAATGCACAGCTTACATAAAAGATGCTATTCTGCCCCAGCAACGTGGCGACAGCCAGGACATGCAGGAAATGCACAGCTTACATAAAAGATGCAATTCTGCGCAGCAACATGGCAACATCCACGAAATGCAGGAAATGCACAGCTTACATACAAGATGCTATTCAGCCTCAGCAACATGGCAACAGCCAGGATATGCAGGAAATGCACATCTTACATAAAATATGCTATTCTGCCCAAGAAATATGGCACCATCCAGGAAATGCAGGAAATGCACAGCTTACATAAAAGATGCTATTCTGCCCCAGCAACATGGCAACATCCAGGAAACGCACAGCTTACATACAAGATGCTATTCAGCCTCAGCAACATGGCGACAGCCAGGGCATGCACAGCTGACATAAAAGATGCTATTCTGCCTCAGCAACATGCTGGCAGCCAGGAAATGCAGGAAATGCACAGTTTACATAAAAGATGCTATTCTGCCTCAGCAACATGGCGACACCTTGGAAATGCACAGCTTACATAAAAGATGCTATTCTGCCTCAGTAACAAGGCGACAGGCAGGAAATGCAGAAAATGCACAGCTTACATACAAGATTCTATTCTGCCTCAGCAACATGACGACAGCAGGAAATGCAGGAAATGCACAGCTTACATAAAAGATGCTATTCTGCCTCAGCAACATGGCGACAGCCAGGAAATGCACAACTTACATAAAAGATTCTATTCTGCCCCAGCAACGTGGCAACAGCCTGAATATGCAGGAAATTCACAGCTTACATAAAAGATGCAATTCTGCTTCAGCAACATGGCAACAGCCAGGAAATGCAGGAAATGCACAGTTTACATAAAAGATGCTATTCTGCCCCAGCAACATGGCAACATCCAGGAAATGCAGGAAATGCACAGCTTACAGAAAAGATGCTATTCTGCCTCAGCAACATGGCAACATCCAGGAAATGCAGGAAATGCACAGGTTACATACAAGATGCTATTCAGCCTCAGCAACATGGCAACAGCCAGGATATGCAGGAAATGCACAGCTTACATAAAAGATGCTATTCTGCCCCAGCAACATGGCAACATCCAGAAAATGCAGGAAATGCACAGCTTACATACAAGATGCTATTCAGCCTCAGCAACATGGCGACAGCCAGGAAATGCAGGAAATGCACAGCTTACATACAAGATTCTATTCTGCCTCAGCAACATGACGACAGCAGGAAATGCAGGAAATGCACAGCTTACATAAAAGATGCTATTCTGCCTCAGCAACACGGCGACAGCCAGGAAATGCACAACTTACATAAAAGATTCTATTCTGCCCCAGCAACGTGGCAACAGCCTGAATATGCAGGAAATTCACAGCTTACATAAAAGATGCAATTCTGCTTCAGCAACATGGCAACAGCCAGGAAATGCAGGAAATGCACAGTTTACATAAAAGATGCTATTCTGCCCCAGCAACATGGCAACATCCAGGAAATGCAGGAAATGCACAGCTTACAGAAAAGATGCTATTCTGCCTCAGCAACATGGCAACATCCAGGAAATGCAGGAAATGCACAGGTTACATACAAGATGCTATTCAGCCTCAGCAACATGGCAATAGCCAGGATATGCAGGAAATGCACAGCTTACATAAAATATGCTATTCTGCCCCAGCAACATGGCAACATCCAGGAAATGCAGGAAATGCACAGCTTACATACAAGATGCTATTCGGCCTCAGCAACATGGCAACACCCAGAAATTGCACAGTTTACATAAAAGATGCTATTCTGCCTCAGCAACATGGCGACACCTTGGAAATGCACAGCTTACATAAAAGATGCTATTCTGCCTCAGCAACAAGGCGATAGGCAGGAAATGCTGAAAATGCACAGCTTACATCAAAGATGCTATTCTGCCCCGGCAACATGACGACAGCCAGGAAATGCAGGAAATGCACAGCTTACATAAAAGATGCTATTCTACCTCAGCAACATGGCAACAACCAGGATATTCAGGAAATGCACAGCTTACATAAAAGATGCTATTCTGCCTCAGCAACATGCTGACAGCCAGGAAAGGCACAGCTTACATAAAATATGCCATTCTGCCTCAGCAGCATGGCAACAGCCAGGAAATGCACAGCTTACATAGATTGCTATTCTACCTCAGCAACATGGCGACAGCCAGGAAATGCACAGCTAACATACAAGATTCTATTCTGCCTCAGCAACATGGCAACAGCCAGGAAATGCAGGAAATGCACAGCTTACATTAAAGATGCTATTCTGCCACAGCAACATAGAGACAGCCAGGAAATGCACAGTTTACATAAAAGCTGCTATTCTGCCTTAGCAACATGGCGGCACCCAGGAAATGCACAGCTTACATACAAGATGCTATTCTGCCTCAGCAACATGGCGACAGCCAGGAAATGCACAGCTTACATTGAGTTCGTCTTTCTTTGATAAAGAGAGTATTGAAAAGGTGATTAGAAGACTAGAAGGTGCGGGAGCCAGAAGTCCTGCCGGGCTTGCTAATATTGTGCTGAGGAGAGACCCAGAGAACTGGGCCTCTCACCTGGAGATCCTATTTAATAAGGCATGCGCAGATGGAGATAACCCGCACTCATGCAGGCAACCTATACTTATACTGCTCTACAAAAAAGTATCCCGTAGGTTATCATCTAATTATAGATTGGCTCTCCATGCGTGACGTACCAAGTTAGATATTTGCGACTTTCATATTAACAGAGCTACAGTTATGGGTTGAATCTGCACAATTGTAGGGAATTTTCCAGACTGGCTTCCGAGCAGGATCCCCCGCTACACACAATGTTATGCTATTGGACGCTTTAGTAGGGAAGGTGCTAAGAAAAGTTATCCCACCTTTATTCGTGCTGTTTGTGGGTTTTAGCTCGGCCTTCGATTCGGTTGCAGATGCAGGCCCCGATTCATGGAATTATTTGTGTGTAAAACGGGGATTTGCCTGCCATTCTGCCAGCAAATCCCCATTCGTCAAACAGGGATTTGCACGCAGAATGGCACGCAAATCCTTGTTTTACACGCAAATAATTCCATGAATCAAGGCCTCAAACTCTAGCAGAAGGTAGAAAAGCTAAATATTCCTGCGTGGCTGCTGCGCTTCTTGGTGCAACCACACGAAAAGACCTGAGTTTAGGTGAGGCTGAGCAGCGGCGGGAGGAGGAGGGGCGGGTACTGCACCTATTCCTACGAACAAAGCAGTAAAACACGTTTGCATTTTGGCCCCTCTGCTGTTCAACCTATACTTGGCAGACCTGCCCTCCAGGCTTCGAAAGTTACAAATGTGTCCTCCTAAGATTGGCCAGATGCATGTTACATGGGTGCCATATGCAGATGACATTGTTTTGCTAGACCATTCTTACATGGGAAGGCAAAGAACAGTGAGGGAACTGTGTACATATGCAAAAGGAAAATGGTTTGACATTAAATAGGGAGACAAAGAAATACATGCAGTTTGGTGGAAAATGTCATCTGAATCGTCCAGTAAATGTAATAGAGGGACCCATTGGACACGTAGATACATGTACACATCTAGGGCTCCCTTTTAGCATAGGTATACATTATCCTGAGGTGATTGCTGTTAAAACAGAAAGCTGCTCTACTGATTACACTGATTAAGAAATGTGCGGATGGGACTGCTGTGTATGGTTCGAACGATATATTACTATTATATAGGCAAAGCTTCTGTCCAGCAATTTAATATGGTTTAGAAGCTTTGGCTATAAAGAATTAACAGTGGGTGAAAGTTTTGGAAGGCAAATTTTGGTTGCTGGGCCTCCCCCAATGTATAACAATCGAAGTAATCAGTTTGGATCTTGGACTGACCTCGTTGGTAGGCCAGGCATTAAAGAGGTGGGGGATACTTTACTTAAAAGCTATTCAAGATCCAAAATGTCCCAGTAAGAAAACATGTAGTTGCTGGTTGCACAAATGCCTCCATGTGAGAATCCTTGTCATTTTGGCTTTGCCTTTAACACCAGGAAATACGCCAAGTCACAATAAGAAAACACACCATTGCTGTTTGCTCAAAAGCTGATACTCCCCATCTAAGGACAATCATCATGTTGGTTTTGCCCTAAAGCCAGTTTAAAAGGCAATGCCAAAGTGAGAAAGCCTATCCATACTGACTGCACCAATATAGGCTGTAATGGCCATGTAAGGACACTCAGACACTCATTTGGGTTTTACCCTTGATGACAGTCAGTAAGAAATGCCATCGCACAGTAAGAAAACAAGCTCAGAATGCTTTCTCCATATAGATTGCCCCAATGAGTCCGGTATATCTCCATCTACGCATACCTTTTCAAATGAAATCTCCAAGATAGAAGCTGAGTTCTCTGTGTCTTTCCTCAGCACTATATTAGTAAGTCTGCCAGGACCAGGGGGCTCTGGAACCCTCTAGTCTTCTAATCACCCTTTCAAAAATGAACTCAATGCCGTCTTTAAGTTTATCATTCACACAATAAACTGATTGCCCTCGTTAATGTAATTATCCTTGATATGTTTTCTCCATGGTTCCTCACAAGTGGGATATGTCACCACTTTTGCTGTATTTCCATCAACCACCCCCAGCACTTCCTTCTTATGTTTGTCATATTTTTAGAAATAGCATCTTTTATGTAAGCTGTGCATTTCCTGGGTGTCGCCATGTTGCTGTGGCAGAATTTGCTGCCATGACAAAGCAGGAAGTGTGGCCGCATAAGAGCACTCCTCATGTTCGCTTTTCCCTTAATTCCAGTATAAAATTCCATGCCACAGTAAGAAAACATGTCTTTGGTGGCTACACAAATACCGCTCCTCCCATGTAAGAACAGTCATCATGTTTGCTTTGCCCTTAAGACCAGGAAATAAATGCCAAGCCACAGTACGAAAACCTGTCCAGACTAGTTACACTAGTGTAGGCCAGTATGGCCACATAAGAACACTCATCATGTTTTCTTCTCCATTAATGTAAGTATAAAATGCCATGCCACAGTAAGAAAACATGTCTTTGCTGGTTGCTTAAATGCCGCTCCCCCATGTAAAAACATCCTCATGGTTGCTTTGCCCTGAACACAAAGGCATAAATGCCAAGCACAGTATTAAAACATGCCCATACTGATTGCACTAGTGTTGGCCAGTATGGCCACGTAAGAACAGTCATCATGTTTGCTTTTGCATCAACACCAGGAAATAAATGCCAAGCTGGTGTACGAAAACGTGTGCAGACTTGTTACACTAGTGTAGGCTAGTACGGACATGAAAGAACATTCATCATGTTTGCTGTTCCCTTAACTTCAGTATAAAATGCCATGCCACACTAAGAAAACTTGTCTTTGCTGGCTGCACAAATGCACCCTCCACCATGTAAGAACACTCATTATGTGGGTTTTGCCTTTAATGACAAGATAATATGCCAAGCCACAATAAGAAAACATGTCTTGCACAATTTGCTGGCTTTGCCCTTAATGCTGGTGTAAAATGCTATGCCATAGCAAACAACTATGGTTTTTCTGGCTGCACATGCAACCACCCCCATGTAAGAACACTCATCATGTTGGCTTTACCCTTAACGTGAGTATAAAATGCCATACAACAGTAAGCAAACATGTCCTTGCTTAGCTGCACAAATGCCTAAATATAAACACTCATTATTATGTTGGCTTTACTCCTAATGCCAGTATAAAATGCCATGCCACAGTAAGAAAACATGCCCTTGCTGGCTGCACCAAAGACCCACAAACCCCCCTCAGAGTCCCACAACTCCTTCACATAAGCAGTCATGCACCCACACAGCTTCTACCTCCATCAATCATTCACACAAGCACATAGAAAATGCATGCTGCATTCTCACGTGCACTATTGTCAGTGCACTCTCTTTCATACCCACACTTACACAGACACCCCCTTAGATGCATGCATTCATACACATCTTTACACCCTTGCACGCACTCATACAGAGATGCTTTTTTCATTACCTGTTTTGCTCCAGCTACGGACTCAATACTGCCTCCTCTGCTGCTCTCCAGTCCTGCGGCCCCTGTGCACCAGACAGACAGGAACTGGGAAGAGCTTCCTGACATGCACTGCAGAGCTGGAGGGCCTCTAGTTTGCTGTCACAGGAGACCCTAGTGTGTAAGGAGGCACCGAAGTGCCCCCTGCACATATTTGGACCTGTAGTTCCCCAGCCTGCGCACCTAGTGGACCATGCAAGGCTGGATAAGCAAAACGTGCCCGACTTGCATGCTCCAACGGGCATACATGCTGGTGAACTGAACTGCAAAGGAAAACCACATTTTCATGCTTTGGGTGGCTCTTCCATAGTGGGTGATGGGTTGGCACCCCATTGCTCAAAGCAGATGAGCTGCACCTGCTTCTACCCATGTTTTGGATAAACACACCACGTAGCCCATCATTTGTACATCACTTCCATATTTTAAAATAGAAAATATAACAAAAGCGTTTCCACAAAAGTACTGCAAAAAGGTCAAGTACATGACCGACTTTCAGCATTTTCCTTATGCTTGTTGCTCACAAATATTTGAAGTTCAATGTTACTATTTGTTATTCTGATATATGCCATCACCTTGAAGAATATGGCTATACTCTGTAATACTGCAGACACAGGGACTTCTTTGTTATTAGGCCAGGTCACATAATTGGAAACTTCTTACATTTGGACCAATACCCAGCAATGATGAACCGTGATGCAGGGTATATAATGGCCCTTATGGCACTGACCCACCACCCATAATGGAGAAGACACGCCATCCCAGTGAAAATACTGAGTGCTGCCTCAGTTGCAGCAAGCTGCTGAAGGAGTCCTCCTGGGCCGGCTTTAACTTACATGGCTGCGTGGTTGCCATTTAACAGTTTAGTACCCAGCATGCATGCCCAATGGCGTTGCAGGGCGAGGCACATTTTGCTACCCTGGCTTGGCATGGCTCATTGAGGTTGCAGGCTGGGGTACTCCAAGGCCGAATGTGGTATAGGGTTCTCCTGTCCCCTGCACATTTGTGACGCTTTGGGCAGCAAGAAGGTATCACGTCCAATTCACTGTGCTTGTAAAGGAACCAGGAAGCTCTCCCTGCTTCCTTGTTCCTTTTTGCATGCTGCGGAGGAGCTTCAGGACCATTATGGAAGGCACTGTGATGTGGAACCTGGAGTCTTTGTTCAAAGGTAGGGCAATAAAACATGTATGCATGTGTTTATGCATGTATGCCTGCATGCAAGGGTTGGTGTTTGTAAGTGTGCGTGTGAATGAGAGAATACATGTTTGTTTTTGTGTGTTAATGTGAGAGTGTATATTGTATGGGTGCAAATGTGAATAAGAGCATCGATGTGCTGTATTAATGTGTGTGCTTGTGTGTGTGCCAGTCACAGAGTAGGTGTCTGAATTGGGAGAGTGGGAGATACAATGGTGTAGTAGACATCCAGTCTGGATAGCTTTTCTAACAGAGGGCATATGTTTTCTATGGCAGTATGGTAAACTCCAACATGATGTGTTTTCAACATAGGAGTGGGGGCTACATTAATGCAGGCAGCACAACCTGTTTTCTAAGAGTGGGGTTAGCAGCATTTTTACTACCATTATGGGCCATGAATCCAGTAATATTTCTACTATGTTTTCTGGCAAAGCCAACGGGATATGTGTTTTCTTACTTGGCCATGATGGCCTACATTGGTGCAGCCAGATGTGACATGTTTTCGTACTGTGGCATGGGATCATCTTTACTGTCAACAAGGGTAAATACATCATGATCCGTTTTCTTATGTGCCCATATTGGCCTACATTGGTGCAGCTATAATAGGTATTCTTTCTTACTGCAGCATTTTTACTGGCATTAAGAATATATTCAACATGATGAGTGTTTTAACATGACCGTACTGGCCTACACTGGTGCAGCCAAATTGGACATTGTTTCTTACTGAAGAATCCAAGAATCCCTTTTTTTTACTAGCACTAGGGTAGATTCTACATTATGAGTCTTCTTACATGGCCCCGTTAACCTACTTTGATATAGCCAGTGGGGATATGCTTTCTTTTACTGAGATACTAGCAAAGCAAACATGAAGAGTTTTCTTATGTGGTGGTTGGTAGGTACATTGGTGCAGGCAGTATGGACCTGTGTTATTACAGTGGCATGGCTTTTTGTACTGGCATCAAGAGTAAAACAAACATAATGCGCTCTTACAGGCCCATACTAGCTTAGGCTCTTGCAGCCAACCTGGATATGTTTTCTGACTGCCACTGTGGCATGGAACGTATTACCTGCATCAAGGGTATATCCAACAAGATGAGGGTACGTATATGCCACAATGGCCTGAATTGGTGTAGCTAGTCTGGGCATGTCTTTTTACTAGAATGATAGACAAAAAACGCCCATATACTAAAAATATTCAAATGATATTCCTTTAAAGTATCAGTGCTAACGCCAAAGGTCTCCGTAGTTGATAATCCCTGATAATCACTTCTGTTTTTACTAACGGATAATTCAATACATTCATATAAAATGAAATACACAAGTAAGTGAACAAAATCAGAAAAAAGGAACAACATTCCAAACAACGTTTCTAGACTGAATCCCCTTGTATAGTTAGTGTGTAATCATTCCAATAAAGCATACAAAACAATTATCAAAGCGTTGAATCAACGATTCAACAAATCAATCTTGGTCTCTTGTGGTTAGTCTACCCCCGTTTCGGGACAAGCCCTTCATCAGGAATGCAGGCACCATGTTTCAGAACAATTTCTAAAATGATAATAGATAAAAACAGTTACTAACTGGTCCTATAATGCAATAACTAACTTCTCATGAAGTAAATAAGGGTCTAACCGTCAGTCCAATAGCAACCAGCGTACTAGCATTCCATCTAGTTCGAACAATCACATATAACTTCACAGTGTTTGTCCCCTTTTCTTAACCACACAAACATTTTCAAAATTGTCATGCAACAAGTCGCTACAATACTGTCAAGGCAATGTAGATTGGAACCATTAGAAGTCCTCTAACATGCAAATAATTACCATTGTAACAATCTGTTGGAAATAGTTGCACAAATGTTCTCATACCTATGTCGCACAAGACAACGTCTATGTTCAAAAAGGAACCTACAAAAGTATAAAATGGTCTATACAAAACATTGCATAACTGAGATCACTCGCCTTCCACTATGTCAGTAAATGTCAATGCTAATGTTCAAGGGAATACTGTACTTGGCTGCAATGCAATATTTGAGAGACCAACCTTGTGAATCGAATCTTGTTTTTGAATGCTCTCTTTTTCCTGCTTTGGACACAACCCAAACACTGGTCCGTTAAACTTCAGATCAGTAAATGGGTTCTGATGGGTGCCATCTTGAAAAACTAATTTTTACTGGTATAATGAAAAGTTGTTTTATGTGGGAGTTGGTAGCTGCATTGGTGCAGGTAGTATGGACATGTGTAGTTACAGAGGAATGGCTTTTTTTTTGCATCAAGTAGCTGGCCATTGTCCGTGCAGCCAGTCCAGACACATGGCATTTTTTACTGGCAAAGCCAAAAGGAGTATGTTGTAATGTGGGGAAACTGGCATATATTGGCAGAGCCAGCAGGGACCTATTATTAACAGCATCACGGGCAAACGAAACCTGAGAATGTACTTACATGGGAATACCGGCATACATTGATGCAGACAGCATGGACATATATGGGCACAGCCAGCATAATCATTTTTATATCGGTACATATTGTGGGCAAAGACATTATGAAAATGTATTGGAAAATGCTCTCGTGTACCGTTGATGACTTGGCATTGATAGGATTTTTCCTTGTGTTACCTTACACCACCGATTTCAAACTTTGTGGATATTTACTCAATAATTGTTCACAGAAAGTGTAGAATGGGGTTAGGTCTATTTGACTGAAAAAAAAGTTACATTTTCCAATTTGACAGAATGTATTTTTGTTTGTTTTTTTGTATCGAAAATACAGGGGAGACCGCCCCCACTTCCCCCTCTTTTATATATTCCCTTACCCCACATATATATTTAATTTAAATTGACTAAAATTCCCCCCAAAAAGAACAAAAAAATGTGGTCTAATTGAAAAGGTCAATTTGATTTGCGATCAAGTATGCTAATACTGTAAAATGCACTATTTTAAACCATTTAAAAAAATAATTTCTTGGGGGGGGTGGCGAACCTTGGTACCCTCGGTGCGCATACCAAGGAAGCCAGAACCAAACATTTTTTAAAATAATGGCTTAAAATAGTGTATTTTACAGCACACAGCCTGTGAAACATTTTCTTCGAGTTTACTCCCTCGCCCCCAAGAACCTGCCTTATTTGGTTTCTGGCTACCTTGGTATGCTCAGTGACACCCGCACATTCACGGGATAGATGTATGTCTCTCTAATTAAGAACTTCACCAGTCACCACTATTGATGAAATTTGAAAGATCTGATATACTGGGCCATTGTGACGCGCCTCCCATGCAGACTGCCAGCGCACTTACTTTCCCAAAATCAAAACCACATTGCAATGCATGGTAGAGGTGTTGTGAGTGAATGCAGGCATCATTAGAAGTGTGTAAGAAGTGGTGCTTGACATCAGAAGGAAATCTTATTAGACCTGTTTTCCGGGATATTCCCACTGATAGTCAATGCCAGTGTCAAATTCTGCGCACAGAGTGCAGTTGAGAGTGAGCTTGTCTCCAGCCAGCAGTTCCACAGAAGTCTTTGGGTATAACTGGATATCAAAGACAGTACCCCCTGTGGAAAAAAACAGAATGCATTGAATTCCATCTATGGTAGTTAATATACAACAGCACCAGACCAAATAGTTACTTAATGAGATGCGCACTTGTGAGCAATCACACGTACTGCGGTACCTTGGAATAATCTAACATTATCTAACATAAAACCAGTAATGTGATTTTCTAGTTGTCAAACGTTCTGAAATAAAAGGTTTGCATTCCCTCACAAAATCACCCTGTGTTAGTAATGGTTTGGTCCTGATGCAGGTCACACCTGCTGATCGAAACGTGGTGATGTGGATACATCATTTAGCAATTTAATGAAAGTTGTGAATTTGAAAGTATAGAGATGTTTCCCGGCTTTTCTCTCTTAGACATGAAGGAAATAATCCTATATCCGTCCCTGTATAATGCCCCCCCCCCCTGATGTTTTTATAACCTTTTCTTTTGCTAGATCCTTAATGGTGACATGTCATTCGGGCACTATCATTCTTCAGTAGAATTATCGTCTTGGCCAATGGTTGGATGCTGTTTCAGCTGAAAAGGGATGTGGGTAGCTGTCAAAAGACTGCTCTTGATAGCACATAGAAGACGGGCATTCCGGGTGACTACCAGATTGACAGATATATTAGTCACCAGGTCTAGTGTTATCCAAGACACAGTCCCATGCCAAAGGACCCTATATTAAATTAGTTTGCCAAGGGGTTAGGCAGTCCTAATCTGCTACCTTTGACACTCATGAACTCCCCAAAGTTAGTATTTACTTTATTTCATTATTTATAACGTGCGACATGCCCACGGGCCTCAGAGCGCACAAAAAATCAAATTAAAAAAACAACACAAAAAGAAAGAAAACAGCAAGAAGAGGCAGAAAAAGGGAAACATTAACCAATACCTAATGAGTCTTAAGGAATGTTCCGAAGGACAGCAAGCAAGGGCTGGCCTTCAGATGGATGATGTATATTGATATTGCGCGTAGCCAATGCAACCGAGCAGAGACCTGCATCTAGGCACAGGGGATTCTTTCCTATTATTCCCAGACTACTTCAAGTTTATAAGCACAAGTACATTTTTAGTTTTTTTTGGAAAAAGGTTCAGGGAAGACATTTTCTGAAGATCAACAGGTAATGCATTCCACAAACGGGGCCCTTTGATTGAAAAACATCGATCACCCCGGTAAAGAAAGTGAGTTGGTGTGATGGTCAGCAGACTTTGCCCAGTTGAACAGAGAAAACGTGTTGGATGGTAGGGACTGATTTTGGAAGTCAGATAACTAGACACTCTTCCATAGATACATTTATGGATTAGGCAGCGAGTCCTAAACTCAATTCTTTGTTGGACGGGTAGCCAAAGTAATTTCCTACGGTAACAGGAAACTGATGCAGATTTGGAAAGACTTTATATCAATCTAACTGTGTAATTCTGGCCGACTTGGAGTCGATGTAACTGACTCACTGGTGCCCCTTACAAAAGAGTGCCGCACTAATCCAATCTAGAATTGTCATTGTCCCCACAACCATGGGATGGTCAGATTCAGAAATAAATGGAAGAGTGGGTTTTAGTAGCCTAAGTTATTAGTAGACAGATCTGATCATATCTGTAACATGAGCTTTACAGCTCAAAGATGTCTGCCATTTACAACCTACGATTTTTACCTTATCAGAAACGGAAGATTCCACAAGGAAGGTGCCCACACATCAAAGCAGGATCCACCACACCTTTTCAGAGCAAAGCATGGTTGATCAAGTAGGAGACTTTTATTAGAGCGCAAAACTCTCCTATGAGGAGGAGTCTTCATGTGGTTGGCAAGGTATTGAGGAGCATTTCCGGCCCAGCATTTGTATACATGTATAAGGGCCTTGTGTTGTATTCTATGTTGGAATGGAAGCCAATGACGATTGCGATGGGCTTGAGCAACATGTTCTTGCTTTCAAAGACCGCACACTGCATGTATGGCTCTGTTCTGAGTAATGAGAAGTTTCTTGACATTAGGTTGGGATGAGCCCATTAGTAGACTATTACAATAGTCTAGTTTTGAATTTATGGTGGCCGAGGCTATAAGTATTCTATTCTTCTCCAATATGTAGGGCCAAATCTGCCAGAGACGTTTGGTCATATAAAGGCAGGAAGATCGAAGACTGGCAACATGTTTGTTAAAAGAAAGTTGAGAGTTAAAGTAGACTCCAAGAGTCTTAACATTCTGAGCAACCTGAATTAAACAGCCGGCAATAGAAAAATGGCTGTATCTGGGATCAAGCTTCTTTAGTCTAGGGGCTGAAGCCAAAATGATCAACTCTGGTTTGCCATTGTTCAGTGCAAGGGAATTTAGAGCCATCCAGGACTGGATGAACACATACATTCTATTGATTTCACGAGAATCCTGTAAATAATCACCAGATAATTGAAATAAAATCTGTGTGCCATATGCATAATTGGTGTAGGACACACCTAACCCATCCAGAAAATCACAAAGAGATTTTGGTGTTAAATAAAAGAGGAGACAAACAATGGCCCCGTGGGACCCTGCAGGTGAGAGTAATCGGTGTAGCATGGCAATTCTCCTTTGCTGTTCTGGCACGATGTGGACCTAAAAAGGACTCAATCCAGAGCGCAGCTTCTGCCGATCACCTGCCTATATTTCTATGCATATCCACCAGCAAAGAATGATCAACCAGATCAAATGCGGAGGATAGGTCTAGGATCATCAATAAGGCAGTTTTGCCCTTGTCAATGATATGATGGATTTTAAATCGAATAAGGCAGTTTCTGTGCCATGTTTAGTGCACAACCCAGATTGTCTGGTTCCAAGCAGATTTTGATCTTTGATAAACTTGTACAGTTTGCCATAGAAAACCCTATCCAATATTTTTAGACGAAAGGGCACATTTGTGATGGGCCTGTAATTTGCTGGGATGGAAGGATCCAGATTATGTTTTTTAAGAAGGGGGTAATCCATGCTTCTTTAAGAAGAGCAGGTACTTGAACCTCTACAAAAGAACAATTAATGCTTTTAGTAACCTTGGGTAATATAAAATCCAAGGACTTTTTAAGAAGTTGGGCAGGGCAGACATCCCCCAGACAGGTTAAAGGTTTCAAGTTTTTAATTGTGTCAGCAACTTCACTCTCAGTCACTTGCTTAAAGGAGAACAAAGGTTGATCTGCATCAAACCGATCTTGTGCTGGCGATAACACAGATATTGCTACAGGATGCTTTTCTAGTAGCGGAAAACGCATCCTAATAGAGTTTTGGTGACGGGAGGTTTTCTCAACAAACTCTTCTTGTATGGATTGACACCAATTCTGGTCAATTTCAATGTTAAGATCACAAGGTGCTTTTCCTTCTAATTCACGTTCAATATCAAACACTTCCTTGGAATTAGATTTTGCGGCAGTATTTCGTTCAGTGTAGCTCGCCTGCTTGGCTTAAAAAATGTACCTTCTTATATTCTTTAATATAATCTCTAAATGATGCAAGAGTAGCATCACACAGATTTTTCCACCACAAGCGTTGACAAGCACTTTTCTGTTTCCTGGAAGTGATAACATCATCATTAAACCAGATATTCCTTTTGGTATGACTATTAGGAGTTATAGTGCATAATGGTGCTGGGGAGTCAAAGGCTTCCATAGTAATCTGTTGAAATTGTTTAGTAATATCTGCACAATAAGTGTTCGGAGGTTCATTTTCTAGCTGGGGTAGGACAAGAATCACACAGGCATCGGGAGTGATTTTCTTAACATTCCTCAACATGTTAGGTTTTCCATAAGATGTACTTAGGCAGGAAGGAGATGTAGGGAGGAGGATATTAAAGGAAATGAATGAATGGTCGAACCAGGGAAATTCCGACAGTAACACAGATGAAATAGTGAGGTTCTGGGTTATAACCCAGTCATGGAGAGTACCCTGCAAATGAGTAGAACTTTCCCATGTTGGGAGAAGCCAATGGCTTCAAGGGTATTTATCAAGGGACAGTATCCGCACTGTTATTAGCCCATACATTAAAATCACCAAAAAGAACCACTAGGGAAGAAGATTTCAAAGATTCATTGAGGGCTGATACTAATTGTTCCTCAAAGTCCGGGGTTTTAGTTGGAGCCTTATATAAGACATAAATTGTCACAGAATTGGTGAAATTAATATTCAGTTAAGTCTCACAATTATCAAGTTTTACTGTGTTCACATTATGGATTTTAAAATCCTCTTTGAAAATCAATGCGACTCCCCTACCCCTAGAGCCGACTCTATCTACTCTAAGAAGACTATAGCCCTCAGGGGTAGCAAGAAGAGCAGCGTGGGAGGAAAAGTCCTGGAGCCACGTCTTAGTAACAGCAATCACATCAACTCTGGAGGGAATCAAATAATCAGCGAGTTCTATGCCATGACAGCAAAGCGAGCGGGTATTCAAAAGGGCAACTATCAATGCACAACGATCAGAAAAGATTAAAGGATTGACTGCCGCTACCAATTTTATAGGGGAGACCTCTAGACCTAAATCTGCCAGTCATTTCCTAAGCGAGTATGCTGCCTCAGACAGAATTGTGCAATCTGGGCACTCATTCACTCTGCTGCCAGAATCCCCATCCCCCAAACCCCCTGTGCCAATATGCATTGTCCTACCACAAACCACACTCTGCCACCTCACATCCAGCCCTGCCACCTTAGTCATATGTGCCCCCTCCTGATCAAACCCCAAGCTTGCCTCAGGTACCCCTAATACAATTCGATGCACCAATCCCCAACTGGCCACTTATGCCACGTTTGCTCTCTACCGCTCCCATCTAAAACTGCACTATGTCGCTATGAACTCTGCTTTTCAACCCCCACATCTCACCCGTATGCTCCTCATGCGCTCTCCTGCCCCAGCCCCCAACCGTAGACCACCCACGCTGGCCAATGACTCACCAGTTATGCGAAACCCTGACCAAAATCAAGCCCAGTAAACACTTTAAATAAGCAAACTTTTCAAACATATCATAATACCATAACAGCATTTCTGCTGCCTGAAAACAAAGATGAAATCATCAGAGTCACAATACAACATTGTACTACGTAAAATGTCTAGCACAACCATATTGTGGTGTCTCAACATGCCACTGTCGCGTGCCCTGGGATTCTGTGAGTTGCAATTTCCATTCATTTTACTGGAACTCGTTGAACAGGACTGGAAACATGATGTCTTGTAACTGAGGGTCATGCTGTCACCAACACTAAACTCTCCACCCTGACAAAACACTGGAAATGAGTGTATTTCCAAGTTCTTCATCACCAGCCAAATCTCTCAATTTTTCAAAGCCATGGTCCTCTTCCATTTCATGCTGGAGAGACCCCTCTTTCCAGACATCAGCCCCCACCAACAGTGAGCTTGCCCCATCCACTTGCTGTAGCCATCTTCATTTAGCCAGCACACTCAGGTCCGTGCTCAGACTTAGCAGTCACATGGGCTGCAACTTGCAACACAGCCCAGTTCTAGTCTCCCAATTCTACAGTCATGTGACCTTCCCGACCTTGCTCTGCGATTAGTACCTACATGTCCCGGCCTTGCTCTGCGATTAGTACCTACGTGTTCTGGCCTTGCCTTTGATTAGTACACACGTGTCCTGGCCTTGCTCTGCGATTAGTACCCGCGTGTCCCGGCCTCGCTCTGTGCTTGGTACCCATCTGTCCCGGGCTTGCAGTGTGATTACCCCTCACATGTCTCGGCCTTGCCATGAAATTTGCACCCACGTGTCCTGCGCTCGCCCTGCAATTAGTTCCTATGTGTCTCGGCCTTGCCATGTGATTTGCACCCATGTGTCCCTCCTTGCACTGTGATCAGTACCCATGTATCCCATCATTGTCCTGTAATTAGTACAGACACGGCCCGGCCTTGCCCAGCCATTAGTACCCACGCATGCTTGCCTTGACCCGCCGTTAGTACCCATGCACCCCCGCTGTGCCTTGCGTTGCGTGCCCATTTGTCTCGGCCGTGCCCTGCGATTAGTACCCACGTGTCCAAAGTATGCCCTACGATTACTACCTGCGTGTCCCGGCCTTGCCCTGTGATTAGCAGCCACCTGAAGCCTACTTTCACGATGCCGTCCAGGCTAATGTCTCCTCTCACCTGTGATGTGGATGAGGTAGGGGTTGGACTTGAAGACTTTCTTGTTGATGGTCGCTTGGCATTCAATGTACAAGTAGTCCCTGATCATGTCGGTGGGAACCAGCATTCCCTTCTTGTTATTCCATGTCACGTCCTTCCCGTCTGGGGCTATAACGGAGAACATCTGGAATGAACCGATGGACACATGTTATTCTTCTGTGATTAACGTGGGGGAAGTTTGAGAGTCAAGATGTTTTTTTCAATTAAAGCACCAAACACTGAAATTCCAAAGGAAGAGAACTATGACCAAATATTTCGTATAGAACATACCTTTTGTAATTCAAAGTTGGCCCAAAGAATGTTCTGCAAGTTCTGGCTCTATGGATGCTTTGGATTATGATCCCCATGCTACCTCACCATTGACTATTCTGGCAAGGACTAATGGGAATTGTAGTCCAAAACACCTGGAGAGCCAAAGGTCACCGACTACTGAAATGAGAAGTTTTCTGGAAAGGTAGATGCTTCTGCTCTGGGTCAGAGGTGTCCACGTGTTAGGCCCCAGCTCCACTGAACTTTCAGAAGCAACAACCTTTCCAGAAATCTTTTAATTTCCCCTGAAGCCCAGGACAAACGTAGGTTCTTGGAGCTTATTCTGGGAGAGTGATTTTCAGCTGTGGCGGAGGGAATGAGATCTTTGAGAAGCAGTAGAGCACCATGCATTTCCGTACCGAGTACAGGGTCACATTGAGATCTGGGATGGACACAAGGCAGGGGATCTGGGTTTTCTCCTTGTTGACCAGCAGAAGGTGCGGCCTGTTGATGAACGGCTGATCCCAATCTAGAAGACGACATCATTACAGAGAGACGGAAAAAGACATTAAACCCAAGCAAACACAATATTGGATCATTTACAAGCAATGTCATTCTTGCGTAAGGGACGGCTCTGTCCCCCCACTGGTCTCCCGGTTTCCCCTACTGTGCTGCCACAAATGGTCTGGCAGCTGTTGTCCTTCACTCCCTGGACCTTATGTCATTTCTTGCAAAGAGCCTCCAGTAGTTATCCACCCTGCTTCTTCTTGCCTCATCTTAAGTTCAATCATTCTCCATTTCAAGGTTCCCAAGAAGGGAAACACCAAACCATCTCCTGCCCTCACCCCCTTTGTTCAAAGTTTCAGTCAAGTCTATTTTTATGGTCTCCAATTCAGCTGTATAATTTTATCCCACTTCACTGAAAGCAAACAGACCCTCTGCCCCCTTGTTGATGGCCATAGCAGTGAGGATAGCGATGGCTTGGAAGACACTTCTCAGAAAACCTTTGGCCACAGGCAGACTACCCTACCTAGAAATCAGGAGGTTTATCATCTAGGATAAGTCACGAAAGTCTGATGGGGCCACTCAGGCAGGCATTAGTGTGACATGTCACCGACTTTGCTTCAACCCTAGCAGGTTTTTAGGGGCCAGTACATCTTAGTGTAGAGCAGTCTGACCCTTGGTTTTACACCTGCTCTCCTCCCATCCATCTTTCCTCCTACTCTGTCCTCTTCATTTTCCTCTTTTCTGCTGCCATTTCCAAGTTCCGTCCCTCTTAGTCATCTTTTCCGTCCCCGCTTACCTCGTACAAAAACATAGGTGCTGACCAACGTTGTGCCTTCGAACCTGGCTCGGATGTGCTTGTAGTAGCACCTGTAGTATCCCGTGTCGTTGGCTTGGGCACCGGTGAGCGTGAACACCTTGCAGTAGGGCTTGGCCATCGTCCCGTCGCACTCTTCGACCCGAGTGGTCCGGTTGTTGACAGTATTCGGGGAGACCACTGGGCCCTTTTCATTCTCACTGGGCTGCACGTTGTTCATGTCACTTGGCCACGACCATTCCAGGGGCAACTGTCCCCTAAAAGAGAATGCACTCTTAATGTGACCTCATGGAGGAGTCTATACTGCTGAAAAGGCATTGCAGAGACTTGGAAGAGACACAATTCAACATTTGTAGGGGTTTAACCTTTTGGGGGACATGGCACAATTTGAATCATTAATATTTTGTTACAAGCAAAGGCAGACAGCAGCATTTTACAAAACCAAGAACAGAAATAGCAGACCCGACTTCTTATGAAATGTCCTCACCCAACCATATCCATTGTGATCTCTGGGGTATATAGAGGCATTTTCTCATCGCCCCTCTCCTTCCGCTGTTGTATTCACAGTTCTGTGGTTTATAAGCCCTGCACATCTGCTCCCTCTTCCATGAAGTAGAGTTACACATCCTCCCCTCTCTCATCACAAGATCTCTCTTGTAAATCTTGCTCCCGCAGGTTGGCTCCAATTTGGACCATTTCTAATGTATCATGGTCATTTTGAAAATGTGACCTTCAGAGGTGGCCCCTTTAGGCTTGATTGTCACTGAAGCACATTTGGAGATGTTCTCGGCATCACAGATCTGGTCCTTCTACCTTATGCACACTTCCTGGAGCTGAAGCACATCTGGAGAAGTCTGGAGCCTCTCCGAGACGGTCGTGTGCAAGTGCGATTGATAAAGATGTGCTCCAGGGCATCTAGGCAATGTTCCAGGGAGCTCTGGATTTGCTCTAGATTTAAGATTTAGGCTTAGTGAATCAGTAGGGAGTAGGGGTAACGCTGAGGTGCTATGGGCATCTCCTGATTAGCTCCAGTCCCATTTCTCAGATGTGCCCCCCCACCTCAGCCAGTCCATAGTTATCCCTGACTTGTTCTCCACAGCAGGGCTTATAGCCCAGACATGGCCTCCAGAACTAGAAACCCAAACTTGAACACAGTACAATTTTTTAGTTTGGGCTATTAGGTGGCACTTAAGCACCACCTAAAATCCGAAACTATTTTACTGGAGTACGGGTAGTGGGGAGATGACATGTGAGAAGGGACACACAACTTGTGGCATTGTTTAGTTATTTACCCACCCATTGACTGCCCGAGACCATGATAATCCCTATGACTATTCCCACCCACTGCCTGCACTGCCAATCCCAAAACACACCCTCTTGGGATCTCTTTGAACTTGCTCTTTTGAGCAGTAACATCAAACGGTGGCCTCCCAGAGCAGTTTCTAAGCTGTCAGCTGAGAGTTGATGGCTTAATTACAGTTATAAATGGCTACTGCTGTAATAAAAACGTCTTCACCAAGTGTGCCTTCAGCCACTTCACGTATATCTCTTCCGTGCACTCTGAAGTCCTGTTAAAACAAGCAATGACAAAGCCAACAGTGTACACTTGCAGTATTAGATAAGCATTTGCCAGGTACTGCCATTATAGGCCCAGGTTACCATTCTATCTTCTGGCTGTTGTGATCTTATGGCCAGGTAGTACCATTATATCAGCTCTTTGTAAATGCCTATCCCTTATCTACACAAACGCACAAACAGTTGGCTTTGCCAATGTTTGTTTAAATTATAAATTGTTAGCGCTTTTCCTGGCGAATAATATTGTGCATTGAAAAATGTTGTGGAAAATTCTGCAATAAAATCACTGGATACAAGATACAACAGTTGATTAGGCCCCAGTACTAATTTATACTGAGGTAAAACCCTTCAGTTGATTAGCTTGAACCAACAGTTTAAAAGAGCATCGAGTAGAAATGCCCTCTTTTGGGATTAACTGCCAATAGCTCCTGAAATATATTCAATCTCAAAGGAATCTAGTTCGGTGTGCGTCCGCAGGGCGGGGCCCTGGACTTGGAATCGTGGGGAAAATACCAGACTATTCCAATCAGCCAAGTCTTGCGGGAGGTTAGTGAACAACAGACGGAAAATGCAGACCAACCAATCCCAGGGAAAGCCAGAGGGTGTCCTCCAGCAAAGCAGACAGGAAGGGCCCTTCCTTGCCCCAGGAATGTTGACTCGGAGAATCCCTGCTCAGAGCGTATTATTGTTTTATGTGAAAGTTATTATAGTTTACGCAAGTGGGAGAACACGCTTTGAAAACTCTGAACGGCCACATGAAGTTTGCTTTGAGGAGCTGGTGCCGCTGGGACGGAGTCAACCACATGTCAGTCACCATAAATCATGTGAAGGGCGGCCTCATTACAAGTGTGGCGGAGCGGGAGTGGAGGATTTACCTGTCCTGGAGGAGAATCCGCCAACTCTGCGCCGCAAAATCGACAAAATCTATTCCACCAGTGTAATTACATGGATTCCACGGAATTCCATGGAATCCCACTGGTGGAATAAAGGCCTATGGAATCATAAAACATTATTTACACTGCCACCACCACTTGTAATCCGGTGGTAATTTGGCCAGACCAAGGTGCAGTAACGGTAATTCAGTTAGGCGGTATTTCAGTGGATTTACTGCCAGAATACCGCCCAACTCGTAATGAGGCCCAAAGTACAGTTTTTCAAGAATAAACACAGCATGACATTTTCCGGGTGTACCTTGAGACACAATCATAAATTTGAAGCATTTTATCAGCGTGCGTTACGGTACGCAAGTTAAAGGACTTTTTTAACCTATGTGTCTAGGCGCAAGGGGACTTCACTGGGAGCTATAAAAAGAAAGATCCAGCAACACTTACGAAGCTGCATCGACTCCAAACCTATGACAGTGCCCAGATCTATGCAGGAGGCTGCACGGCAGGCCGGGTCACACAGTGCGCCTCATTGCGTCTGTTTCTGTCAGAAATACCACCGAACTCGTTTACTGTTACGGCAACTTGGTCTGGTGGGTTTACTGCCAGATTTCGAGTGGGGTAATGTCACGTTACCACCATTTTTGACTGTACCGCCACCGGACAGGGGTTTAAGGCCCAGAATGTCTTGCTTCTCGCCTACATGTGGAGACAGTAAAAAAAATAGCCGGCAAGACGAAGTGTTACCATCACGAATGAGACTTTAACGGGGCAAAAAAATCAACCTTTTCCGGTAGTTTTTCCGGAATTTGCTGGAGAAAGGGACAAAACCTCCAAACTCGCATCTGTGCCGCCACCTTACAGGAATTTGTGAGGTTTCATTGGAAACATGTCCACCTCCCCATGGCTCCCAAAATAATGCACAGGGGCTTTTTTCAGAGGCTGCACCCTCAAAGTAAGAAATGAAACATTCCTTCAGAGTGGGCGAGTCTTCCTTCTAACCACAGTGCTTTGTTTACTTTTCATTGAATACAAGCGACCCCAATCTGGTGCTTTGATCTACCTACTATATACAGGCTGATAACCCCCCCCGAACCCCCCCACCCCCTACCTCGCACCCTCTCCCGCCGCCACACTTCCTTTCATCCAAGAAAAATAACTCCTGCCCGGTCAGTCTCTTTCCATAAGGCCTCCACAAACGTTATTGTTTTATTGCTCTCTAAATCATAGCAAAGCTGGTGGGGAAGCAGGGGCAAGGGGTGGGGGGTGGGGAGGAGGGGAGGGTGGGGAGGCCTGCCACACAGCACATAATCAGGCCTCTGGAACTGATGGTGCCACATCATTTAAAAAGCTGCTCCTTAGTTTGGCGGTGCCGTAACAAAAGGACCACTTTTACTTCAGTGCCAAATTCCGACTTTCGAGGTAACGTGGAGGAAAACCTGCAGCACTTGGCCAGGGGTATTTCCACCACCTTATCTCCAGAAAATTGAGGAATTACAGTTGGCAGAATCACCATTGGCGGTAATTCCGCCAAACACCAATGGAGTACTATCATTACGACCCAGGCGGTAAGTTACCGCCTGGGCCGTGACTTTACCACCATGGCGTAAACGTAGTTTACGCCATGGTGGTTGGCGGACTTACCGCCCCATTCCGAGGTCGGCGGGGCGGTAAGTCCCCAATCCCCATTTACCCTTCCCCATTCCCATTTTTGCCCCATAGGGCATAATGGGAGTGGGGAAGGCGTTAATTACGCCACCGTAAATTACGGTGGCGTAATTAACTCCATGGTCCCTTAGCGCCATGGATTTTAACACCTGCTAAAAGCAGGTGTTAAAAGCGCCATGGCGCTAAGGGACCTCGTAATTGGCGGTAAGGGGTCGGCGCAGCTAACGCTGGCGTAAACCCCTTACCGCCAGGGTCGTAATGAGGCCCTATGGGTTTCCGGAATGGCCTCGGAATATGGAGGATTTACCTGCAGTTCCAAGGTGGTGACGCAGCAGTAACAGTCATTCCGATTAGTGGCTTTGCCACTGGTAAATTCACAAACTGAAAACGAGGCCCAACGGGCAACGCCCAGTGAAAGGGACTGGAGAGGGGGAAGGGCATTTGCGAGGGGCAGGGGGTAAATACCTCACACCATCAAGCAGGCCAGCAGGAACACTCCTGGGGGTCCAATGCAGTAATAGGAAGTCAGTCCTGAGTGCGATAGAAGGACCAGGGTCTGGCCAATGTAAGGAGTTCTAGGACTGGCCGATCCCGCAGGGACGAGGGATGGTGCACGGTTGCGTGGCTCAGGTCTTCATTACCGCAGGGATGAGGGATGGTGCACGGTTGCGTGGCTCATCTCTTCATAACCGCTGGGATGAGGCATGGTGCACGGTTGCGTGGCTCAGGTCTTCATAACCGCAGGGACGATGGATGGTGCCCGGTTGCGTGGCTCAGGTCTTCATAACTGCGGGGACGAGGCATGGTGCACGGTTGTGTGGCTCATGTCTTCATAACCGCGGGGACGAGGGATGGTGCACGGTTGCGTGGCTCAGGTCTTCATAACCGTGGGGACGAGGGGTGGTACCTGATTGCGTGGCTCATGTCTTCATAACCGCGGGGACGAGGCATGGTGCATGGTTGCGTGGCTCATGTCTTCATAACCGTTGGGACGAGGCATGGTGCACGGTTGCGTGGCTCAGGTCTTCATAACCGCGGGGACGAGGGATGGTGCCTGGTTGCGTGGCTCAGGTCTTCATAACCGCGGGGACGATGGATGGTGCCCGGTTGCGTGGCTCAGGTCTTCATAAAATCCAAAAGGCTTGAAGTACCGGGTGGCTTCTTATCGCCTTCCTGAAGTGCCAGTGATGTTTTTCTGGGAACTCATTCCAGGGATTTGGTCCTATTGCTCTTTTTCCTCTGCCATGGGCTCTAGTGGGTAATGCCACTGGACGTGCCCTGTGTTGGCAGAAGGGAGGTCCCTTTTAGGTTGGTACTGATTAAATTCATTGTACAAGTATTTCGGGCACTTATTCCAGACTGCCCGTACAGTAGGCACACAACAAATTAAAGTTTACTCTGACTTGTAGGATGGCAGTGCAAAGCATTTTCCCGCTGGCGAGACTTAGAGTGGCATGTGATGTTACATATTGGCTGTATATTGCCAACGCTGTGCAATGTCTACTTTAAACTACCAAGGGCCCAATGCATACAATACAATTTCCGGGTGCAAGTGGCTTTGCACATGCGCAAATGGAAAAAAGTAGAAATATGTGCTGTTTCCAATTTCTAAGTGGGATCTTTCACAAGGGAGCAAATGTGGGCATTGCAGGGGAGGGGGGTGGGGTGGGGTGACCTCAAGCGTACGCACACATCATGCATTCATGAAATGTATGCACTGATAAATGTGAGCAAAACCCCTGGACTTCCCTGCACCTGTTTGAACCCCTTACAGGAGAGAAGGCCACACCCAGAAGGGTCATTCCTGACTGAGCTCTCACTACCTTCGCTTTGAGAAGCACTGGTATGAGTTGCGGAATTCCTAAAGACGTTTCTACACTTTTGTTAAGGTTGAAACCAAACCCTGAATCTATATGCTCCAGCGGATGCGTATTGCCACCGCCTGGTTAATGCCAGCAGGGCGGCAGCACGGTCGGTCCATCAACGCTGCAATATGGACACTAGCTTTAAACGTGGCATGAACTTTCGAATTGAATATACAGTGAGCGGTTCAGAACCATGAGTGGCCTGGAATCAAAGCCCTGACGTCCCAGGAGCTGTTACATCTGCCAGGATCTTCAGAGGCCACAACCTAGAGAGATCAAGTCTCTGTCTTATTCAAAATACCAGAAACGAATTCAGATTGGGCATAAGCTCAATCGACTCAGGGTCATCTCAATTTAAAAAACAGGATTTCATGATTACACAAATACCACGTTTGAACCACTTTTTAAAGCGCAGGGATGAGAAAAAACTATTTTCAAGTACAATCTTTGCGATAGAATTCATCCAAACAACATTTCATTTCGTGGTCTAATGCTGTCACCAATCCTTTTCTTTGGTCCCCTGTTTACAATGGTATTATTTTCAGATGAAATGTCGACACATTGGGTTTCGGCCTCTCTGAGCTAACAATATATTGCCCCCTTTTACGTACAGTGTCCTTCATCAGGACAGACACATTTAAAATCTCAGCAACAATGCCCTTGTGTCATTGATGCCATGAATTTCTTTAATGTATGTGCTTAACTTCTTTTAAAATTAATTTCTATGAATCAAGTGAACTCCAGGTCGGAGAGGCATTTCCTTGACTGGTGGTGGGATGTGCGACCGTCTGGTGGTTAAGGAGAAGGACAGCAAAGGGCTGAGACAGCAAAAAGGTCCACGGAGCATTTTAGACGGATTGGTTGACATTTTTAGGGTAGGTGTCCAGAGACCGGTGTTGCAATGTTTTGTTTCGTGCCGTGTTGTGGTCTCATTTAAGTGCTGGGTAGTTTTGTTTCAACTGCGGGTGGAGGGGCTTATGTCATCGAGGCCTCGGTGTGAGAGTTGTGTCTATGTTGTGGCCTCACCTTAGGGTTGATGGGAACCCTGGGGCCTGACAATGTTTTTATATCTGACTTTGTTTTCTCTATTTCTGTTTCTGTTTGGGCATTTCTGGCCTTTCTCCCAAACGCCTGTAGGAGATTTTGGACATTATTTTCCTTTGCTCCTGTAGTTTTTGGGACAGTGGACATGGGACATGTAGCAACATCTGCGGTTTGTTTTCTTTTCAGATTTTCTTTTCATTGTCTCCTGTTTTAGGAGATGTGGATTGGGGAAGGTGCTTTTGCCAGGAAACTTCCCCCACATATTGTGGACATGAGGGATGGGGTTGGAATTGGGGGAAAGTGTTGAGTTAGTGGTTCCTCGTGTTTGTTATGACATTTGATGTCTGATGCATGACTGCACTTTCTCTTCAGGGTATGATGTTTGGTGGCGTGGTGTGGTGCTGCAAAGGGTATGACACTGCCGCAGGAGTATTTTTTCAGTGTCAGTGATTATGGTGCTGTGATATTCTGCATGGGGTCATTGCAAGCTGCAGTGGTATTCTGCAAGGAGTTTCATCTTTAGGTGCTGTGGCAGTCTGCAGGGAGTTTACCTTTTGGTGCAATCTAGGTGCAGTTGTATTCTGCAAGGAGTTTTTAGGTGCAGTGGCATTCTGCAGGGAGTTTTACTTTTTGGTGCAGCCAAGGTGCAGTAGTATTATGTAAGGAGTTTTCCATATTTTCGGTGTATTGGCATTCTGCAGAGAGTTTCACCTTTTGTTGTAGTCTAGGTGCAGTGGTTTTCTGCATGGAGTTTTTAGGTGCAGTGGCATTCTGTAGGTAGTTTTACCTTTTGGTGCAGTCAAGGTGCAGTGGTATTCTGCATAGGGTTCATTTCGAGGTGCAGTGGTATTATGTAAGGAGTTTTCCATCTTTTAGGACATTTCAAGGTGCAGTGGTATTCTGCACGGACACCTGTCAGGGATTATGGTGCAGTGGTATTATGGATGTGAGTCACTTCAAGATGCTGTGATCTTGCAGGGGGTTTTTACTTTGTTTTCAGTAATTAGGTTGGGTTCCATCCATTTTGTGCAAATCTAGTTGTTACTGCATTTTCGGTAATTAGGTCAGTTTCCATCCGTTTCATGGCAGTCATTGACTTTTAAAGTGTGACTTTGTCATCTGTGGCAGGCAGTCCTGTGTTGCCCATTGTTTTGACCAGGTTGGAGCTTTGCCTGTGTGGCGTTTTGTGTCATTGCCAGTTTGGTGGGTCTTTGTTGTATGACTTTCGTGGTTAGGGGGTCTTGTTCATGTTGTGCGTAAGTTGTGGCAGAGTATGGTCTTCTGGCATGCTTAGGCTATTGGTGGTGTCCAGCTGGATTGGGGATGTTTTGTGTAGTCTTGTTCACAGGAGAGCATTTTAGGTTGTGCACAGTCGTGGCAGGCCGGGAGCTTCCAGAGTGGCAGTCTCAAGCGGAAGGTGTTTAGGTTATTTGGTGGTCAGGTGTGTTAGGCTGTTTTGCTCAGGGAAGAGCAAAGGGTAGTGCTCAGGCGTGGCAGGTCTGAGGCCCAACGGACAGCCCAGGGCAAAAGGTGTCTGTTTCCTTGGAGGTTTTTAATCTGGTCGGATAGCAGTGGCAGTTATGGTTTGTCCTTTGGTTATTTCGGTAGGCGCCATTCTGTTTTTCCTGCTTTGTGTTGGTTTAGTTGTGCTGGAGGTTTGAGCTTGAGTTTTCAATTCACGTTGGTCTGCACATTGAGTGTGTGTGCCTTTGGAATTCTGCGGCTTGCTAGGATATTTTGTGATAGGGTTTGGGGTCTCCTGTTCCATTCTGTGGCCATGGATGGTTCTGGGAGTTGGTTGCGCGGTTGTGCCATGCCTTCATCATTTTTGGTGATATATACGGAGTGAGAGGTGTAGTATTCTGCTGGTCAGAGTGCATGCTATTGGAATGCATGTTGCAGCTGGTGGAATGCATTGCATGGGTGGAAAGTTCTGCGTGCCAGGCTTTCTGCTTACTGGCAGTTGGAAGGAGCTGGTTGGGGGTGCTGGATGCAGTGTTATACGTCCTATACATGACATCATCTTGGACACTGGCAATAAAGTACTTACCCTACTGGACTCTCCTGGTACTCATTAGCTGGAAGAACCCTGCTACTTCACAGTGCCTCTCCTGCAGTTCCATCAATGTTTGCCTCAGCCTGTCCCCTTGGCTCCGTATACCCCCATTGCCCTGCCAGCAACCCCATTATAAACCTGCCCCGTGTTCTCTAACCTCTAGATGGCTCGGCTCTAGCAATCTCCTCATCATCTCTCCCACCGCAGCCATAGAAATAGTGGAGGTAATAGCTATTTTCCTTGTTTGTGGCCACCATTTTAGTTTGTAGCTTGTTTCGAAGGGGAATTGGCACTCTCTTTATGCGCACTGGTGAATTTCCCGTGAAAACAAACTCCTATTACAACCTGGACATTGACCTCGGTACTAATAGGGATAATCCCTGAGTTTGGGGGTGGACACAGGCAATAAAGTCCTCTCTGTGGCACTCGCTTTGCTCAGGTCTACCAAGGCTCGAGCTTTGCGGGCCATTACCACTCATGTCCGCCCCCAAACCTGGAGTTTAATGCTCTATTAGCACCCGCGAGCTGAGCCGTAGCCAGTCAGATGGTTTAGAATGCCGGCATTATGGCATGGCATCCATGGTAATAATCCTCATTTCGCCTAGGCGAAAAACTCAGGTTGGTGGGCTTTTATCAGCCATATGGCCCGCCCTGACAGCCAATAACCGGGTCTGAGGTTTATTCGACTAATGTATCAACTACAGGGCTGTGTGGTTGACCTCAGTGTCACAAGTTCGGAACCCGGCAGGTCCACTCAGCCCTTCATCCTTCCAAGGTTCATAAAATGAGTAACCTTGAGCTGGGTAAGATTAAACATCATAACCATAATGCCCCACTGCGATAAACATGTGTTCTGTAAACAAACCTGTTATGTTATGCTAAAGTATGCTGTGTACAGTATTGCACAGAGCCCATACGTACCGCATAGCCCTTTTGTGACTTCCTATTTGCAGTTTTATGTTATGTGTGGTTATCTCAGGGATCAGTAGTTGATGGAATGGGGAAGCGAGCCATGGGGAAATGAGGCATACAAAATACCAGACTCCCCTACATCCCGTATCTGTCCAACTTTGCCCACCTCACAAAGAATTGCAAGTCTCCTACCAGCCAGCATCAACGACCCCATCTGTGTCCACCTCACCCCCCCCCCAATATTA
Organism: Ambystoma mexicanum; assembly: GCF_040938575.1. Taxonomy (NCBI): domain Eukaryota; kingdom Metazoa; phylum Chordata; class Amphibia; order Caudata; family Ambystomatidae; genus Ambystoma; species Ambystoma mexicanum. The sequence continues at coordinate 398,198,272 of NC_090926.1, read as the reverse complement.
GTAAAGTCAATCAATCTCCCTTCAACTCCTGTGGCATCTGTGGCCCTTAGCTCACCTGTGTAGTGTTGTCCCCTAGCAACCTAGGACCGACGTATGCCAGCATCACTGGCCTTCGACGGAGAGCATCTCCTTTTTGCGGTGCCTATCTTGTCTCCATTGGTGCAGCTAATATTGTCACCGAATTGAATATGGGGAAATATAATGGGCTAATGCTACATGTTAAAGCACAAAGGCCAAGCAGTGGTTAAAGTTGCCAGCTTCACAGTGCACCAAGTCATTAAAGGAGTCCATGTTGAGCTAAAAATGGCTCCATACTGGCGCTATCAGGCCTGTCCTTTGGGGATTTCCCTATTGCTTTATGGAACAGTCTGAGCTTAGCTTTAGCCTCCAAAAGCTTTCCTCTAGCAGGCGATATCACTGATATCTTAGAGTTCTTTATGAATTAAATGTTGCCCTTCAACACTATAAAAATGACATTCTTAAAATGAATGGCAAGACTCCCTGAATAAGATATTCGCTTCTCGTAACTTGGCTAACTGAGTTTCCAAAACATTTTTTAAAAAAACACTAAAAACCCTGATCATGGACACTGACACCTTTTTTTTTTAACCAACAATCTTTGCCAGAATATTCGAAATATCTTTAATAGCAAGATTGAAAGTACCCAACTAACTCTAGTGGCACCCGTGCAAGACCCAGAGGCACTAGTGCCTGCTCGAATGAAATCTCCTGATTTCTCGCTGTCAGCCTTCTCTGAACTGGAGCCACTGCCCAAAGATGGCCAACCTCTAGTTTGAAAAGGATTGGACCTTTGATAAGGGAGAGACTACTAGACCTCATTCATTTCTTGTTTTCCCCCGGCTCCATGCACAACAAAGTGCAGTGCTCCCCCTGTTGAAACAATCCACTCCAGATCCAGCTCACTCAGCTAATTATCGGTCTATTTCTCACCTAACATTTGGAGGCAATTTCTTTTAATCTGCTGCTGTTTCTCTGCCTCGGGTTTTTAATTGAAGAAAGTGATGTTCTTGCTCATTGCAAGGTAGGCTTTAGGCCTTTTATGGGCACAGAAACAGTGATTATCCCAACAACAGAGGCCATCCAGAGGTTGGTAGATAGCGGGGGGGTCGGGTCCTCATGTTATTAGACCTCACTGCGGCCTTTGACAGCTTTGATCACCCCATCCTCCTGGGTCACCTACAATTACTGGGACAGTTCCAGGGCTCAAGTCCTTAAAAATAAGTGTGTGTGGGGGAGGTGAGGAGGTGGGGGTGTTCTGACGCGCACTGGGAAGTGAAATCATGGGACGTCAAAGTGAAATATGCAAATTTCATTTAGCTTAACATTCATGGTTTAAAAAAAAACAGACACAAAGAAAAAGCATTTGCCAGGAAAACAAATTTTAAAAATGACCTTTCTGCCTAATTATTAAATGCACACACCTTTTAAAGCTAAGGACCTGTACCATAACCTGTAACATAACATGCACTGTAAAGGAAGATGTCAAAATAAGACATTTTAGCATATACAAGGAACGATTCACTGTAACTATGTGTTATTTATTTATTTAGAAATTTCTTAAAGCCAGAAGGGGGACGCTGTCCACCCGCTCAAAAAAGTGGGTGGTCACTGTCCACCCACGTGGTCCCTATACTTGAGCCCTGGTCACTTCTTTTTTGAGTGAAAGAGGTCAATCTGTGAGAGCTAACCATTGTGCATCAGATTAATTAAAACTGAATTGTGGAGTCCCCCAGGGCTCTGCCTTTTCTTCGCTTCTATTTAATTCCTAAATTAACCGCTGGCATATTTTTACATTCATTTGGCACAACTGTCTGTACTTATACTAATGAGTCTAGAATCATGTTGAGCCTGGATAGTGATCAACTAACTCATGAATCCGTTATTTGAGCCAGGTGTGTTGGTGGTTAATGGCTGGATGAATCAAAATCATCTTAAATTCAGTCTAAGCAAAATGGAAATCCTTAGTCCCAGCCATCCATTTACTACCTGTTTGCTAGATTTCTAGCCTTCTATTTTAGGATCTTGCCCATCTCCACCCACGCAGGTTTGCAATTTGGACACTATTATGAATGCACAACTTTCTAAGAACTCGCAATTTACTAAAGTGATTCAATGTTGTTTTGGCCTGATGTGGTCTTTTAAAAGGTGCTGATATATTTTGTGCTTCCCCACCAGGCCACTTGGGTAATCGCGTTCCTAAATTCACGACTGGACAAATGCAATTTGGTATATTTGGGTCCCAAAATATGCCACAAAGAGATTGCAAAGGGTTCACAACTCCGCTGCCAGGATTCTTTTGAAGTTTCTGCACTCTGCCAATATTACTCAAGCTCTTCGCCAACTTCAGTGGCTGTGCATCGAAAACAGATCATTTTTAAATCTCTTTGTTTGTTCCACAAGACTCCCTTTTCACCCGGCGTCCTTATTCTTTCTCAACATATTTTATTCTCTATAAACTCACTAGATATTCACGCGCTCTGGTTCCGAACTGATGAGGGTTTGCCCCATACCAACTATTGTGATGGGGAAGTGACGCCTTCTCAACTGAACTTTCACGACAATGCAAAACATGTTCCTTCTCCTCTGTGTTTAGAATGTTACTTCTTGTCTTTAGGAAAACAAATCAAACTGTATCATTTTCCATGAACATCTTAAGCTGTGTCAGTCTAGAGTTATGATGGGCCTTTGTGAGGGCTCTATATAAATGCATATTCCCATGACATTCCACATCGTTGACATACATTCTTTTATTTATTTATTTTTTATTTATTTATTGCATTTATTTTACGCCCAAACCCGGAGGGCTGTTTTTGGGACACTATTTCCTGATGCTGAAAAGCAGTACTCACATATTCTAGGACTGAGCTAGTGTCCTTGTTACTGGCGCTGTCCAATCGAGAGGCAGAGAACGTGCACCAGATCCGCCAGCGTCAGCCTATGCACCCTGGGCTATGTACCTTGGCCGCGTAGCTTCCCCCGTGGCCACCTGCTTTGCACGCCGCACCTCTCATCGTCCCATCGGGCCACACTCTCTGCTCACTTTCCAATGCTGCTGGGCCAGCTCTTGCGCAGACTCCCTACATAAGGCGCCCAGGTGCATGTATGATCAATGAGCACCTCCACTGCCTGACGCAGTGCGCTCTGTCGGCAGCATGCCCTTGGGTACACGGGCAGTTATTTTCCATCCAACCGCATCTTGCTTCTTTCACAGCAATCGTCTGGGTGCTAATAGCAACAATCCCTGTGTTCCAAGGGGGACATAGGCAGTACCCTCTCCGAACACTCGGAACCCTCACTTCCCTAGGCCTACAAAGGCTTGAGTTGGTGGGCTGTTATCACACATATCCACCCCCGAACTCGGAGGTTATCACTATATCTCCAGCCCTAGAATATTTGGGGAAATAGACTGGTAGTCAGGAAGCAACTAGGAGTAAATATAATTTCAAAAATGTTACATATTCCACGATAATATCACACGGTACCAGGATATAGTCATTGCAGCAGTGGATATCTTCAACATAGCAGCTGATATCCACATAACAGCTAATTGTCGATGTGGCGTAGCAGTGCAGTTCAAGCTGTAACAGAGGATGTTGTACTGTTGCAACTGTAGTTGTCATTTTCCCTCCTTGTAGTAGTTGATATCCTCTCGTTTCTAGCTGATATTATGAATTTAGCAGCATTTATCGTTCCTGTAGTAACAAATATCTTCCCCATAATCGCCGATATCACAGTGTTGAAGCGGAGAATGCCGCTACTAGCAGGAGAGAAGTAGGGAGATTTTGCAATAGGCCTCATAGACCCAAATGGCTTGCAAAGATGGGAAGAATTAGCTGATTGCCAGGAAGGCATTTGACCTACTGGCGCCTCAGATCCTCCTTTAAAAGTTAGGACAGCCTGCTAATGACACCACCCATTTTTGCCATCAAAAAAAGAAAAAACTACAAACTAGATGTCCGCAATGGAAATGGCAGCCGTGGCTCTGGGCGATGCCCCTTGTCCATTTCCTGGCCAGTCCACGGGCTCTGGGTGGGGCCCGTACAGCTGTGTCGTCGTCGACATTCATGGACTGAGGTAAGTGTCCCTATTGATTTTTTATTTGGGGGTCTCTGATGTGGGGAGAGAGGAGAGTGGGAGGAGAGTGTTGATAGGGATGCGGCAGTGGACAGGTCACGGTGACCCAACGGCTCTCTCGGAAAGCCGTGCTCCAAGCAACCTGATTCGGTGCTCCCACCCACCTTGCTGCTAATCGTCAGGAAAGGACCATAAAATCGCTCTATAGCAAAATTCAAGAATAAAAAGCCCGGAAATAGTTCCTTTTAATATTTGGAAGCAGAGTTGGACCGGGAAATATAACAGGCTAGGCAACCAATGGCGCTTTGAAACACTATTCTGTTGTATAGGCGCCTAACAAATGCTCAATAAAATAAATAACCAAGTGGCCCACAATCGCCAATGGCAATTTGCTGCTTTTGGTGATAAACGATACCCCTGAGGAGCATTTGTCGGTCAGCTTTGTTGTGAATAGCGCGCTTTAACGCACACTTGGGGCCAGATTACAGAAATTTTGCACTGCTGCAAGTGCAGAGTTTGCACAATATGAGCCCTGGGGCATAGTTTGCCCTATTTATTTAAAACACTGGGACACATTAAAAAACCATTGCACATCGACAAGCACAGTTTGGCATATTAAATGCACCAGGACTAAAATTGCCCTGACGCTAAAAAGATACATTTTTGATGCATTGTTGTATCAGGGCAAAGTTTGCCGTAGTGCTAATACCATTCCGTATTATTGCCCTAGTGCAAACATGTAGTGAAAAAAAAATGTTTTGCAATTTTTTTCCCTGGTGCTTTTAATATGCCAAACTGCACTTGTCAAGGTGCAATGGTTTTATAATGTGTCTCAGTCTTTTTAAAAATAGGGCAAAGTCCTAGTGCATATACTGCACACATTTTGCACTTGCACCGGTGCAAAATTTCTGTAATCTGGCCCCTGGTCAGTAACATTGTGCAAAACTGCCAGCTGCACAGCATTGATCAAACTGGCCCACATTAACATGTTATGTCGTCTGTTCACAGTTTGCCCTATTACCATATAGGCCAGCAGACGCCTGTTTGGAAGACTCCAGCTCCTGATTTACAAAAGCGTTATTCAAAAGGAAAATCCCATTGAAAAACGCGTTTGCAACCCGGCCCTGTATAACCCGAGCTAGCTGCGTGTTTTGGCCTGCCCATCCTAGCCCTCTTGTCTCTGCTCGCGCTGGCACTGCGGCCTCCCGCCTTCTTTCTACCTGCTGCTGACTTTGCTGTGCAACTTGACTCCTGCGCTCCACCTTTGGGCTTGTATATTTTCCTGTGTGTCTGCGCAGTGTACGTTCACGTTCTGTGACACCCGCCAGGCCCACGCAACTGCCCTCCTGAGCTCGGTTTTTTTTTTCTTCACACCACTTCACAAATCACCCGCTGTTCGTGTCTTTTTTTTTGCTTCACCTTATGCACTGCGTTTACGTTTCCTTTGATTTTTGACCGCTCCCGCCCCCACTCCTCCAGTGTTTTTGACCCATTCCCTGCCTTGCCTCTCCTCCAAGTTCTCAGTTTATTTATCCGCTGCCTGTTTTAAAGACCACCATCCATTCTATCCCCGCATACAATCCCAGGACCTCAATCAACTGCCCTCTGCGCACGTGGTGACATGAATACAACATTCTACTGTTGCCTGCGTTACTTTACCGCCGGACCTGACTGGCCGTGTACCTCACACCAACGGACGAGGACAAGGGCTTTCTCAGCAGGGAAAGAAACTGCACCTCCTCCCTCCATATATGGCGCAGTGCAGGGCACTTATAAATGGCGGTGCCGCGTAGAGCAGGGGGTCGCCATTATGTGCCTAGGAATAACGGTAACAAGACCCTCGTGGTATGAAGGTTCGCCGGAAAGGGCCTTGGTCAAGGTTCTCCCAGCTTCTCCACTAGCAGTGCCTGGTGATGCAGACCGCGTCATTATGCTAACGTACCCAGCAACACATTATATCATAGCCTATGTCAAACAACAGAACACACTAAACGTTTTAACAGGTCCCATTCTACTACCAAAGTTCCAGCATTTATCATTGGCACAAAATAATCTCTCAGCTGCCTTGGTACAGACATGATAAGATTGGTTATTTATAACACGCTTAATACCCAGAGGTTTCTAAGCACGGATCCCAGGATCGAACCTGTGTTGCTCTGTGTCGTCTTGCTTCCAAGGCGAGCAGGTTGCCGCTGAGCGATCCTCCCGAGACATTACTAGCATCATAGGGTGTCTGGCGGGCCTTTGGATCACCACGGCCCCTGGGATCAGTTGTTTTGGAGCCTGGGATTCCAGGCCTGGCGAAGGCTGTTCTTGGGATTCTGCGACCATGTCTGAAAGGGCGTGAGGAGGCCCTGGTGCCAGGCTTTTGGTGGTACCAGGAGAGTTATCAGGATGACATACTGAATCTTCTGGCTGTGGTCCCCTGCTTGACATGTCTCTGAAGAAACTGGAGTTTCTGGTAACAGTGTCGTAATTTCATTGTGCAGTTATCATCAAGCCTTTTCCTACAGAGACTTCCAACGGTTGCGGCTCGAAAGGCAAACTTAGTTTGCTGGCCTTCTGTTCTTGACCAGCACGCTATCACCTCTTCTGAACTTAGTGACTAGCAGGTCTCCTCTGAGACTTTCCTTGGTATTACGACGCAGGTGTCTTTCCCTGACCACGTCATACTTATTGCTCTGACGCTACCTTGTCAGATGCGGTGACAGCGTGCCTCACAGACCGCTCCCCATGAGACCCTCAGCCGGGGATACTCCCTGAATAAACTATTCAGAATGGCCCAGGGTCAAGGACATAGTACACAAAGATCCCTGGATCAGTTCCTCAGGAATTGAAAAGCGGTTCCTTCAAGTGTGGACCACTCCCATGCAGAGCCCCTCTTGGGTGGTGTAGTGGCTCCAACGAAGTAGCCAGAATATTGACAAACTGCCCAGAGTGGGTGGCCATAATGAGGAAGTTCTGCGCTTATTCGTTGCAGAGCCAAAGTAATATCTCGGACAATTTGAGCGTCGGTCGATAGGCCTGCAGCCTGAAACACATACCCAAAGAATTCCAGCCTTGTGCGGAAGAATTCATACTTTTCCCTGTCGAGTGTTGTTAATTATTGTTCTTGTTATCGAGCCAATACATAGGCAAGGCGTTCAATATGTTCGAATTCAGTGGATGTATATACCAAATTGTCGTCACTTATATTGAGCACCCCTGACAGTGCAGCCAGTACACTTGTGATAATGTGCCGGAAAACTTCTGCTGCGGAAGAGATCCCGAAGCTCAGTCTCTTGTATTTGTAGAGACATTTATGGTTGTGAATGCTGTGACATGGTGTCGTACAAAAATGTCGCCCTCATATGTGCGCCCCCACAGTCATTGCGACTTTGGAGGCGCACAAAATGAGGGTGACATTTACTGCTCCCAAGCAGAGGCAGGGTTGCGGGGGTGTCCCCCGCTCTTCCTGGGCGCAGTAATGGGGGTCGGGAGTTGCAGGGGTGTCCCCCGCTTACCATTTTCGGAAAGCGGGGGACACTTAAGAAAAAATAAATAAATAAAGCACCCTGCGGCGTCAGCTCCAACCTACGTTAGTGGGAGGATCTGACACTGCAGGGATCGCAGGGTGCGGGCGGCACACGCAGAAGTGTGCTGCCATAAAGGTAAGGGGGTTGGGGGATTGGGAGGGGTAATGCAGGCCAGGGGAAGTGGGTACAGTGATCCATATGATCATTGCGCCATGCCGTAACTGCCGTCGGCATTTTCGGTGTCGCAGTTGCAGGCGGCGCAGTGATCACATAGATCCCTGTGACATATCTGGATTCGGGGTGCAAGAACACCTGATGGTACCGGTAGTTCAGGTGTAACTTGGAAAGTATTCTGCTTCCTGGAAATCTGCTATGTCATTAGGTGCTTCTCTCTTTTTGTGGCCTGGTTTGGGAGGTGGATGTCCACACAGCTGCGTACAAATCCCAGCTGGCTCAGCTGGGTGGTGATTACGATGGGAGAAACACAGGGTGTAGGGCTTTGCACCTTTTCAATTATGTCCTCCCTTTCCAATTTCTCCAATTCTTGCTCCACTTTTCCCAAGGTGTGCAGTGCCGCCCAGCTGTGCTTACCATCCACTAGTTGTATACGTCTGTCAATGTGGAGTCTTGTGGGCTACCACTTCAAATACCATATACACAGAGGGAAGCAGTAAGCATCTCTGTCTCAGACCACTCCGCATGAGGAGAAAGTGAGGCCCTCAAGAGATGGGCAGAGGAGGGAGAAGAGACCAAGAGAGGGGTCACCAGTTCTGCCTAAATCAAAGACCGAGCTACTCGCTCTGATGGATAAGCCATAGCCGACACCCTGGATAAAGAAAGAGCCAGTCTGAAAAAGCCAGAGGAGAGAGAGGACGAGGATCTAGATTCTAAGGATGGCTGCATCTCAAAGGTACCAGGGCACGATCAGCATTTAAAAAAAACTATAGTGCACGCGTGTATCTCTAAATGCTCTCCTGCCACGGCAAGTGAGCTGGACTTGCCAGAACAGGTCAAAGGGGGGTTCTTCAATCTGACTGGAAACCTCTCAATGGCAGCCGAGAATATGGTTCCTGTGACCCCATGCATAGGAGGTTTACGCTGCATTAACAAGAGGTATTAGCATAATTGTTCGTTCATCAGAGACATGCAGATGCAATTTGCCCAGCTGATGTCTGACATGGCTATGGACTTTGTGGCAGCTTCAGCGTTATCAGGCTGTTGCACCACAGAGGCCAGGTGTGATATCTGTATTGGCGACAAAATTACTACTGCTCTGTAGGAGTACAGGCATGAGTAGTGGCTTCTAAACTCCTACTCAGCCCTGCACTATTACTAAACCAGCCGTGATCTCAGTCATATAGGTGAAACAGGTACAGTATGAATGGTACTACTCTTTTGGCTCTTTAAAGTATTATGGGCGGAGGGCTGGTGATACTCCTCAAGAAAGATGTGACCCAGCAAGGGAGCATCCAGACAACAACAGTATTGTCATATCAAAGTAAAAGAAATGTCCAATCAAGGTTCTGTAAACAATAGTTTTTAAATTAAAACTATAAACACACTATTAAGAAACACTGCAACCCACGCCTTTAAACAAATACACAGAATATACAGATTTATGCAAGAAAAGGGGACAATCTAGCCATGAACACAGAGGTCTGCAAGTAATGTTCTTTGCACTATTGTTCAAATTAAGGATATCCTTTAAAATGGTAGAGAGTGGGGTCTGAAATTGTCACTAGCGCCATTAAAACCAGGCCAGGGGGACAAAACCACTAAATACATTTATCTACTTCTTGGATGTGGGCTTGCCAGCATCGAGCTGGTCTTCTTGGCGCTTTCCAATGGGTCGGTTCAGCATTGGGACAGACAATTGCAGTGCTCCCAATGGATCAAGCTGATATTAAGACGTTCGAGTCGGCTCGACGCGGCTCATCCGTGTGATGAACTTCTGCAGCGGTGATCGCTCAAACCAGTTAAAGAACAGGAAGACGATAGCCAAATATACATCTTAAAATGGTCTCGTCTGTTGAACGAGGTCCAGTGATGCAATGTGGTTCTGAAGCTGAGATCGACTAAACAATTACTAGAAAGCAGTTGAGTCATCTTGGAAGCGGTTTGAGTCAGGAAACAGAACCATGAGTTGTTTCTTTGCTTTTTGGTTGTTGATGGACCCTGTCAAGCGTCTCCAGGGATATGTTGGGTCCTTCTTAAGCCCTTCCCAGCCAGGAAGGTTGCTAGAGAGAGCTTGAGGGCCTTCCACTTCCAGTGGGCAGGGTCCTTTTACGACTGCTCTCACTAGTAGGCAGGCCTTGTGCAACAGCAAGTCACTTCAAATGGTCCTTGGAAGTGGGCGCGGAGAGGGTCTTGCGCCTACTCAGAAGTCTTTAGTAACTTCTACCCCAGAGGACTTTGTGCAGATGGTGCCCCAACAAAGCTCCAGGTGAAACCTTCTTCTGGTGTCCCAAGATGATTCAAATTAAAGGGGGGCAGAGGGGTGTCTGCCACGTATGTACTCATTTTGCTACAACAGAGTGTTCAATTTCATGCCTTCTGTGAGGGTCCAAGGGTAGGGGGCATAAGAAGTGTGATTGGAATAAGAAATTCAAAGATGGTATGACCCCTTCTCTTGGCTGTAGCTTCTCTCCTCGGCTACTGCAACTCCTCCCCTGTCTGCCGTACATAAATGAGACTGGTAATTACCACCATGGGGTGACTTCTCCATTGTGTTGGCATGGTTCTGCTTTGTAGACCAGGGCCCTCTTTCGTCCCTCTGAGTGTATGTTGTTCTCTTGGGAAAGAGAACATTTTCCCAGAGAGAAAAGAGGGAGCGTCTAGTGCTGGATCCAATAGTCGCTTTTGTGTTGAACTCAAACGCAAACATTAGCAGACAAAACTATGGTATTTGAATGAGTCACCAGAAATCAGGTTGACAATAAAAATGACATCAATAGGGTTTTGGACAGTAAAACTGCATATTCCAAAGGCTATCATATCGATCCAGAATTGGCTTATATTCACATTTTACCAATGAATCTGCCACCCGGCCTTAGGGCTGGACAGTTATGCATAATTTGTATTAGGGTTGCCAACAGTTAAGGGAAGCCCCTTGCGGTTGCACCTTTAGGTTCCTACAGGTTGTTTTCAGGAATGCACGTTACTCTGTAGCTGCCATGGAAACCAAACAACAAAGCAGCTGCTGCGGGTCTCAGTAGACAATTCTAGCAAAGTTGCATGTTTGCACTATACTTTTTCAACCGGGAGCATTCTGAAAGCGAGGCAGAGCTCACTCTCTATACTTTTTCAACAGGGAGCATCATGAAAGCGAGGCAGAGCTCACTCTCTATACTTTTTCAACAGGGAGCATCATGAAAGCGAGGCAGAGCTCACTCTCTATACTTTTTCAACAGGGAGCATCAGGAAAGCGAGGCACAGCTCACTCTCTATACTTTTTCAACAGGGAGCATCATGAAAGCGAGGCAGAGCTCACTCTCTAAACTTTTTCAACAGGGAGCATCAGGAAAGCGAGGCAGAGCTCACTCTCTATACTTTTTCAACAGGGAGCATCAGGAAAGCGAGGCAGAGCTCACTCTCTATACTTTTTCAACAGGGAGCATCATGAAAGCGAGGCATAGCTCACTCTCTATACTTTTTCAACAGGGAGCATCATGAAAGCGAGGCAGCGCTCACTCTCTATACTTTTTCAACAGGGAGCATCAGGAAAGCGAGGCAGAGCTCACTCTCTATACTTTTTCAACAGGGAGCATCATGAAAGCGAGGCATAGCTCACTCTCTATACTTTTTCAACAGGGAGCATCATGAAAGCGAGGCAGCGCTCACTCTCTATACTTTTTCAACAGGGAGCATCAGGAAAGCGAGGCAGAGCTCACTCTCTATACTTTTTCAACAGGGAGCATTATGAAAGCGAGGCAGAGCGCACTCTCTATACTTTTTCAACATGGAGCATTAGGAAAGCAAGGCAGAGCTCACTCTCTATACTTTTTTCAACAGGGAGCATTAGGAAAGCAAGGCAGAGCTCTCTATACTTTTTCAACAGGGAGCATTATGAAAGTGAGTCAGAGGTCACTTTCAGAGGCAGGATTACCAGTGTCATTTTGTATTGCAAAAAACAAAAAGGCTCAGGATGCCTACCTGCTCAGATGGCAAACTGTCACAATATTGGCGACTGGAAAGTTGATGCACATGAGAAAAGAATGGTGCTGTACAAGCCCTTTCTGGGTTCCTTGCTGTTCGTCTCTGAGCTATTGCAACGGTGAAACCAAACCCATTCTCTGGAAGCTTCTAGCTTGAGGCAAGGAGCCCTCATTATTGAGGAAGGTGTCCAGGGTGGCCTTTGGCTGGATAATGCATACAATGCTCACTGCACAAGTAGTTTAGTTGGTGTCCAGTTAAAGTATCTAATGCAAAAGGATCGAATGCCAAAGGGTCGACTCAATTTGACCTAAAACCAAAGGATCACATTTTTTTTATATATATTTTTTTGGGTTTCCGTTTTTGAAAAAAAAAAGTGGTTTTACCACAAAAAAGGGGGTTTGGGCCCCCCTAACCCACCAAAAAATAATAAATAAAAATAAAAATTCGACCCTTTGGTTTTAGGTCCTTTTGATTCGACCCTTTTGACATTCGATCCTATGCATTCGAAACTTTGACCTATAACCAGTTTAGTTAGTTGCTACCACCAGCCCAGTGCCATTGTTTAGCATGCATGTAAAGTGTGTGCAAGAAAGGCAGCGTGCAGGTACACACATGCTTTGGTAACAAAGTGGGTATCGAATCCGCAAGGTGTGGTTTGCCCAAAAGTCTATGATCTCTTCAAAATGGCGCTGCTTTGGGTGTTCGCTTGAATATGCCATTGGGTCTCCTAGCAGGCTGGTGTATATTCACACGCGGGTAGCAGTATCGACATGCACGGAACTGGGACTGAGGGGAACTTGGCTTGGTGGCAGGGGGGGTAATCCGGAGGGGGAAAGAGTGAGGCCATGGTGAGTGAAGAACCGGATGCCTGGAAACCACCCCAAAGCAAAATAAAGCAGCGAGCCCGGGGTGGGAACCAAGGCCATGTGGAAAAGAAGGCAGCATCATTAAAACTGATGCGACACTGGAGTAGTGCTCACCCAGGTTAGACCAATGCTCGAATCCTCTCCAAGGTTCGGCTAATAGAGGCCACTCGGTGACAATGGCGGCTATTGCAAACTGTCAAGACTCAGTCAAGCATTTAGGGCTCTGTGGCGTGTTGTGTGAATGGCCAATGCTGGGCCAGCCTGCCTGGGCTCGGCGGGAGGCAGGCTCCAGCAGCACAGCTCAGCATCTCGGCGGTGGAACGACAGGGTGTTTGGCGCGAGCTGCCGCGCATGTAAATGAGTTGTACAACTCAAATATTATTTTCCACATTCTTGGGACGTGAGCAAATCAAACAAACAATGGTGTTTTTCTCCGTCTGCCCCCTGGCGTTCTATAAAAATAATAGTTCTCGTGCGCGGATGGGGACTTGAGGGGGGCCGGGGGCTATTCGGTTACTGCCATGGACAGGACTCGAGGATGCGCCTTAGCCAGGACATTGCCCAGAGGGAAAGGAACGTGAGATGAGCTGGGAGCAGAATACGCATCCAGCTAAGAGGCCCTCCCCCCTCCCCTCCATCTCCACGAGATACCAGGAATACCGCTACCCAGGAATAATAACATCTTGTTTTACATTGAGGGAGCTTAACACTCACCGGAGAATCCAAGAGCAGAAGAAGCAGCTGTTCCACATACCAAACTCCATGGCACTCATTTCAACATCCGCTACTTAGAAGGATGAAAGGTGGGTTCCACACGTATTTCTTCAGCGGCTGCATTCACCAACCAAACCACGCTACCAGTGACACCTACTAGGGTTCGCACACACTATAGGCCTCATTACGACCCTGGCGCTAATGGGTTAACGGCGCCGTAAAAGGCTGCGGCGCCGTTAACCCATTAGCGCCTGATTACGAGGTCACTTTGCGGGACCCGACCTTAACGGCTGGTCTACGCCAGCCGTTAAAGTAGGGACCCGCCAAGGGACATTGGTGCTAAGTACGGTACCGCAATTTGTGGTACCGTACTTAGCGCCTTCCTCATTCCCATTGAGCCCTATGGGGCAAAAATGGGAACGGGGAAGGGCCATGGATGAAGGGGGAATTACCGCCCCGCCAACCTTGTAATGGGGTGGTAATTCCCCCTTTCTCCATGGTGGAGTCGGTAAGTTACCTGCATGGACCATGGTGCTGTTATCACCATGGTTTTCCGCCTGGGTCGTAATGAGGCCCTTTGAGCCAGCGAGACTGGCTGAGTGGGAGGAAAGGTTCAAGGAAGACTCAGGGGGCAGAAGAGTTTTACTAAAAAGAAGACAAGAGAAACAAAGACTAAAGCAGATTCAAGGTGGATTAGAAGGAAGGAAGACACCTGGGGAATGGAGGGGAGGAGTGAGAAAGCATAAGGACGGTGAGAAAGGAGAAAAAGTCAAATGAGAAGAATGGGAGAGTGTAAATGAAAAATACAGAAAAGGAAAGCGGGAAAGTCAAGATTGCAGCGGCAAAGACGAGCAATGAAAAAGTGCGGGGAAGAGAATAAAAAAGATTACACGATGATGACAGACAAAAGGGGGAAAGCAGGAGGCACACAACCAGACAAAAGCAGCCTGATCCAAAAACCTACTCACGTAGATAGGAGTGCTTTAAATGGAGGTACTCACCCATCTAAGCTTTTAGCGGACTGGGCCTAGGCCTGGATGGGTCTTGTAAAGGCTGTCACGCCGCTGCCAGGCCAAGGCTCATACCGATTTCAATTAATCTCACACTACCCCACTGCATTTTTAAAGTTCTCCATTTATCTCACTTTCTACGTGTGTCTCACTCACGGCCGGCCTTGAGGGCAGCAGCGCCCTGGGCGAATTGGTGCCCCCCCTCGCCTCTTGCGCGCCCCTTGTTAACAGGGGGCGGGGTGGAAGGAGGCGGGGCGAGGGCAGTCCACTCTTTTTTGCTATTTTTTTTTAAACCTCCTTGCTCCGGCGAGGAGGTTAAATAGGGCGCGTCAGCACCCCATTGTCATTGAATGAGCCCGCCGCCGTGGGTGCATTCAATGACAGTGCGGCGCCTGCCACGTCTTCTGCCACCACACCAGCTTGCGGGAGCCCTGGAAAGACTCCCCCGGGCTGGCGTGGTGTGGGGCTAATGGCGCCTTTTCTTGTGAAAAGTGTCCACGGCGTAGGGGTGCATTTAAATGCACCCGCCGCCGCATTTTACAGCAAAAGACCACCTGCCGCGCCTTCTCCCATAACGCCAGCTCGGGGGAGCCCTTGAAAGACTCCCCCAAGCTGGCGTGGCGGGGGCTAATGGCATCTTGGGGGGGGTGGCGCCCCGGCTGTCGTCTGGCTCGCCCCCCTTAAGGTCATCTCTGGTCTCACTCTTCATGTCTCAATCTCTATTTGTGTCGATTTCTATTTGTCTGGCTCCCCACGCTGCCACTTCAGTCATGGCCTCACACCGTGGCCCTCTTTCACTCTCTGTGTAAGTCGATAGTTTGTTTTCTGAGCCCGGTGCTGGGAGCGTGCTGTGCTGGAACATCTCAGTCATTCCAACCAAAATGTCAGTGTAATGGTTTAAAGTAACGGCAATGGGCCTGATTTACCAAAGAATTTTGCAATGGCACAATCCCATTGAAAAACCTTTTGTAAATCGGGCCTATTAACTGTAAATTTGATTCTGTCGGTCTAATACAACCATCTCTCAGGGATGCACCAAACACAGACTCATTTTGACATGTTTTGATACCAGTATTATGATGTACAGAAGATGGCAGGCTTTGAGAAATCCCACTATCAAAGTGGGTGAAATATGGACAGCTGGAAGTAACGAACAGAAACGAGTCCACGTGACAAACGAATAAAGGACCTACATGAACAAGAAAAAGGGGACTTCATTAAGAAAAGAGGGTCCGTCAACAGAGGAAGTACAGAATACAGTGTTATAAAAGGAGCAAGGGTGAGTGAAAAAGGGGAAAATAAACCTGGGGTGTGGAAGAAGAATCAGTGCAAATCACCTCATCCAAACACGCAGCCCACGCGAAGGAGCAAAAGAAGGTTGACCCCTGGCTGCCCAGCGATTTTTAGTTTCGGCTCACTCGGGTGGCGCTCTAATGCCTTATGGTCGCTCTGTCAATATAACACACACCTTCACCGCAGAAGAACCTACTGGTGTCCGTAGCTGTACATGACTGTTGTTCACACAGGATAGGTTGCCCCCCCCTTCCTTTCTACCGCTCCTTTCTCTCTTTCTGTCCTCTCACCTCTCTCTTTCTCCCAGCCTCTTTTCAGTAGTAACATTACAGTCAGTGGGCCTCATTACAACCATTGCGGTCTGGGAAATACAGTATCGGTAAGCATGCCGGTGCCGTAGCTCCCGGGCCGCCATACTACGTGCTCTGCTCGCGGGTGTAACGGCACCGGTGAGCAGAGCACGTCGGAGGCACCGGCACAACTCTGTATGTGCCGATGCATCCGACCTCCCCATTCCCATTCAGCCCTATGGGGCAGAATGGGGATCGGGAGGCCCTTGATTCCAGCACCCGCAAATGGGCAATTACCGGGTCCGCCGAGCACGGCATGACCTGGTTCTTGCCCATTTGCGGGTGCCGGAAAAAAAGCAACTACGGAGGCAGCTGTGCCCTTAATAAGGGCACGGCTACCGCCAGAGTTGTAATGAGGCTCAGAGATTTCATTGTAACTTCCTTCTTTGGCATGCATTGGAGTCCATCCGCACCTATATACAGTATCTTGAATGTTTTTATGATTAACAGCACACTTTTTCTGTATTCAATAATTGATTTCGATTGCCTTAACCGATACTATGTAATAGAGTCTCTCCCTTTTCAACGGATTACCGTCAATGTGTTCTTTTCTTTTAAGATTATATGTATTTTTTTTTAGTATATTGTGGCAGCCCCTGCGTACCTGCAGCCTTGTCCTTTACTTACCTAATATATATTTTCTTACTTGGACATTTAATTATTTTGACATGTTGTCTCCCTCTGTGGGGGCCTTGGCATTGGATATGCAATCTCTACTGTTGTCTCTGTTGAAAATAAAACATTTTGAACCCAAAGATAATGCTGCAGATATGGGGAGGTGAGGATAGCCATGTCGGAAGGAGATATGGAGCCTGGGTGTTTTTGAGCTGCCTTGTCTTGTGTCTAAATGAGCTATTTTAGGGTTTTTAGAGGCAGGCAGTAGACATGCGCTTTGGCCAGCTCCATCATCACCCCACAGGCGACCAAGACAGGCCACACACTGCCATTGCTAACCATCACCAGCCGTACTCAGCCATCCTCGAATATTAACAGCCTTTGTCAATTGTTCGATAACCATGGTCAAATTAGTTTGGGCTCATAAATGGTCATTTAGCTTCAAAATTAGTAACACAATTCCGTTTTGCTCACATATAGTGCTTCAGCGTCACACTTATTTTTACTTTATAGGCGGTGCTTAACGGCTGCAATTACTTTTGGCTCATAGATGGTGCTTTAGCGGCAGAATTCGTTTTAGTTCAAAGGGGGCTCTCTAGTAGCACAATAAGCTTTGGCTCATGTCTGGTGATTTAGTGACACAATTAACTTTAGCTAATAGATGCCACTTGAGCACCACAAGTGGTTTTTGCTCACAGTGGAATTTTGATGCCACCATTAGCTTTTGTTCATGGATGGCGCTTTTGCGCCACAATTAGTTTTGGCCCATAGTGCCACAATTACTTTTCGCTCCTACGGGATGTTACAGAGTGCCACATAGCTCGCGTTCATAGATGGCGCCTCTGCGCCACAATTTGTTTCAGATCATATGTGGCATTTCAGCCCCAGAATTCGTTTTTGGATATATATGGTGCTTTGGTGCCACAGTTAGTTTTGGCTCATAGAAAGTGCTACCATTAGTTTTGGCTCATAGAAAGTGCTACAGTTAGTTTTGGCTCATAGAAAGTGCTACAGTTAGTTTTGGCTCATAGAAAGTGCTACAGTTAGATTTGGCTCATAGAAAGTGCTACAGTTAGATTTGGCTCATAGAAAGTGCTACAGTTAGTTTTGGCTCATAGAAAGTGCTACAGTTAGATTTGGCTTCTAACTGATACTTTAGCACCACAGTTTTGTTCTGGTTCGTAGGTGGCGCTTTAGCACCCCAATTAGATTGGGCTGATAGGTGGCACTTTAACGCTACAACTAGTTGTGGTTCCATTTTAGCACTACATTTAGTTTTGGCTCTAACTGTGAAGCCAGTAAATCCACTAAACATTATCATTTAAAAACGTTTTCCTGTACCGCCAAACTTGTAATAAGGCCAACTGTTCCCCTTAAGTATTTGTGAAAAATGAAAAATGAAAATAAGCGGATAGGGAGGTTTCTTGGTTCTCCAAGTTCTCCATCATGGTTTGTAGGCAATTGGCTGTGCGAATGAATGCAACAGAGAGGTTTAAAAAACGAAATGATTTGCCTTTCAAGTTGATTAATGGCTTCAGAGAGGGTGCTTTGGTCATAAGCGATAGCAGGCCGTTATGCTAAGGTGAACATGGGTAATTGATTGATGTACGAAAACACACATCTGTGAGCATCAAATTACATGCATCTAAGCACTTTTTAATTTCAATATATGTAGAAAAAGACCAATTGTAATTGTGGATGAAGACAGATAAAATTAACAAAAGATACAAAGAGACATGTTAACAAAATAAATACCATCAAGAGGGGGGCATTGCACTAAAATAAGTGTTTTCCATTGGCAGTGCTGGCATATATTGTGGGTGCAACATCATATAGTGCTACACAGTGTCAGTGCTGACATAATTTGTGGGAACAGGTATCATGTTGCTCCTGCATTCTGTTGGTTACCTGGCATGTATTGGATTTTTCAAATGTTACTGCACAGTACTGATAAGTGATTGCACATTGCATGGCTGGTTGCCTCATTTTTCTCTTCAATTGTGTGGTAAAAGGCACCTTTTCAACAATTTCTTTTAAACTTTTTCTAGGAGGTAGAACAGCCTTCCACCTGCAAAACCTCCTACATGACTTAGTTGCTCTTGCTAATTTGGGGGGAAATATAAATGCCCCTTCACTGAAAACATTCACCAGCCGCCACTGACCTGGCATCATTTGAAATGCCAGTGCCCGCTCAGGAACCATCAACCCTGCCACCAAAGGCTGCAGACTCGCATGGCAGGCTGTTCACCGCAGGAGTGGAACACTGATCAGAGCATGACAAGGGGACATGAAGAAACAAGGGGCGTGGGGGGAGCAGGCGCCTCCAGTTACACACCTGCAAGACCGGTGCAATCAGGTGCTGTAGAGGCCAGGGGAAGCACAGCAGAGGTCTGATCTTCCGGCTAAGCCCTGCCAATGCACAGGTAAGCAGCACGGCGCAGCGGATGGAACGCAGCCACGCAGGACCGGGCAAGCTCTGTGGCCAATAACACTGTTCAGTGTGAGGAACCCCCTTTCGGAGAGCTAGGCGTACTCAGCATAACGCAGAGTGCTGGGAGCTCCACAGAAGGTTTATTACTTTGTCATTTTTGATTTGTCATTGTCTTATTGTGTTAAATAATCACAAAATCACACAGAGGATCAGACCAACTGCGAGGCCCACCTCGATATGAAGAGCTTCCTGGTGGCAGGATTCGCCAAAGCTCCTCCATTAATCCCATGCCACTATGTGCATCACAGTGCCCATCCACCCCACAGCTCCTCTAGTGGGCGGGGGGGGGGGGCAAGAACAAACTAGAGTGGAAACCTCCCCGTGGCTCTGCACTCGGGGGGTGGGGCTCCTAACACTGTGGCCCCCGATTCTGCTGAATTTACCCACGAACCAGAAACCAGTCCATTGTCTTATGCTCGCCCAGTCACAGATAAAAAGGAAATGGCCTACGGTGACCCGGGCAGCAAGGTGTTCCAGTAGAGAATTGCAACAGGAACCGCACACAACACTGCTGAGCCATGGAACTGGACACTTGCTTCCTCCAAACTTCAAAATGCTGCCAGGCAAGTCCCAACTAGAACCAACTACAAGGAGGGCAGAGACACGCATAAACATCTGATAAACCTCAGTAGGTACATCAAAAAACCTGAATGGTCTCCATAGAAACGGGGCTTAACCAATCATGATACAAGAAGGGAAGGAAGCCAAGGTAGAACCACTCTGACATCCTACAGAGTATTCTTAATAATCAGTAACACTTTAAGAAGTGGCTCTACTCTGCAGTTACAGGGATTGACGGGGCTACTGAGCAGAATGCGGAGACTAGTAAGAGGAAACCAGCGAGCGATATCCAGCGATGTTTAGACAGCAAGTTTGTAATGAGAGTGTTATCAAACAGGCGGCTGAGGGCTGAAGCTCGGGCAATGAGAGAGAACAGCATGAGAGAGTTATCCTAGAGGGTGCTGAGGGCTGAAGCTCGGGCAATGAGCGAGACCAGCATGAGAGAGTTATGAAACAGGCGGCTGAGGGCTGAAGCTGGGGTAATGAGAAAGACAGCATGAGAGAGTTATCAATGAGGGTGCTGAGGGCTGAAGCTCGGGCAATGAGCGAGAACAGCATGGGAGAGTTATCCTAGAGGGTGCTGAGGGCTGAAGCTCGGGCAACGAGCAAGAACAGCATGGGAGAGTTATCAAACAGGCGGCTGGGGGCTGAAGCTCGGGCAATGAGAGAGAACAGCATGAGAGAGTTATCCAAGACGCTGCCAAGGCTGAAGCTCAGGCAATGAGCGAGAACAGCATGAGAGTGTTATCAAACAGGCAGCTGAGGGCTGAAGCTCGGGCAATGAGAGAGAACAGCGTGAGAGAGTTATCCAAGAGGCTACCAAGGGCTGAAGCTCAGGCAATGGGGGAGACCAGCATTAGAGAGTTATCCAATAGGTTACCAAGGGCTGAAGCTCAGGCAAAGGGGCAGACCAGCATTAGAGATGGTTTGTGATCCTTCGAAGACAGCTCTTCCTATCATAGTGAAGCAGAGTTCACCACGCGTTGGAGACAGGTTAGTTTTACCCTGTTGAAGTAATGGTTGTGTAGGCTGCTTTTAACTTTGTTGGACGCTGCTTAGCGGTAAGTCTTCTTTCTGTTCCTGTAGTGGCCGGTCTCCTGCCTCACTCCCAGCTTCTCCCAGCCTCATATGTGCTGCGGGACTCTGCCGTGCAGTGGACGGGCACAGCGGGCGCACCATCAGTGCCCCAAACACGCGCTTAAGGGAAGCCCGTCTGTGCCCGTCCGTGCTTGGACTACACAGGAAAAGCAGCCCCAGGCCGAAAATGTACTGAAGAGGATCGATCTACCTCGTAACATTTTAATATCTTTGGCACCTGGTAATACTAAGTGGCCAAAGGGTTTTAAAAAACATTTCAATACTCTTGGTACTAATGGGACTGAGCTTCAATGTGTGCTACTGAACACTCGTTCCCTAGTGTCACACTCTATGGATTGCCATGATTTAGTGAACCAATCTTGGACTCGATTTCCTGTTTCTGACTGAAACCTGGCTGAATGAGACAGCTGGCCCTGCTATCGTGCAGTCTCTCCCTTTAAACTATGAATTGGTCCACGTTGACCGGGAGGCTGCCCATCCTGGGGGGGGGGGTGTGTTTGGCTATTATTTATAATACCAATTATAATGTTACCCACTCTGTGCCTAAACACACACTAAAAACGGAATGTCTCCTTGCTTGTATTTATGTCTCCCCTAGATCTACTCTTTCTGTCCCGGGGTGGACAATGCTTTTTGCGCTGACTTCCCGCCTTGGCATTGGACCTTCAGACAAAATATCCTGATTTACTTATCATGGGTAACTTCAACCTTCCTATTAATCATAGCACTATTGGACAGGTGGCTACATTTCTTGCCATGATGATGGACTTAGGCCTGCCTCAATGGGTGACTGAACCTACCCACCAACGGGGGTAATATTTTAGATTTGATTTTTGCTCCAGAGAAGCTTATTTTTTAATCTTCTCCTAGTCCTATTATTGGTCCAACCATTGGTTTATACCATTTGTGATCCCCTGCGGACTAAATCAGCCATCTTGAAACACAGTTGGCATAGAGTCTCAAACCCTGTTCTTGTGGCCACACTGCAAGCTCACTGTGGACAGGCAACTTCTTGCTCCCTTTCTAAACTGGAGTCTTCCTTTTTAGCTACTGCTGACCAGTTGGCCCCTCTGAGGTTGTGTAAACAGAAAAGTCGCTCTTCTGAACATTGGTACACTGAGCAGTTAAGAGCTGACAAGCTACGGTGTAGACAAGCCAAAAGAAAATGGTGGGCTAATTATTCTGCTGAGGCCAAATCTGTCTTTCGTCGTACGCTGATGGCCTATCATAAGTCAGTCATTAATGCCAAAAAAACCTTTTTAGTTCTAAGGTATAGGGGGCCCTCAGTCAGCCTAGGGCTCTCTTCCAGCTTGTTCAATCTCTTTCCACTCCACCTATAGTGTCTATCCAGGTACCTTCGTTTCAGGCTCTCTGTGAATCTCTCTCCGCTTTCTTTGTTGATAATATGTCCTCTATTCGTGATAACATCAATAACGGAGTGCTACATCCATCTGCTGCTGCTGCCTCTAGTGTGCCATGCCTGGATAAGGGGACTTGGGCCGCGTTTCCTACTTTCTCGGACTGCGACATTCTTGCTGCCATCCAACGGTTGAAATCAGCATCTCCTGCTGATGCCATACCTCTCGCTCTTTTGAAGGAAAGCACGTGGGCACTTATCTCACGTATCACGGAAGCCCTTCTCTCTCCTTTGTTGTCCATGTTTCTCAAATCCTCCTCCTATTTTGATCCATTTCAATCAGGTTTTTGGCCGGGAAGGGGAACTGAATCTGTCCTAAATTCGGTACTTGATGACCTGGACCATCTGGTGGATCAGGAGGTGTCGGCGCAGTTATATTGTTAGATCTTTCTACTGCGTTCGACACAGTTGATCATCCCACCCTGATCTCCAGGCTGTCCGCTGCCGGGGTGTCCGGAAAAGTACTTGACTGCTTTGTTTCCTTTCTGGACAATCGTTCCCAGTCTGCTTCTCATTCAGTGCCATGGCTTCTGTTATTATTCCTATGCCGACAATACGCATATTCTGGTCCGTTTAGACCTTAATCTGCCTAATACGGCCAGTCGGCTTAGGAAGTGTCTTGAGGAAGTGGGGGCATGGATGACGGCCAACTGGCTAAAATGAAATGGCAGTAAGACTGAGGTGCTGGTGGTGGGTACCACTTCTCCTCTCCATTTCTGGACCACTAAATGCTGGCCTGCATCCCTAGGCCCCCTTTCTGTACCTGTTCAATGTGTCAGGAATTTGGGCATCAATATCTCTTCTTCCCTGGCCATGCATGGCCAGGTTGCTGTGGTATGTAGGAACAGTCACTTCAAACTCTGCATACTGAGAAAAGTCTTTCCATTCATCCCGGTTAACTGCCAGGCTCCGGTGGTAGCAGCGCTTGTGATGAGTGGCTTAGATTACTGTAACTCGCTGTATCTAGCCCAGCCTCGCTACCTGATTAACCGGCTCCAGTTATTGCAGTATGCGGCAGCTAGAGCCATCCTGCACCCCCCTTTTGGAACGCACATCACTCCTTTGCTGAGACAGCTCCACTTTGTCCCGTGGTGAAACAGATTCTATTTAAATCCTTGTGTATTGTTCACCGTGCCGTCTGTGGCCTGTGGGCCGAATACCTGCAGGACAGGTTTCCTAACTATACCCCCACTTGTTGTCTTTGCTCCCAGTCTGCTTCCCTTGTAGCGGTCCCTCGGTTCAGACTAACGTGGACTGGCGGATGGGCTTTGTCGGTAGCTGCTGCCAAGGCCTGGATTGCTCTCCCTCTCACACTACGTGAGACTGTGGACCATTTTGCCTTTCGCCGTTCACTGAAAACATTTGTGTTCTGGTCTCCGATGATAACCTGCTCTGCTCACATTCAGCGCCATGGTGCCTTCAGGCGTGCGTGCGCTTAATACATTCTTTTAACATAACATAACATAACATAACATAACATAACATAACATAACATAACATAACATAACATAACAGAGAGTTATCCAAGAGGTTGTCGAGGGCTGCATCTCAGACAATGGGGGAGACCAGCATGAGAGATTTATCTAAGTGGCTTTCGAGGGCTTAGACAACACAATGAGAGAGAATAGCATGAGAGAGTTATCCAAGATGCTGCCACGGGCTGTATCTCAGACAATGAGAGAGGCCAGCATGGGAGAGATATCATAGAGGGTGCTGAGGGCTGAAGCTTGGGCAATGAGAGAGCACAGCATGGGAGATTTATTCAAGTGGCTGTCGAGGGCTTAGACAATGAGCGAGAACAGCATGGGAGAGTTATCCAAGAGGCTGCCAAGGGCTGTATTTCAGACAATGGGAGAGACCAGCATGGGAGAGATATTCTAGAGGGTGCTGAGGGCTGAAGCTCGGGCAATGAGAGAAAACAGCATGAGAGTGTCACACAAGAGCCTGCTGAGAGCTGTATCTCAGACAATGGGGTAGACCAGCATGAGAGAGTTATCCAATAGTCTGTTGATGGCTTTACCTCGGACAATGGGGGAGACTAGCATGAGAGATTTATCTAAGTGGCTTTCGAGGGCTTAGACAATGCAATGGGAGAGAACAGCATGAGAGAGTTATCCAAGAGGCTGTCGAGGGCTGTATCGCAGATAATGGGAGAGACCAGCATGAGAGAGTTATCCAAGAGACTGTCGAGGGCTGTATCTCAGATAATGGGAGAGACCATAATGAGAGAGTTATCCAAGAAGGTGTTGAGGACTCAGACAATGGGAGAGACCAAGAGGCTGTCGAGGGTTTAGACAATGGGAGAGAACAGCATGAGAGTTATCCAAGAGGCTGCTGAGTGCTATATCTCAGACAATGGGAGAGGCCGAATTGGTGAGACCTTAGGAGCTCTGATTGTTGACCATGCGATTGTAGATCAGGAGGGTACTCAGGGCTGGTGGGTCACCAAAACACAGCCTGACAAAAACCCTGAGCATGGTTATAGGGATCATGGCTGGTGACCTGCAGATTGTGGGTGACAATATCTGAGCCCTAAGGTAATGGGGGAAGCACTCGCTGGTAGGCAAAGTCCAAAAGTGAGCTGAGAACTATATCCCTGAGTCTTTTCAGACAAGAAATCAGCTTGGGTACTGTAACTCTGAGTCTGTGAAATCCAGAATTGAGCTGGGAGCTACATCCCTGAGACGGAGAGCCAAGAAGTGAGCTGGGCGCTATAAGCCTGAGCCAAGGAGCGATTTGGGCAATGTATCCGTCAGACTGTATATTGATTAGGGACTCCGGCAAGGACCTGTAGTCATAGGGCCTCATTACAGGGTAGGCGGTAAAAAACGGGATTTACCGGCATGGCGCTATTAGCGTGTCCGCCCTCACAGGAGACCGCCAATAGCGTACCATTATGAGTAAGCGGACACGCGCATAGGGCCATGCCGGTAAATGACCCTACCGCCATGCCGCAAAAGCACCTTACCGGGGCCGACCAAAGTGCTGATAGCACCTCCGCCCTCACTCTACATGCTATTAGCGGTCACCGCTATTAGCATTGACCGTTAAATTGCGGAACCGGAAATAGCGTCATCGCACCGGAATGGGAAAGAGCACGGCGGCCATCTTTAAAAACACAATCCATTGCCATCTTCTGCACCCTGGAGCATTTTGGAGTTGGGAGCTGTGTTAAATCATCCGTGACACCTGCATCATGCCCAAGGCCTGGAAGAAAACCTGTGACAGGCAGCGGAAGGAAAAATATACTAATGAGGAACTGGTCATGTTGACACAGACCCTTGCAGAGCATGCAGAGGTAGTCTTTGCCAATGACATGCGCCGCGCTACCTTGCTGAAGAAGAAAGCCATCTGGGAGGAGGTGGCTGTCAAAGTCAGTGCCGTGGGCAGCAACACGCGCACTGTGCGCGAATGCAGGAAGAGGTGGGACGACCTCAGGCTGCGGGTGAGGGGCATCCTGGCGGAGAACCACCGCATTGCTAGTGCCGGTGGAGATGGCTCCCCAATACGCCTGAAGGAATGGGAGGAGACATGCGCCAACATGATTGCCACCGAAAGCATCGAGGGAGTGGGCAGCATGGAGGTCGGCGTGGCTACCACTTCCGATGGAGGTGAGTGTACACATGACAGGATGCGGTGTGAATGTACAGTCACCCCCATATTTGAGCACAGACCCCACTCATGCATGGACACACATCCACACATGCATCCATCCACCACCATGTCAGTGTCAGACCCAAACACACACACATGCACACATCACCAGAGACAAGTCCCAAACTCAACCATGCATGGATGAGGCACTGAACTGGCACATCACCTGCATCCACAACTGCTAAGTCCCAATGGCCACAACTGCATCATTCCTGTTATTTACATTGAGTGTATTGAAACGCAACCAATGCCATCCCCCTTCTCGTCCCTGACAGGCTCACATACAGATGGGGAGGATGCCGCTGATGCATCAAAGGCACCACCTACATCCAAGAGGCCAAGGGCATAGGAGCCGGAGGATACCCCTGCAACATCCAGGGGCAAGGGGGGAAGGCCACACCTGAAGAGTGGTAGCCTACGTCATAATGCCACTGCCAGGGCAGCAATAGCTGCACCACCAACTGTGGCCCCACCACCGGAGGCAAACCCACTTGCAACAATGCCAGACACCCAGGGCCCACCATCAGCTGTGGCAAGCTCCGCTGGTGAGGCAGCCGCCACTGGCCCCCTATCCGATCCAGAGGACACCCTAGTCCAGCACATGGAGTTGCACACCCCAAGCCCCCCAGGAAGCCCAGAGGCAGTGGCATCCCAGACCCCTGGTTCTGATGGGACTTTCCAGGACACCAACCCTGCAATCATGTCACCCATGCTACCATCACCTGTTGCATTGGAGCCATCTGAGGGCACGGCATCCAGTGCACGGTCACCCGGCACTGACCTCCAAATTTCCACCATCCTGCAGCGCCAACAGGAACTGACCGTGCTAGTTGGCCAGCATGTCGCTGAGGCTGCCAATCTCAGTGAGAACATTGTCCAGACGGTGAGGCACTCCACTGAGCGCATGGACACCAACACGGACAGGATATGCAATGAAATTGCAAGGCTTAGGGAGGTGCTTGTCCGCATGGCAGACACAATGGATCGCCACTTTCACCAACAAGGCCAGTCTGCCCCATCCTCGTCTTCCGGGTTAACACAAACAAGCCCCCTCAGGCGCTCGATGCGAATCACCAGGCGCACGTCTGGCAACCCTCAAGATCCTTCCAAGGACAATGGAAATTAGGGGGTTGATGGGGATACCTCGGTGTGCATTGGCCATGGCAAAAATGGCAGAGACATGAGGGACTGTTGTGGGGGGTGGTGGGAAGGGTGTTATGGGTCTGTTGTGGGGGGTGGTGGGAAGGGTGTTATGGGTCTGTTGTGGGGGTGGTGGGAAGGGTGTTATGGGTCTGTTGGGGGGTGGGAAGGGTGGTGGGATGTTGTGGGGCTTGCACTTCTTCACCTTTATGTTAGTCAATACACTGGTTTCTGATGAAAACACAGCCTTGGACATCTTCATTGTGTGTGTGTGTGTGTGTGTACTTCATTGGCGACAGGGTCCATTGCGTGCTCTAAAACATACACCAGTGCATTCCACCCCATATCCATGTGGCAGTACGAAAACATGTTCCGCAGATTGATTGGCTGATCAGATGCTGTCTCACAGCACGTGCCTCCTGGCCATCCCCTCTTGCAACACCTGCATCCCCTTCACCTCCGTCCTCATCAACATCATCATCCTCATCATGTGCTTCTATTCCAACGTCAGGGGGCAGTGGGCCATTCCGTCTGTCACACATATTGTGCAGCATGACACATGCCATGGTGATCTTGGCCACCTTCTCATGTCCATACAGGAGAGCAGCACCAGACCTGGTAATGCACATTCAACATGACTTCAAAAGTCCAAAGGCCTGCTCGGTCACGATGCGGGTACGGGTATGTGCACGATTGAATCCCTCCTCATGCCTGTTCTGTGGTCTCCGTACAGGTGTGAGGAGCCAGGTTTTCAGGGGATAGGCCGCATCACCTGTATGGGGGGATGAATGGGGTCCTGTTACTGTTCACCTCAAGGGCGGCCTGTTCACATCACACAAATTGACATAGCATTGTGATGCAAGTGCTAAAATGAGAGCATACATGCAGATGGTATGTGTGACAGCAACGTGCAAGTGTGTGGCCGACCCTGCAAGTAGAAATGCCACAATAATGCCTACAACAGTAATTTTGACATGTCCTGGGTGTGGCCAGGTCTTAGGTGTCCCTGGCCCAGGCAAATTTTGTAGCACACTGCTTGTGTACTGACATTCTGACACCAATGTTGCCATGCTGTGAAGCACCACTTCAGTGGTGCTATAGGTGTGTGGTTCAGTGCTATGTCTAGGGGTGTTCCCTTTGCATGCATTCAAGGGTACATTGCTGGATTGATGCTGTGATGCGCTAATTCTGTATTACCATCTTGACACCATGTTGCTGATTTGTGTAATATGTGGCGTGGCATGATGTGCAATGGGGATGGATGTGTAATATTTTGCAGCCTGCATTGTTCTCATAGTCGTGCACCTTCAAATTGCATGTGGGTTCTTCTCAGGTACATCGTGGCCTTCCCTGAAGGACATTGGCGTAGATCTGTATGTCCATTTTCCCTATGGACGCCAGTCAACACCCAGTTGGAGTATGTATCTCCCCCCCCATTCACACCCAGTTGGAGTATGTATCGCTCCCCCCCCATTCACACCCATTTGGAGTATGTATCTCCCCCCCATTCACACCCAGTTGGAGTATGTATCTCCCCCCCCATTCACACCCAGTTGGAGTATGTATCTCCCCCCCCCAAATCACGCTGCCATGTGCTTGCCCTGCTACTCACCAAGTAGCCACGAACGTTGTCCGGTGTGTCGCTCCATGTAGCGTGGGATAGTTGAGTTCCGCAGAACCATGGAATCATGTGTTGATCCTGGGAATCTGGCACAGCAATGTGTGATTATCTTGTTGGCGTCACATACCATTTGGACATTGATAGAGTGGAATTGCTTCCTGTTTCGGTACACTACTTCATTGTGATGTGGGACCACCAATTCCGCATGGGTACAGTCGATGGCCCCGATGCAACTTGGAATGCATGCAAGTGAATAGAAGCCAACTTTTGTGTTTGCAATCTCCTGGGCAGTCTGTGGCATGGATATGTGTTCAGGTGCATGCTTCAGGAGTGCATCGAGTACCTGGTTCAGCGTGCGTGAGAATACTGGTTGTGAGATGCCATGCATCTGTCCCACTGTATGCTGATGGGTGCCTGTGGCCAGGAAGTGGAGCACACTCACCACCTTCAGTAGCGGGGGGATGGCAGTTCTGATGTCTATGAGGCTCACAATGTCGTCGTGGATCATGTCCACGATGCTGGTGATGGTAGCCCTGTCCAGACGGTACAGGATGTGCATCTGCTCAGGGGTCACGTTGAATGGACTGGCTCTGATCCTGGGTATTGGTGGGTGCCTCTGTGGTATGATTAGGTGCCGTTGTGGTGCCTGCTGTGCCTGTCTTGCCCTCCTCCTCCTCCTCCTCCTGCGTCTCCTTTATGCTGCCTGTTGTTGTAGCAGCTGCGCTGCAATGAGGTCCTCCAGGCCATGTAATGCTGCCAGTATTGGAACCATCTTGGTGTGGGGAGGGGTGTGGGAAGGGGTGTGGTGTGCTCCTTTTGAGCTGCCACAGTCTCCATTGCCTTCACCTGTGCTGATTTGGTCCACCTGTGGCAGGTGGGAACACTGCTCATTTCCCTTAACGGGTGGTCCACGATGCCGGTATTTGCACCATGGCGGTAAGGGGTTTGGGGGAATTTACCATGCCGCTATTAGCATGTGCACTGGCCTTGTGATGCTGTGCTAATAGCGGCATGGCGTAATTAACGGGATGGAGGGTCGCGCGCACGCGGCCTGCCCGCTATTAGTGGCACCGTAATTAGCGGGTCGTGATCCACATGGGGATTTAACGTTACCGGTAATACATTACCGGTAACGTTAAATCCCTACCGCCATCCGTGTAATAAGTCTCATAGACTCTTGGATCCTTCTGGCTTATCCTGTACAGACACCTTTAGTCTAAATACCCTTCTTTTGTTTTTAGTTCAAACCCCTAGGCCCTAGTTGAGTTCTTCCCACCCATCCCGACAAAGTTAATAAAACCTGTTGAATTATACATTTCTGACTCACGTGTGCTCTTCATCCTCCGTTCATTTTGCAGTATAATTATTTTAGGTAGTGTGCATTAAATTTATTTTATAATGCACTTTGTTCTTGTTGTTATTCTTGGCATTCACTTAGTTGCCCTTTGACACTGGTGTTAGCTGTGCCCTTGCAGCTCTAAATTAATTTGTGAGTAAACATTGGCTGAAACTTAATGGAGAGAAAACTGAGATCATGATAGTTGGCTCTGTCGCTATGGAGGCAGCCTGGACCAATAATTTCGGGTGGGATTCCCCGGGACCCTGCCCTAAACCTAGTAAATCAGTTAAGAGTCTTGGTGTCAAACCCCTACTCTCTGTTTCCTGGGAATTGCAAATCTCTTCCATATGTAACACAGGCTTCCTGAAATTGAAAATCCCTTTTAAAACTTGCCTTTTCTTCCATCTGAGTCCTGAGCTAAAGTGGTGACGGCATCCATTTTGGGGTCCTTGGACTACTGCAACAGAATATATGGATTCCGGAAACCTTTTCTTTATGCAGAATGGGAATATAAAAGAAAGGCATGAATGTTAAAG
This sequence comes from Ambystoma mexicanum, assembly GCF_040938575.1. Classification (NCBI taxonomy): domain Eukaryota; kingdom Metazoa; phylum Chordata; class Amphibia; order Caudata; family Ambystomatidae; genus Ambystoma; species Ambystoma mexicanum. The sequence continues at coordinate 398,167,802 of NC_090926.1, read as the reverse complement.
CTGGAGACAAGATGGTGTGTGAAAGCAAGAGAAAAGAGGGAGTCTGCCATGTAAAAATGATATTAGTATATAGAATGAAAGAGAAAGAAACAGGTGTCCAAAAGGAAAAGAAATGAGGGAGTATAGGAGGGACACACAAGCGAGAATGTGTAAGAATAAAACACAAGTGTCCGGCTATCTGCACTTGAATGACGAGGAAGGCAGGCAGCAAAGGTAAGACCTTAATTGTTTACTTTGTGTCGGGAGGATAGCTCAGGGGCAACATGCTCGCCTTGGAAGCAAGACGACACGGAGTAACACAGGTTCGATCCCTGGGTCTGCGCTTAGAAACCTCTGGGTATTAAGTGTGTTATAAATAACCAATCATATCATACTTTAATTACAAATAAAGGAGATGCACGTACATGTGGACCCATGGGTACCCCACCACCCAAGCCAGTCCCCCATCCTTCAATGCCTTTCCGTCTTAGTGGCACAAATTATGCACCGGGGTTACCTGGCCGTAACACCTTTGATCGCCTGTGGTGAGCATGACCGACTCACATGTAACAATGATGTGCAGGAACTCTTGGCATGACAACTCAGATGGGATACAACACATAGGTCCAATAGCATACACGAGTTTTGTGTGACACCCAATATGAATGCATCAAGCACATTACTATTAACTGGATGCGCTCTCTAGGTGCTGTAACATCTTAACTGCATCGGAATGTATCAGTGACATGCACCTGGAAAGGAAAAGGTGTGCAGTGCTGCTGTCCTTTGCTCTTAGCACAATTGCAACTCACCGTCCTTATCTCGCACAATAAACTGAGTAGCTCAGGAGAACATTCTTGAAGAGCTGTGTAATGCATCCAAAATGGATCAGTGCCCGACCCACATCAAGAAAATGTGTTTTGTGCCACATCTAGATGATCTGGGATAGCCCTGCAGACTGATTGCTGGCCTTGTGTGAGCGATACCAGTAACTACTCACAGAAACAAATTTATTAAGGGAATAGATCCTTTCTTGTGTAAGCAAAATCACGTGGCAAAATCACGTGGCATTAGTTTATTCCCCAATACGGCCCAGGCTTCATGTGGAACCAACTTCTTCCTCGCTCTGGGCCCCTTTAATAGCACGCTCACCTCATCACATTCACTGGCCCAGACAGGTAAGAGGACCTCCAGACAAGGAACACCAGATACCTCAATTGGAGTTCTATCCTTCACAAGTTCCCAGTCAGTTAAGCCAAGCTTTGAAGAGATCCATATTTGGGCTGGCTTTGATTGCTATGGGCAGTGGGTTGCAGTGGAGCAGGGTGAGTAGGCAGAAACAGCGGAAGCAAGAGGAGGAACAAGGAGCTTATGGGACAGTGAGGTTGAGTGCAATGGAGGATTGGAGGGAACGAGATGGTAAGTAAACTGAGATATCATCAGACAGGTACTGAGGAGTTAGACCATTGATAGCTTTGTGGACTAGAAGAAGGAACTTGAAAAGAGAGTGGCTGTGCATGGAGAGCCAACCGGCATGTTGTCAGTAGGTACAAGTGTTTTAGAGAGTGCGGGTAGCAAAGTTGAGGACTTTGCCTACAGGGAGAAAGGAGCAGTGGGGAAGGCCAAGGAGTAGGCTTAAGCAGAGGCCCAGTTTGATGAGCACAAGAGAGGAGATTTGCATTTTTGTAGAGTGGTTAGTGGGAAAAGGATGAATTTTCCAAATGGTGAGAAAGTTAATGCAAGCAGCGGTAATGATGAATCGCTGTAGTTATAGTATGCTATTAAAGACGGCTCCAAGAATGTGAGCCTTGGGTGAGGGAGCAAGAAGGTCAGGTGGGAAGGAGATAGGATAGGTTAGGGATGGCATTGGAAGATGGAAGTAAGATGGCGTCCATTTTTGAACAGTTCAGCATGAGGCGGCAAAGAGCCATCTAGTGACGAATTGCAGTGAGGCAGTTCTTAATCTGTTCAGAGATGGCTGAGGTGAAGGGGGGAAAGGAGAAAAATATTTGATTGTGAAAGCCATTGGGTGAGATGAGTCTTCCTAGGCCAGAGGTATAGTGGATGAGGAGCAGAGGTACAAGGACTGATCTATGGGGTACGCCGACCGGGAGAGGGGTGGGCTCAGAGGTTTGTCAGTTCCAAGTGATTCTAAAGGAACAATGTTTCAGGTAGGAGGCAATTCAGGCAAGAAAAGATCTGTTAAACCCAAGGTCCTGGAGAGTGAGGACAAGAGAGTAGTGGTCAACAGTGTCAAAAGCATCAGAGCGGTCCAAAGGGATGATCATAGAAGAGAGTTTAGAGTGGTGAGCATTAGAGCGAAAGTTGGAGACATGCATGAGTGCAGTCTCAGAGGAGTGTTTAGTATGGAAGACAGATTGACGTGGATCTACAAGGCTATTATCTTCAGGGTACTTAGTGATCTGGTTGGAGAACACCCGCTCAATAACTTTGGAATAATGGGGAAGGAGAGAAACTGGTTGATAGTTTGTTGGGACATTTGGATGAGCAGAGGATTTCTTCAATAGGGATAAGGCAGTTGCAGATTTGAAGGAGGCAGGTAAAGCCCAGCAGAGAGAGAGAGAGAGAGAGGTTAAAGAGGTCAGAGAGATATGGGAAAGCCATTGTGGCTACGTCTTTGACCATTTGGAGACCAAAAGGGTCGATAGGATCACAAAATGGGTTGGCACTGAGATGGATGGTTGCTACTTCAATAGGAGAGGTTGGGTGAAGTAGTTGAGCGTAGAAGTGGTGGGGGAGAGGAGGTGATTGGAAGGCGGGTTAGGAAGGGACACAGGGGGCTGTGAGAGTGTCATGAATTTTGAAAGCTTTAGAGAAAAAGTAGTGTGCAAAGACATTAGCAGAAAGGGAGGAGGCAATGGATATTGACTTGGAAGTTGTGAGCAAAGATAGCAGGGTACATAAACGTTTATTGGGGTGATTGTGAAGTAAGGAGGTTAGGTTTGTGAAGTAGGAGAATTTGACAGAGTCCAGTAAAGAGGTTAGGGCATCAGGGGAATTCGTGTAGGCTAGGAGTGTAGAAAGCATCCGTAATTTGCGCTAGGGCTGTAGGTCACGCTACATGTTTGTTTCGAGGGCCTGAATTTCAGGTGATCAAGGTTGAGGATGGGAAAGGGAAGGTGTGAATGTGTAAGCAAGATAGTGTTGGTCAAAGGGACTGAAAGTCGGAGAAAGCATGGCCAAAGGAAGAGGCATGAATAGGTGAAAGAGACAGGAAAGATGTCCTGACAACATCAAGGTAAGGGGCAAGAGAGCCCTGTCTGAATTCCCTTAGTCATTGAAGAGGGGAGATGAGGAGTAGAAGGTGGAGGAACCAATATGTTAAAGTAAACAATGAAGGGATTAGCAAGAGAGAGGTTAATGGAGAGGTCAGAGGAGAATGAATTAGAAAGAAATAAAATATCAAGAGAGTTCCCATCAGAATGTTGGGCAGGGAGGGAGTGAGCCAGTAACAGAAGTGCACCAAAAAAGTAGAGGAACTGTGATTCCTCCGGGGGACAGAGTAGGAAGGAAAGGAGAAACGAGCAAAACATTTTTCAAGGGTTGCAGTCATGCTGGCTGACTGCCAACTGAGTTGAAATAGCTTTTAGTTTAACTCCAACTGATATCTGGTGCTAAAGTGGAGAAGTGTGCTTTAACTTCATAAAGAACAGTTCTGGAACGGTGAAAATGGTTGCAAAAAGTAGTTGTTAACAGTAAAAAATAAAAGTAGTGGAACACTGCTCCTGACCGTTCCCACTCACTTTGACCACTGGAGTAAGCAGAGTGGTCCGATAAAAGGGATTTAAGTTCAAGGCAGGTGGCTGAAGATGGCTTGGAAGGTTAAGGTCTGCAGCATGACAAAGGGCATCTTGGCAGGAAGTGACTCAAGGAGAAGGGTCGTGTCAGGGAAGAAGGAGTGGAGAGGACCATGGGGTTGATAGAGAGCCAGAACAGTGAAAGGCGTAGGAGAGAGGAGTTGAATATTGGGATATTCAAAAGAGGATGAGTTGATGTCAGAGGAGGCTAGAGGGGTAGAGATGAGGGCCTTTTTGATAACGAACCCCACCTCCCTGCCCTCACCAACAGGTCTGCGAGGGTGGGAAAAGGTATTAGAGTCTGTGTGGAGCGCTGGTAGTGTAGCAGAGACATGATAGGAGATCCAGGCTTTTGTGATAGCAAGAAATGAAAATTGAGGGTGATACGAGTCATCCTCTAACAGCTCCTCAAAAGTGCAACCGAAATGTTCACGTGAAAGAGACACCTGGACTTGCAGTTCATATTGGTTTTCTTTTAATTTGCTAAACTGTTGGGATTGTAGTCTTTCAACCTGACAGGAGGACATCAATCCTGCAGGAGATGGTGGCGGGATTTGCTTTTGATAGTGATGCTGTCTGGGGAAATAGTCAATCTGGTAGGGACTTACACTTCTTCTTTTGTAGTGTCTCTTTCATTGACCTCATCAGGGGTGTAGTCTTGGAAGTCCTCAGCGGAGGCATCAGGTGAGCTTTTCTTTTGTCGGTTCCCAGGATCGACAGTCCCAAAGGCAGTCTCTTTCCATGGCAGTGCTTGCCACCTTTCAAAGTGCGCGGCACGTTTGGTCACCAAGTCCTGATCATTAATGGTCATTACCATAGGCCCTTGTCGCTTGGTCACTGTGAGTGGGCTTGTTTCAAAGGATGGGCTAAACTTCCCTACACTGTCAGAATTACGGAAAAGGACGGAGTCGCCTACTTCAATGTTAGGTTCTTTGGTGCACCTGACTGAGCCGCTCCTGTGCTGGCTGTTTTAGTAGCACCTTGCTTTGACATTTCTTTAATTGATGGGTGCAGGGATGGTGGGGTCAGCCCACCATATCACTAGGAATGAATCTAGTGGTATGGGGCTGTGAATGTTGCAATTCATGAGCAGGGTAGGTCGACTAAAACCAGTGGATGTACGTGGGGTATTTCGGCAATTTTTATTTATTTTTGGAAAGTTTTGAAAAAAAACCTGGATTTATCTGACTCCCTTTCCTTGCCCCCCCGCAAACGATAAGGGCCCTCACTATGGATTGCCCTAGGATTCCTTTTCAACCCCATACCCCACTTCCCCACCGAGGGTAGACGTCAATGGAGATTGATCTTTTCCAGGGTGGTCTAGTGGCCTGGCCTACAGTAAGGCACAGCTGCACGTCGTAAAGTAGCCAGGAGGCTGCATGGATCATTCTTATGATTTATTTTCAAACCCATTGGGAGCCTCTTTTGTTTGTCTCCTCAGTGTCTCATTTTAGATTTCCTTCAACAATGCAATGCTTCCCCCGTGAGAGAGAAGGGGAGAGGGAAAGAGAGAGAAAAACACACACACTGCCCGCCCCCCCTCCCCACGCTCCTCAAATGCATCTGCTTGGCTGGCGTGAAACACGGTCACTTTTCCTACTGACTTGAACTTGTCAGTGGAGCTCATGAGTGAAGGTCATGCGATTTTGCAAAGGGCCTGTTCGTCTAAAAGGCTATCAGAGCTGTGCTCTGGTACTCAAGAGAGAGTGGTAGGGGGTCAGGTGCACACATGGCATTACCCAGCACTAAGTGAAGGGTGTTAGAGGAGGGGGGTGGTCAGGGAGTCTCTCAGTCACTCGGTAGCGAGTGGTAATATTGAGAAGTCATTGGGGAGTTGTTGCAGCATGCATGTGTGTGGGTGGGGATTAGAATAGGGAATATATTGGCATTGTGAAGTGGCGTATTTCCATTTCAGAGTCGCATGGGGCGCTAATAACGGAGAGACGTACAGCCTGGCCGACATAAAGCTGTGGACACCCTACTTGTCCAGCTCAATGTCTTTAGGGGCCCAACAGGAAGAGTCTCGGCACACCATACAGAGTGTTAAATTGGGGAGACCTTGGCGAGTCTCTCAACACTGAGAAGCCAGTGGTGCTCTACAAGGGATTGGGGTCACACAGGTTTGGTTGGCCACAGAAAAGCAGGGTCCCACAAGGTTTGTGGCTCACACGGGGACTGCAGGGACTCCCCCACACAGTTGGTTTGGGGATTTCATGCTGGTTGAAAAGTCACAAAGAGAGTGGAACGCCACGCATGGGCATGGAGTCACAAGGGGCGTGGCTATGACACATGGAGTGTGTATGAAGCATCACTGAGGTTCTGGGTCACACGTTTAGAGCCACACAGGGTTTGGGGCAACATGGAGTCGGGAGTCACTGCAAGATTGGGAGTTACACAGGGTACCAAAGTACACACTATGTTGTTTCACACAGGGTTTGTAGTGACAACGACTTTGAAATACACAGAAAGTTGGGGTTTACACATGGATTGGATTCAACTGGTTGTTCAGGTTCCATGGAAGCATGTGTTCTCTCTCTCTCTCTGTCTCTCTGTCTCTCTCTCTCTCTCTCTCGCTCTCTTTTAGCATTGGTCACGTGACAGGACCCACTCTTGGCCTGATGAACAACTCGGGTACTGCAGGTCCCTCATCACACCATCTTGAGAAAGGTGGCACCCCACAATAATAGCGGTCAGAAAGACTACGAGTTCAGGAGTGTCCCAGAAGCCACTTCGGCATTTTGGTTAAGGGAACCCAGATGCCAGGGCTGGAATCCTCCCTGACTTGCAGAATGCAAGAGAGTCGAACTCCTGAGGGATGAGGTCACTATGGGGAGAGAATCTAAGGGAGCTGAGCCGGCCGGTGAGAGGAACGGCTGTTGGTGTGATGGTTAGGCAAGCAGTTGCTCCTTACGGTGACTCAAGGGTTGTAATGCAATCTATTTCCCTGCCATGAGTCTCATTGAGGGGATATATGGAAACTTACCTTGAGAGAGAGCGCCGTACTCCATTTTTTGGAGTCCATTTTCTGTGTTGATGACTGTGACGTCATCAACAAAGCAAGGACTACAAAAATGTGTGTGGTGCTGCACTGTGAGGTACGTTTTTTTTTTATTAAGTTTAACGCACCCTTAGCAGCCGGGTATTAACTACACAGGTGCTAAGTGGTGAAGGGGGAGCAGGGAAGGCAAGGAAGAGCGGGGAAGGGAAGAGGGTGCTGGTCAGCAGCGCTCAAGCTGCTTGGAACACAGGCTTATAATAGAGAATTCAGCCCACATTCAGAGCTTCCTGTTTGTCGAGTGCCCCCTTTCTGGCTGCTAATGAACACTTCATCTGGGCAACAAGGAAACTCCTTTGACAACCCACGTGGCGGAATCAGGCTCCCAGCATCCAACAGCACTGGTGGTTTCTCGCAAACAGTAACCGAACAGCTCAATTTCTGCCTTCAGTGGCCCATTTTGGGATATATCTTCTGTGAACTACCTTAAGAGACTTTCAATGGAGCAGATCCCCTCTCTGCAGTGGGCACCCATGGGTTCGTGACTGTGCAAGTTTCATCTATATCGAGTGCGGTGACAAAGCACAGGGCCAAATTTCAAAGTGCACAGCGAAGCAGTCTACACCCTGCCAATGAAATACTAGGCTTCCTTTGGGAATGCTATATTAAAGCTGAATCAAACAGTAGTGACAAGACATATTCCATATTAGCACCCTGGCGGGAGAAGACAGCCAATCAGGTGGCTAAGAACGCAGGCTTGAACCGCCGGTGAAAGCCTGTGTTCCATCCCACCTGACAGCCGCTCCCCCGCCGCCATCTTTCCCCTTCCCTCCATCCTGTTTTTTTCTCTCTCCCTCCACCCCCCCACTTACTGTATTTCTGCAGCAGCGACAGTGCCCACCACCGCTGCTCCTTCCTCTCCGCACCTGCAGGCCACCACGGAACAGGAAGAGGGGCTACATACGGAGCAACTATTCCATTTCCATGGTGGCCATCTTGGAAAAGTATTCTCCTTCGTACAACGGGATGCCGCTCGCGTCCCGTTGTACAAAGGAAAAAACTTTTTTTTAGCACCCCGGCTTACCACTTTAGCCTCCCGGGGTGCTAATAGCATTACTACCCCGTTCCAAGGGTTGGAACAGGGGTACCGGCCCTGTGTCTGCGTTACCACCCTCACTTCGCTCAGGCTGATAACTTGGGCTGCTGGGCCGTTATCCCCTGTTCCAGCCCATGGAACTCAGGAGTAACGCCATATTAAACTGAAATACAAAGAACCAGTTGTAAACAGTGAAAATACAGCAAACAACATGGCCAAGATTATCACCCAACCCCCAGAGTGCTTCCTGGCCGCCCCAGGAGATCCTGTCATGCTATGGCTGGAATGGAAGGAATACTGGAAAATTCTGTTAACACCAAAAACTGCAAAGAAATCGCTCCATTTAAAAAGTGGTCTCTTCTACTACATGCCGAGTGTCTACAGAGAACTACCACTACAGGTGGCAGGGGCAAGTGAACCCAATACATACAAAGTTGTGTTGAAAAAACTTCATTAGTACTACACCCATAAAACCAATGTGACCTTAAACAGGCCCAATTTCAATTCCTGCAAGCAACCGGGGGGTGAAACGGTTGAAGATTATGGTCTAGATTCTCAAATACATTTCAGTGCAATTGTGCCAAAAAAAGGGGAAGTCTATTTCACAAAGTGCAGCAGGATGAATGCATTTTAGATGTACTCATTCAGAGTCCCTTTTCCCCCTCTTTGCGCATTTCTGCAAATAAGCAAGTGTTTACGGGCATTTAAAAAGGTATCCCGAATTCACAAACGCGATGCGATTTTAATTGTCCAGAAATTAGGGTCATCCCTCTGCACCTTTTCAAACAGGTGCAGGGGGAGGTGCAAATCATGGCAGGGTAATTTCTGACCCTGTCATGATTTTTATTTTTAGTATGACAGTCTTCATCAGCATGTCTCTGTGAAATACACTCCCAGAAACCATGTGTTTGCCGGGAGCCTGTCATGCATTCATGTCGGGAGCATGTTCATGACACTAATGTATGCAAGGGGGCGGCACAGCGCATCTTTGTGATATCGTCAGCCCCTCCTTAAATGTGCAGGTCACCTTTGAGAATAAGGTGATCCAAACTTTTCAGTAGTGAGCTCCAATGAAACAAGAGCATTCTCTGCAAGCCTTTCATTTGCACTCATTTTTGAGAATCTGGCCCTATGGATCTGTCCTACCAAACGGGTGATCCCATGTTGCGTTGGACTGGAATAGGACGAGGCGGGTTCAGACGCAATCAGGTATACATACACACGAACAACCGTATTTTTCAAGACACCTATAACTATGTGGGAACCCCACCTTGGAAGAGACCACAGACATAGACAGTAAAGAGGGTTGAACAGAAACAGGTCTGGGCTAACGCCACAAAAGAAAAAAGAAAGGTTGAATCTGAGGCAGGGGCAACAGCAAAAGTTAGTGTAGTCAAAAAACAAGAGTTATAAGATGCAAAGGAGTTTAGGAAAGATGCAAAGGAGTTTAAGAAGAAGAAATAGCTCTCCCCGCCCCCGCCCACCCTTCCAGACACATAGGTAGTAAAGTGTTCTAGATGTGGCAGAACAGGTCACTTTGCCAAATTGAGGTACTGCTCTGCACTTGTGCCATGATTCACCAATTGTGGCATGTACGGACATTTCAGTGTCACGTGCAGAAGGAAGAAAAAGGTAAACTACCCCGAGGACATGGACAAATTAGAAATGGCGGCCGTGACTGTCAACGTTAGAAGAGAAGGTAACCCGAAGTGCAATTAAAACATTGAGGGCATAGCAATTGAATTGAATGAAGGAAGTGTGAGAGAAACTCATCCAGGTGGGGTTAAAGAGCACACGGAAGAAATCAGACATAAGGAACTCAGAGGATGTCGCTGAAAAAGGGGTCAATGCCCGGGGATGGAGGGACTGGGAAGCCTGAACATTACATTCAACCCCAAAAGCCAGGAACAAGTGTGCGCTGTGGAAACACATGGTGTGCCAGAAGAAAGAAAATAGGTAGACTCAAGGGTTTTGTGTTTAAAAACAAAGTGAAGGAGGGAATGGCCCCAGCCGTGCACAGAGCCAGGAATATCCCATTTGCAGTCAAGGACTAAGTTGAGCCAGAAACATAGTGGCTGGTTTTTGAAGAAATCGTGGAGGCAATCGAGACTGCTGAATGTTTGGTGCCTAATGTGGTACTCCAGAAGGCCAATGGAACTATCAGAATGTGCATGGATCTCAGAGACATAAACAAGCACATAGTCGTTGACCGATTCCCCATGTCCATCATTCAGACATGCTCAACTTCACAAAGGGGGATGACGCATTCACCGCATTGGATTTGTCCATGTTCCAACATAAAATACCCTTGGTTAAAAAGAGTCAGAACTCATCAACCCTTTTGGGGCATATGTATAATGCAGAATGTCATTTGTATTGGTAAGAACTGCTTCAGTGTTTGAAAGAGTCATGATACATCAACTGCACTGCGATTTACAAGAATGCAAGAAAGGATCATGATATAAAACTGGAATTCGTACTGCAAGAAAAAGGTTGAACTACAGACGCATGCAATTGTCAGTTCAGAGTGGAGAACCAAGTAGACTTTCTGGATCACACTATAGGCAAAGAAAGTTACAAACCCAAAGATGGTCTTCAGAAAGCCTTTAAAGACGCATCCATTCCAAAAAACAAGGATGAGCTGCAGTCTTTCCCTGGCCTGGTGGACTTCTACAATAATTTAATATGCATGTTTGCCTCCAAAACCGACCCACTCGGGCAACTCATGAAAAAGGGTGGAATTCAATTTGGGGAGAGTGTCAGGATGCTACGCACAAGATAAAAGAGGGGATCTACAATGCTCCCAATCTGGGACAATATGAGGTAAATCACCCAACGATTATGTCTGTCGATGCTAGCGTGAAGAGGTTAGGAGCAGTACTTTCACAAAGGGACCAAGATGCTGAAAGAGTAATTGGTTACACATCTACGGCAGTAAAGGAGGTGACATCAAGGTACTCCAGAATAGACACAGGGAGCTGAGGGTGTGCTGCTGGGGGTGGAGTTCTTCTGCAGATAGATCTTGCGTGCGAGGGTAACCATTCATACTGACCACAAACCGTTGGAGGAAGTATCAGCCCTATAGGAGCTGTCAAGAGCAAGCCCAAGATGATTGCGCTTACAAGATTATGATTCTGAAGTGCAATGTGTTGCTGGTAAGCAGTACAGCATTGCTGACTTCCTGTCATGGAGGCCTCTCCCAGAAACAGGGGTAGAACTCTCATATTGTGAGGTGGAAAACATAGTGTTGGGGATGAATGCCCGAGAGGGGTGCACTATCACCAGAGAACAAACGCCTAGACACCCAAGGGTTAAGTGAGCTCCCACAAATGATAAATCAATAGATACAAGTGGGTGAAAGAACTCACCCACGACAAAACCCTGGATATGAAAAAGACATGGTTACATGAGGGTTGGCTTGAAACCAGAGAACTCCCAGAGTATTCAACCACCATGTTTGTGGTGCAGGATCATAAGGATGATACATCAGGGGCACTTGGGCATCACAGCCAACACAGGAAAGACACAGTCCAGTTATTCATGGTCCACCATTGACAAGCAGGTCAAGAGAGCAATTGGTCATGCCTCCACTCAGGCAAAAGAATCAGAGTGGAGAGACAGTGACTCACCCGTATCCCAATTCTAGAGGCAAGCAGATAACGACTCAATATAGTCATCTTGGGAATGTATGAAACGCACACCATAAACAAGAAAGACTATTATTCCAAGTGGCCAGAAGTGACCGTGGCAGAACTGGCCACAGGAGGGACCACTATTTAGTTACTGGAGCACATGTTCAGGGGGGAGGCTACCCAGAAGTGGTGGTGATTGATAATTGTCCTCAATTCATATATAAGGAGGTGAAAGAATACTGCCTGGAAGAAGAGATTGTGTTCAACACTCCGTATGCCACCCACAGACTGCGGGGTGGGGGGGTGGGGGTTAAATGCCTCAACACAGTAATAGCCAGATGGGGGTGCTGTGTGGAACCTCAACCATGTTATCAAATGTGAGCTATTGGGATGAGGCTGGCAGAGGAGAATGAGGTGTGGGGCCTTGAAGGAAGATTGGAGGATACTGGGATGGGATCCGGAGAAACAAAAGGTGAAAGTCATTACGTAGTGTCCCCGCAGGTCGGCCTATGCCACCCCAAAACTGCAGATGATATTAGAAGTTACCCGACCATGGAAGAATGACAGGGTCAGGAGTCAGAGCCAGAGCGGTCCTGGGAGACTAAGCTTCGGGATCAGAAGTCACAGTTACAGAGGTCTCAGGAGAAACAGGGTGAATGCTGCAAATCAGTGTTTAAAGTTTAAAGGGGTAGCAGAGGAGGGGACAGGATTGAAGCACAATGTAAGAGTGCAGAGGGTGTCTGTGAACATGAAGGACTATGAAATGTACTGAGCAAGGGGGTTGTATGGCATCTTGGTTAAGGGAAACATCCTGCACTGGTAGAATGTGGGGCAATAGAATTCATGAGAGAGGTAGTCCCTATGGTGAGAGAATGTGATGGGGGGGCATATGTGGTTGGTGAGAGGCATGGCAGTTGGTCAGGCAGGAAGATGCTTATTATGGGGACCCCAGAGTTGTACATTTCAAGACATCTTCAATTCATGCGCCTGACGCGTGCCTTGTTGAATACGTCACCCATAATGCTAGAGCCAGGGGACTTTTGCCCTGTACCAGGCCATGTGACATCTCCTCCCCCCCATATAAACAATGCATCAAGGTGTCCAGCCCCTTGGTTGGTCAGGTAATGGGAACTATACAAGGGTAACTTTGTTTTCTGTTCACATGGGTTACCCTCAACTACCTTTCACCACCACCTCACTCGCTCAATTACTCAGCTCCGCCAAGTTGTGACTCCAAATCAAATATGCTGCTACTTTGGCCTGTAACTTCACACCGGCACCTTCCCACTCTGCGTCCTGCTTCAAAATAGCTACTATGATGCACATTCCAAAGGAGCCCACTTCTGACCCCAATAATCCATCCATCTGCTTTTCTTGCTTCTTTGTCACTATTCAAAAGTCCTGGAATATGGGGTATTCAACAGAATCACCACACACCTAAAGACTAAGAGACTCAGCGGCCCTCTCCAACCTGGGCTGCATGGCAGTCACTTCAAGGCCAAATAGCTCAGGCATGTCTCCACTGCTCTCACCACAGCCCATCACTGTCACCTCCCCTGACCATCACCGCGCCTGATGTATCTGCTGCTTTGACACTGTTGATCTTCCCTCGCTCTTCTGGACACACCCTCACCTTGGGTTTCAGGATTCTGCCCGGGCTTGGATCCCCTCCTACCTGGCCACTATACCTTCTCCATGTTCTGGAACTCTAGCTTGTCTTCTTCTACCCTTCCCCCAGTTATCAGTTCCACAGTAGTTGTCTTGGGAGGATAGCTCAGGGGCAACACCCTTACCTTGGAATCAACACAGGTTCGATCCCGGTGTCTGCACTTAGAAACTTCTGGGTATTAAGCACGTTATAAATAACCAATTACTATTACAATAGTTGCTCCTCTACCCTCTTTGGACCACCTATCTTGGCAAGCTCCTCTCTTCCATGGGCTTCTCTCAAATCTTCTTCACATTCGCTTGCTACAGGCTTGGCCTATCCACTTGCATCAGCAACGGTCTTCCCCACTATTTGTTATTGGATGGTGCTATGTTGCTTAATGCTGCTGCACAACTGAAGTGGTCTATCTCCCAGGCTCTAATGGAAGCATCACTTTGCTGTATAATATTTGCCTGGTCATCTAATCCAATCCCTCATGGCTTGGAGCATCAGGGCCCTTTTCTGACAGTTACCTTGTAACAACTATTCATGTCCACGTGCATGGTTGCCAGGCTCAATCGGATGGACGCTCCAATGATCCATCGCTGTTTCACCTTTCATTCCACAAAAACACTCAGCATCACTCTACCCCTTGCCAGACTGGACTGTGGCCTTAGCATCCTCATTGGAACCCACCTCTACTCTTTTAAAGAAAGTACTAGCCTTTGCTGCCTGCACCACTTACAACACCCCTCCTTTCTCACTCACCATCCCACATCCCCATTCATGCGTGAAGCTTACCTATTCAATACCGCTCCTTTGCTTAACTCCTCCTCCTACTCTAGAAATCTATCCATGGCTAGTCCCCGTACCTGGCGGTCAACCTCTCTCACTATTTTCCCACAAACATCTTTGGTTTGCAGACACTCCCCAACCTACCCACCCCCCGTTGTCCCTGCACGGCCACCTTCCCTGCTGCCTATTACTGGGACCCCCAACCTCCAGAATTCTTCTTCCAGCAATATCTCCTCTGACCCAACGCCAGAACTCATGCTCTGATGGAAACCCCTCGCGTCATACTCCTGGCCATCATTTTCAGCATGTCTGGCTATTTTGCGAAATTACGGAAGGGGACCAAGTCATGCACGAGCCGCCACTGGGGAGAACTGCTCGGCTACATTTCCCCTGCATGAAGCAGCTTGCCAGGCATGCACCTGCTTCTTCAGTCTCACCGGAGGGGAGCAGTGCTTACATTGTAGAAAAATAAGTGCCAGGGCACCAATATTTTCTAGCACTCCTGTGACACTGCAGGTGGGCACCACTGCTGCTACTGCCCATAGCTGCTCCCCAGAGTGTCGACATATTTGGGGTTACACTACAGCTCGCACCTGTTCATTGGGGTTGATGGATGCACTGACCATCACCACTTCATAATTAAAGTGAGTCTGAGACAATAAGTGCCGGGGCTGAAAAACAAGCGCCAGGGCTGGTCCCCGGCAAATACCCCCACAAATTAAGCACTGAGGAGCGGCTTAAATTGCAATGCACAGTGAAAGGGTGCGGGGGCTGCCTGATCACTGCATCGAGGGAACACTGGCACTGGAGGAGTACAGGCCATGAGGAAGCACAGGCCCTGGGAGGGAATAAGGCGGCCTGTGGTGTTAAGCTCTATTATATGGCCTGTGCTCTGGCTAGCATCTGGTCCTTCACAGCATGACACACGTGGGTGTATTTACTACTGCATAGACTCCTAGGCTGGTCCCAGAAAATGAACATTGGTGCAACAGCCGTATCCCATAATCCTCAGCCAGAAATGTTCAAACTCAGCGGTCGAAACATGGATGCAAAACTGTGGTGATGGGATATAGGTGCGGTGTCCTGACAGGCACTACTTGCCTAATTTGCATAGTTGCTGTGGCACGCACTGCCATGAGCTATTCACAGCTATGCTGCAGGCCTGCACCGTTTCCACTGCGCACGGACGCCGTGGGACATCGGGTCAGCACCAACACCACTGTGTCTACCCGGGAAGTGCAGGCGTGTAACAGAGCCTAGCAGGGATCATGATATTTTCCATGACACAGGTATAAAGGGAATGCATGCCTTGCTAAGCGGCATGTAAACAAGCATTGAAACCCCAATAGTGTTGCCAATGGGAACTGCTTTAACTGTGCAGGTCGTCACCTACGGGCCAGCCAGAAGGACCCAGGCTGGTGAAATGCTCATCCAAAGGCGCGGCGATGTAGAGTGAAGTAGTGTCCTTGCACCCCACCCTGGGCCTGCAGTGAACCATCTCCCTCCTCTATCCTGCTGCCGTGCCCAGCTTCAGGGGAGCATGGAGGTACAGAGAAATGCACGCTGTTTCACGCGTCTCCTTGCCCCACGCCGATCTTTGGTCCCAGTGGTTACGGAACGGGGGCACAGGCGAGGTGGGCAGCGGGACGGAACAGCAAGTATGCTGTTTGCCTCTGACAGTTATGGGGTCTTCCAGAGAGAGGGCCCTCTGTAGCGTGTTGGCACCCGTTCTGGAAGTAGGAAGCGGAAGAAAGCACTGCGCGTACCACGTGGCCTAGATTGGAGCGACAGAGAAAATAAGGTTCCATGTAATAATGTCCCCTCAAAAATAACGGCATGCAAAAAAATTGTTTAAAAATTGCCGTTTTTTGGGGGGACATTATTAGATGGAACATGCGGAGGACACCTCTGCAATCTCCGCTCCCCCTGTCCCTATATATATGGTCACCTATATAATGTTGTCACCACCTTAAGCAATGCCACTGCAAAGAAACACAACGTTTGATGAATAAATATTATTCTCACCATTTTTATGTATATTCGAAAGCAGCAAGCGCGTCCCCCGGTTTCCATTATGCCCATTTATTAAATGAACGTGCGCCTATTTATAAGATCATTGCCAGTTTCCATCATGCCCAGTTGGAGCATCATGGCCGGTTTCCAGTATACCCATGTAGCACATTATTATTAGTTGAAATGCTGCCTTCTTTGCGCATCATTTTCAGTTTCCAATAGATGCCACATTATTGCCGGTTTCCAATAAATTTACTGAATGCCTCGTTGCCCTACTTCAACATCCCTCATCCAGAAACCTTTACTGTGTGTTGCTGATGCTGGAAAGAAGTGAGGCTAATGCTTGCCATGGTGGTGGTCTAGTGCCTTAATGGCCAGCTAGGCAGCTGCCCCAGTAGACCACATCCTATCAACCAACTCACAGTGCTTTCCACACAGTTCATGTCCAATAAGGCTGACATACAAAGCACCAGCTCCCAAAATAAATAGACTGGCAAATACAGAAGACATTGGGCCTCATTACGAATCCGGCGGTAACCGCGGCGGTAAAACCACCCGGTTACCGCCGGACTCTTATTACCATTCCGCCTCCATGATTCCCGGAATTACCGGGGCATTACAACCCCGGTTTTCCGGGAATCACGGAGGCGGAATGGTGTTAATCCCCATTCCCATCGAGTCCTAGGGGACTCGATGGGAATGGGGATCATGGAAACACCGGCAGCATCTCGTAATACTGGCAGTGTTTCCTCGTCCGCCTGCAGGTGGGCGGTGTTAAACCCGCCAGGTCAAACCTGGCGGGAACATCACCTCCCGCCTGCAGGAGTCAGGATCAGGCGGTCCGGAAACAACGGTGGCGGCGGGTTTAACGCCACCGTTATTTCCGGACCGCCAGACCTGTAATGAGGCCCATTGTCATGGAAACGTGTTAGGCAGAGCAAGCCTCGTTTCCCCTAAACGGGGTCAAGCTCAAGACAGAAATTATTAGAATGCATTCCATGCACTGAAAATGCACCTGTGTCATTCTCCATAATACGCCAGTGAACTGGGTTCTTCCAGCTCTTTAAGATGAGTAGCAATACCCTGGAGATGGATGGGGATGCAGATTTTATTCATACATCAATAATCAAAATGACTCAGGTAGTTTGGCAAAAGGAAATCTGTTTTATTAACAAGTATATAAAACTGGGAGTACAACGAACATCAGCAGTCGTTCGATCCTCTTACTCAATGCATTTTAGTAGAAACTGAGGTTATATTGCATAAAATCATCATCATTGACGTTGACCTGCGTCACTACCTATGTGGCAAACTTCAAAAACCTATCAGAGGGAGTGATTGGTTCTAAGTGAAGGTCTAAGCACACGTTCCATATCAGTATAGAACCGTGAAGAAATGTGATAGGGTGTTTAAAATCAGGTGGGGCAACTAAGCCCTCCCTAAACATGGCCACTAAGAACGTCACTAAACACAGGACGTTCCATTGGCTACACAAAGAATAGGACCCTTGATTGCATGGTCCTCTACAATTGGTTGGCTTCCGCCCCCCATTAGTACTTTTCCACCTACGTTTAGCAGCATGTAGAATGAACAACCAGGTGCTAGTGGGCTCTTCTAGAAACCAGCTTCCAATCAATTATTATATCAATCCATCATCACCTCAACAGTCCAGTGTTAATTAGTGCTTTGAAGTTTGGCCTTGGGTTTGTACTTTGCTCTGAACATTTTAAGGAGTGTAGGCACAGCCAGCCTTCGTGTGTAGGTGTGACCACCTCGATCGTCCAATTCCTTCCTTCCACGTGACTGGACACCATGAAATTGAGCTTTTAATGTATTTAACATTCTTTTTAATAGTCCTCGGACATATTTTGTTTTGCTCCTATCTCCGTCTGCTGAGATTCATTCATGCAATTAAAACTTGCTTTTAACTGTAACAAACTGAAGTGAGGCCTTCTTATTTATGTTCAGCACTGCTTTATATGGTTCCATGTAATAATGTCCCCACAAAAATATCGCCATGCAAAAATATCGCCAAAAAATGGCCGTTTTTTGTGGGGACATTATTGCATGGAACATGCGGGGGACACCCCCACATCCCCTAAACCCTTTTTTTTTCTTTTCTTTTTTTTGTTTTTTTGGCTGCCCCTCTCCTCATATATATGGTCACCCATATAATATCGCCACAACCTTTTCCCAGCGATATTATGTATGGTGACCATATATATGGGGATAATATTACCTGATACCCTTTATACCTTTATATCGTATAGTGGAAACATCCATCTTTTATTTGTCCATATGTATCTATAGAGGTATATATATATATATATATATTGGCGCTTGCTGTGGTCTATCTATTATAAGCTTAGAGCTAGCTTCACAGTCGCTTTGCTGCTTGAGTTACAATTGCGTCTGTACACGTGTAAAATGATTTCATATCTTCATCTGTTTCTGTGGCATAAGCTTCTTCATCCTGCGCCCAAGATGCCACTTATCCCTGTTGCTTTCTTGATGCATTATAGAATATCTGCATTCTCTGATCTCTGCATCTCTTCTGTGTGCGTCATCTCTTTCCGTGTGACGTCACCATACATTCTTGCCTTTTAACTGCTCTGCTTCTTCAGGAATCTCATTCAGATGGTCATCACTTTGTCTTGCGTGCAGGTATGGTTTTCTCAATGGGTACCTTGCCTCCCAGATTCTCTTAGGTACTGGGACTCACATGGGTACTGCACAGAGTCCACGCTCTTCTCTTTGCTGATTCAATTGTTCTGCATAGGTCACATACTTTGGTTCCCTTTCTATAGGTAATATGGGCGGGGCAGTTAGATGGGAAGTACTTGGCTCCTCCTCTACACCGTGAAATCAAAAGAAGGAAACTCCACATGGGCCTAATTATGAGTATGGTGGTAGTGGCAGAAGCATGAGGTATATTAAATACCTCCTTTTTGTAAAGTAGCAACTGATTACAAGTTAGGTTGGCATGGGCTATTTATGGCACAGGGTACACGGGCAGTACTCCACGGGGGGAATAAAGCAGAAGCACCCCATCCAGTGTTAACATGTGGTCCCAACTCAGAAATAAGTCGTATTTTAAAAACAGGAGGCATTTAAAATCGCACATGTATACAAGCTCATAGCAAAGCCCAAGCTAACAATGGCCGAGTTCCACCGACAAAACAAGGATTCTCATTATTTCAGAAATTCACAAACCTGTTGGACCAGACTTGTCTTCCACTTATCAATGGAGGCGATGGGCTATTCAATTAATAAAGCATCGAGGGCACTGCTCTACGGGGCCTGTTGAGGCATTGGGGCTTTTTCACATGGACGTCTGTGGGTATTGCACCCTTGCCGCTTTGTATATTGGCAGGCCAGTGGGCTCGAGCCACCCGTGAACGAGCTCTCTGCATTTCACATGACCTCCCTTACTCAGCTCCCAGAACACTCTGTCTTCCACTGCAAAGAACCTGGTGTCATTTTCGATCATCCTTTTTCTGTCTTCCCATCATGTTCAAGAAATCGACAAAAACTCTAATTTTCAACTTTCAACACATATGCAAAATTATTCTTCCACTCCACTCATGAATTTGGCCCACAGAATCTAAATAACCTCCTCTGTGGTGCTCTCGCAACCTAACTTGTGTAATAGTCGCTTCCAGGGACAAAAGCCTTCCCCACTCACCTCTCCCAGGTCGTCCAAAATAGAGCAGCCGGGATACATGTCAGAATGGGCAAATGAGACCAAATGACACTCGCACTGCACTCCCTCCATTGGTTTCTGGAACTCTGGCCTGTTGTACCTAAACTGACGGATCAAGAAATACACCCATCCCAGGCCGGACTATTATTCCTCCTGCCTTCAAGAGGAGGAAGTTAGGAGGCAGATTCCTGGACTCTTCGGGTGCCTCACTTTGGAATGACCTCCCTGACTCGATCGGGATAAACAATGGAAACCTACGATTTCCAGGAAGGCGCTGCGTCTTGGAGCTTGACCCATCTGCTACCTGTAGACACCACCTGCCTGTTTTCGTGACTGGCGCATAGACTGGTTCAGCTCGCCTCTTTCACTGTCCACTTCCTCTGCCCTTGTTCAGATAATGCACTTCCTTTATTTCCCATTGCACTTAGCATGCCTTAAATGTTGCACATACGGCACTCACCATGCCTTGCTCAGCGGCTGTATTTCCTGCACCTATTCAATGCATTTTCCCCCGGCACTCACCTGATCCGTATCCTCCCAACATCTATGAAAGATCTGTTTTCCCTACCCCTTCCCTTTGCTTTGGGGGTGCTACCAGCACTACAGATATGTGGTGTATCAGCCCGTTTTACTCCCTATAAAAATACACAAATACTCTCAAAAAAGGAAAATAGGGAGTAAACTTACTGCCCACAAAGCTAGGAAACAGACACATAGGAGCCTGTCCCCGGCTTTCAACCAAACAGCTACAGTGGCGTAATGCAAAATGTGGGGGCCCCCCGGCAATCCCTGCTGTGGGCCCCCCCACTGGCGCAGACCCCCCTACTGGGCATGAGCAGAATGGCGCCCTCTGCACTGCAAGGGTCCCATTACTCCAGTGCATGGATATGTTTGGCCCAGTAGTACAGTCAGGGCCGGCCCTAGTGGCAGCAGCGCCTGGGCGAATTGGCACACCCCCCCACGTGCTCCTGGTCAACAGGGGGTGGTGGTTCTGGGCCAGGATGTGCCATTTTTTTTAACCTACTCGCTCGGGCAAGGAGATAATGATATGAGTAGGGTGCCTCCGCACCCTATTGTTATTATATGTGCTCCGCCGCCATGGGCGCATTTAATAACAATGGGGCGCCTGCTACGCCTTCTGCCAGTACACCAGCTCGGGGAGCCCTTGAAAGACTCCCCGAGCTGGCGTGGTGTGGGGCTAATGGCCCCCTCTTGTCATTAAAAGCGCCTGCGGTGGAGGGGCGCATTTAATAACAATAGGGTGCTGACAACAGCACCGTATTGTTATTAAATGTACCCCTGACGCCACGGGCGCATTTGATAGCAAAAGCCAGCCTGCTGCACCTTCTCCCACTATGCCAGCTCGGGGGAGCCCTTGAAAGACTCCCTTGAGCTGGTGTGCGGGGGCTAATGGCACCATGGGGAGCGTGGTGCCCCGGGCGGTCGCCCGGCGCACCCTCCACCCCTAAGCCCGGCTCTGAGTACAGTAGTGCCACAGGAAGACGCTTTATTATTATTACGCTCTGATCTGAAGAGGTAAAATGTACCTTTTACTGTGCATGAATGACTTGATGGTAAGGCATATTTATCACAAAACATTTCTGTTTTACACTTAAAATATTTTTGTTTGCTTAATAAATACTCCCATTGGACTTAACATTTTTACTCCATAAAAAATAATTTTACAACTTTTAGAAACTGGGAGTAAAATAATCCTAATTCAAAATCTTATCTGGAGCACTCGGTGCCAGGAAGTGAGCCATGCAAATGCCGCTTAATAAATCACTGATCAATAAATACATTGTCCTATGTGTAAATCTGTCAATATTTCCAATTGGCAGAATCGTTAAAGAAGTAAAGTTACGTTACAATTGTCTGTAGAGGCGCTTCCCCACCGGAGTCCAGCCCAGAACGTTATTAAGCCCAAATCACACCCAACACAAACACTTACCTGCAGGTAATGACCAACGTGTCGGTGGCGTCAATGACAAACTCCTCTGCGACGCTGAGCGTTGGCGGGGACATCGAGTAGCCGTGCACCAGGCCTAAGGAAGGGAGACAGGAAACAGGAAGTAATGTAGACGCGATCAAAACTCCCACTTTGGTGCTTCTCATTTCACATTAAGAGCCAGATTTCTTAATAAGAGGTGAAGCTCCTCCACACAAGAGAGTCCATGATACACCCCAAATCTTGCACCTGTGTCAACATTCGAGGAGAGCCAGCCATGCTCTGCATTGTTGGGGGGCAGCGGGCCATGTTTAATTTCGAGTTCAGTTCCCAGGAGCAATTTCGTGACTCTTATCTCAATGGCGCCATTTTCTTTAATTGACTTATTTGGGCCTCTTTTGCAAAATTCGTTGAAGTGTTTTGAATTGAACCGGTGACACAGCTTTGGATGGCGGCCACATACTTCAGTCCCATGGGCCTATCGCGTACAGTGTTCCCCCTCCACATTTAATTAAAAATCATGATGATATGAAAGGAAAAGTGAGAACATATGTAATTGTGTTGGCTGGATGAGGAGAACACAGACCAATAGGGAACGATGTGTTAAGTGTCAATTCTGATCCCTTCTTTCCTGAATATGAATGTCTCATATTTGTGTCTAATCTCACGGTGTTCCTGCACCTGAGCCACCCTCCGGTGCTGGGTTCAAAGACCCACATCCCCCCGTTGCACCTCCCGCAAAGCGACGCTACCTGGGTTTCCCGCAGTGGCCCTGCCTGAGCGTTCTTCGGTCCTGCCTCTGCAGCAGTGGTAATCTCCAAGAAAGGCCTAGGTGGACTGTGCCCGTGTACTGTGCTTTGTGGGCCTTGCTGAAGATCTGTCGGGGTTGATGGGGGCCCATTTAAACATGATGTGTAGGTCCCCCCCTTGCCTTGCCGCTACAAAAAATAGTCTGAGGCACCCGCAGAGTGCTTGAATTATAATGAAGTTAAAAGAAGGCAGGGAGGTGGTTAGTAACTGCTAGCAGGGAGCTGAAACACTAAATGTCTGCTGAAAAGACATACACCGCTGTTTGACAGCAGGGTGCTAATGTCGGGGAAACAGCAGTAAAAAGGTAACAAGGTAATAATGGCTCGATACCCTTAGAGAGAGGTGACTGCCTGAGGGGATTAAAATGCAGACTGCACATGTTTAATGTCCTCAATTAAAGAAATATGTTTCTGCGTCATTAGACTGCCAACATTGGATAGCTGCTAAGGGGAGAGGGGTGGTGGGGGGGCACCAGAGCTCTGGGACCATTTCAACTAAAACAGTTGAAAAGCCCTGACGCCTTCCCTGTCTGCCACCATGGCCTGGATGATAGCTACAGTCCCTGCCTTGGTCCTGCTCTAGGAAGTGACAAGCGTGTGCATCTAATACAAACATGCCACTGGGGCCCTGGAAGCGTAAGGGGGTCATGCCAGTATTCTAGATTGACAGCGATGTGGGACTGCCCTATTCACCTTTCAAGCAAAGCATACATCTAGGCAGGGGCGTTGCTAGGTCTGGAAAGGATCCGCGGCTATGCTAATTTTGGGACTGTGGGACTCAGGGCTAGCTAGCCTTTTTGGTTGTAACCCCTGAGCTTCTATCCAGAGCTACAACCAAAAGACCCGGGACTATAACCCCTGCAACCCCCAGCTAGCAATGCCCCTGCTTCTAGGGATGGATGGTACAGGAGCCTGAGATGATGGAGGGGCTTGCTTTCTCACTGCCTGCTTTGATACGGGTTTTGCATTTACAGTCACGTTGTAGCAGTAGCACAGGTGGTATTGGGCAATGCTGTTCAGGGGTAGTTAGAATCCCACTCGTATGACTCCTTGCTGGTATTTCTCAACCACTATGCTCCTCCAGGCCAGTCTGTTTTCAAAAGTCTCTTGTTGCTAGTGGTGACCGATGCGTTGGGGGGCTGCTTCTTTTTAATTAGGTGAGCACGATTCGCCTGGACTGCTAATAAAGTCGCTGTTCCTGCCTGCCCCCTAGAGGCAGACAGGAGCAGCCACTTTCCCACCACGTCCGGCTGCCTAAGAGCACGTGCCCTCACTAAGCAGAACCTGTTTGTTTGTGCCGCCCAGTGGCCTCTGCGTAAAAGACTCTAAGCAAACTGCTGAGAGGCTGGCAGGGCATAGGAAGCCTGGCCCCGACAGCCTCTCAACTTTGTGCCAATAGCACATGTCCTTACACATGCTAACCAGTGGCGTCCCCAGGAATCAAATCTAGGGAGGGGTGGCTGGGGGGCCACAGACAAAAGTAGGGGGGCCACCTATAAAAGGGCAATGTGTGCGCTTTTCACAAATCAAAGCGGGCAAAGTAGTCCAGATTGGCTGGGGGAGGTAAAAATCATGCATTTATACAGCAAGCAATTCTGTTGTATATATGTATATATCTTGGTGTTAACGATATTGTCTCATCCTATATCGATATTGAAAATAAATATTAGTATATCTCCAAAACTCAATATCTCACTCAGCACACACACAGCGCCAGTTAATTTCACTCCTGGTTTCGGGCCTTCATGGGCAAGCTGGTCAGATGTTGTCTGTGGTCATTGGCTGGTAATGGACACCTGCCATTTAATGCACTTTGAAATGATACAGTGTCCATATTGTGTCCCGATCACATCTTCTATAGGGGGCCTTTCACAAGTGTTCCATTAATACCCACGGTTCGCAATGCCTTTTTGTGCATCACGCATCCGGCTGCGGGTGCTTTACTGGAAGGTCTGCGCAGATCACAATTGGGCCTGTGGGTTCCTTTGTCAGCAGTGTCTTTGTGTGGAAATGTTATAGTGCAAAGGAAGCATGAGCAATGAGAATATCCAGATGGGTATGTGAACTGGAGGAGCACAGTGCGTGTCAGTGTGCGCGCTGTAACCACGGTGAACCAGCGACAAGATATGATCCTTTAAAGCAGGGGAGTTGCTAGGTCTGGAAAAGACCTGGGGCTATGCTGATGTCAGAACTGTCGGGACTGGGGCTAGCTAGCCTTTTGGTTATAGCTCCTGAGATTCTATCCGGGGCTACAACCAAAAGATCAGGGGCTATAGCCCCCTTAGGCCCCCCCAGCAACGTCTCTGATTTAAAGCAGTGTCTTCGGCAGAGATGGAGCCACTCTGATGTCTCGTGGGCAGTGTGTCCCTTTCAGGCCAGAAGAAAAAAAACAGGCTAGGCAAAAAAAGATAAACGTGCAAGTGACGGCTGTGGAAAGGAGGACAGCCGAATAGATCACTGAGCCCCCTGCTTCTCTTAGTGAAGCTGTGGGTTCAGCCGGGATTCCCATGTCAAGGAAGAGCTACCCGCCAAGACCCCAATTTGAATTTCAACAATCGACGGCCGGGCCGGCCTGATTGTTGAAATTTAAATTAGGGTATTTTGTCACTTTGCCCTCACTCCATCAGGCAGGGCAGAGGGCAGGGCTTTCCTTTTCACCTAGCTGTGCATGCGTGAGCACGCATGCAGTAGCAATGGCAAGCCCTGGACTCCGACTGCTGACCATCACCCCTGTGCCGCTGTTCTGTGTGCACGTGTATGGTGCGTTCTTCACTGCATTTGTTATACCCATAGCCAGCCCCGGCTGCAGCATTGCGGCCTTGTGTATTGCGGCCCAGTGTGTCTGCCATGCAGGTGGACCACAGGCAGCACTGCAGAGAGAGCAGCCCAGGTAAGTGCAGGGGAGTATCCAACATTGGAAGAGTGGGGGGGGCGGGGCAAGCCACGAAAAAAGTCCTGCTACTTTTCATCCAAATGCAGTGCACACAATGCCATACAGTCTCATTCTTAAGCCCAAACCACCCACTCCTGCCCCAATCTACTTTTTTGGTAACATTAGTAGCAGATGGCATTTTAACACAACAACAGAAATAAAACTCTAGAATCATTACAGATGCAGGCAACGCATCTATTAGAGCTCTGACCAGGCGCTCTGAGGCAAAATACAGGCACACCTCCTCATTTGCATATGGATTGCACCAAAAGAAATGACTTCACAGAAATGGACATTGCAAGAAGCATCATCAGTCTTTCATACTTGGAGGCACCATGGAAGTGACTTTAGAATAAGTTGCCATAAGTAAGCCAAGTGGCAAATAACTTTGTGGCACACAACACCTACATTGCACTATTATTATATATAGAGCAACTCATAGTCATTAGGCTTTTTTTTAAAAATAACAGCATGATATATTAACATAAGCTATGAAGTGAAGCACTCACAAAGCTGCAGATAAGACACTTTGCGATTAAATGATTTGCCCAGGATCACACACTTTGGTTAAATGGTGAAACCGGGATGTGGATAATTTAAGCAACTGAGGATGTCTTCATCAGTTTAGTTGATATATATATTTATTAAGGTTTTGCATTGCATTTCATGTGCTTAAATAATACTTCACAGCACTGCCTTGGAAGAAAACCACATTACATAATATAATATCCCTTCATAATAAACTAACTATACACTATATACATTGTCATAGAATAATGTTGAGCAATAAGAGTATGGCTTTAGTTCTATTCTCCCCGTCCGGCATGCAAAGTCACAATAGCATCATGCAGATTAATGTGACCTTAACAAATCCCCCTTGGGTTTGCAAGCCATAGTAATTTCATAAAACATGCAGCATTATGTACTCTTCTCACTTCTGATCACCCTCTCCCATTCGCATTTCTAAAGGGACAAAAGTCCCTGCTAACAGTCCTTCCCCTTCTCTCCCTCCTATCAGTGCCTAATGGCTCACATTGAAATGCTCTGTTGACACAGAGCAACGTGAGAGCCCCTCTGCTGCTGCCTGGAGCTCCTTGGGACATTGTCCTGGCAGCGGGACACCTCTCCCGTTCTGAAATGGTAAGGTGTCCTGCTGCCAGGACAATCAGCGTGCTGAGCAGGAATTGCTCAGTACACATTGTCCTGCCAGCGGGACACATTTCCTGTTGGGCACCCTCATTGAGGTGCCTAACGGGAGAGGTCTCCCATTGACAAACAGCCCGGTCTTACCCTCCCTGACCCCCCTGCTTGGTATGCCACTGTAGGGGGGGGGGCAAATGGTGAGGCACAGTATTTTAGAGGAGGGGCCTGGACCAACCCGGCCCCACTCTACCAACGCCACTGATGCTAACTAACGGACAGTCCATCTGTCTCACCAAATGGCGGCGTTGGTGAGCTGTGGGTGAGATCAGCTAACAGTGATACTTTCTATGTATTTATGTATGCATGTGTGTTCACGCATGTGTCAAGGGGTTCTCTGTCCGTGTGCATTGTATGCATGTATGTGTGTGAGTAGGGGGAAGGGAGGACTACAACTGCAATTGGTGGGTGGGACGGAAGGGGAACGGAGGAAGGGGCACTATGTGTCTTTGAATGGAGCAGGGGAGAGAGAGAGATGAGGGCTGCTATTGCTGTTGGCATTAGGGGGAGGGGGACCAGCATTGGTGGTGCAGCCAGCATGGACATGATCTCTTACAGTGCCACGGCGTGGATTACTGACATTACCAGAACACAAAATGATGGGTGTTTTTATGTGGGCATTCTCACCTACACTGGTGTTTTCTTTCTGTTGCATGAATGCCATTGCTGCCATTATAGCAAAGCCAACAAGAGGAGTGTTCTTATGTGGGCAGTCTGGCCTGAAATGGTGTTTTCTTTCTGTGACATTGCATTTTTTACTGGCATTATGGCCAAAATAAGATGATGAGTATTCTTAGGAGGGAATTCAGGCTTACATTGGTGTTTTCAATTTGTGGCTTAACTGACACTGCATTTTAATTGGCATTATTGCAAAGCCAACATGATGAGTGTTCTTATGTGGGCATTCTGAGCTATACTGGTGTTTTCTTTCTGTGGTATAGCTGGCACTGCATATTTACTGACATTATGGCAAACCCAATATGATGAGCATACCGGTGTACCGAATGGACATGTTTTCTTATAATGACATTCCATTTTTATTACTGATATAATAGGCAAAGCCACCATGATGAGTGCTCTTGAATGGCTATACTGGCCTACATTGGTGCAGCCAGTATAGACATGATTTACTTCAGTGGCATGGCATTTTCTACTGTCAATATAGGAAAAATCCAACAGAATAAAGTTTTACGTGGGGATACTGGCATATATTGGCAGAGCCAGCATAGGCATGCTTTTTAATAGTATCATTGTGGGAAAAGAAAGCATGAGTATGATCTTATGTGGAAACAATGGTATATATTTGTGAAACCGGCCTTGATATATATATCGGCACAACCAGCATGAACATATTGTATAGACTAGCAGAATGCTGCCATATATTGTGGGCAAAGACATCATGAAAATACATTGTAAAATGATCCTGTGCACTATTAGTGACTTGGCATCAATTGTAGTTTTTCATGTGTTACCCTACAAAACTGATTGTAAATTGGCCTTTTACCAATTTTTTCACAGAACGTGTGCTGTAAAAAGCAACATTTTACCCATTATTTCAAAAATATTCTCAGGGGGAGAACCCTGAACTCTGGTTGGTTGTTCTGGGCTCCCTTGCCATGTTTAAACACGACCGCATAGTCATAGGAAGTGTTTACACCCCTCCAATTAAAACATGCACCAGCCTCCACTGCTTGTAGGCTGGATTAATCAAACCCCAGGATTACCAACTGGATTGGCTGCTCTCAAGTGCATGCACAGTGCTTGGGAGCAGAACGGCGTTGTTGAATGAGCCATCAGTGTCTTTGACTCCCCCACCCCCTGCAAAGCAGTCAGCGCTGACACCTGTGCAAAGGTCAATGCGAGTGCATAGAGGAAGAGGGTCAAATCCCCATTAAAACGAGGAAATGCCGCCTCATGAACATGCATTCGGAAGGGTAGCGTATTCCATATTGCAGAAGGGGCCTTGCTGTCCTTTCTGTAATACCCAACACCAGACTTGCTACACCACACCCTCAATTGTGACAGGGATTTATTTAGTCCCAAAGGCATCCAAAGTTTTTACTTTTGGGTCCTTTAAAAAGACACCTCCATTGCAGAATGAATATGCCTGCCTGTCACAGTATCAGCTGGGCTCATTCCAGGCAGTTCAAAAAAGCAAAATCCCACTTAATTCCCAACTGCCTCCGTGGCATGTGGCACCTGTGCGAAACCCACAGGATGACCCTTGAAAAAGTGCAAAACAAAGCTCTATGGATAGTGGCTGGAGCTCCACTCCTCACAAGAACACAGGACCTTCATAGGGAGCTGGCCATCGAGATGCTGGGCGAAGCTAAACAGGAAGTTGTGCCAAGGACTGGATCAGAACGCAGAAAGACTGATCAAAAAGCCAGCTATGAAGACTGTGCCAAGGACTGGATCAGAACGCAGAAAGACTGATCAAAAAGCCAGCTACGAAGACTGTGAATCCATTTCACCTTTACCCACGACCAATCACAGTGCTGACCCAGCGAAATCAACTCTACTGTGGCACGAAAACACAGATCAAGAAGCAATCCAAATCGCGACTACACTTTCAACCAGAGAAACTGGCGTAATGAGGCGAATAGTCGGTGTCCAAAAACCCCACAGTTAGTTGAAAACTGCCAGCAAGATATAGGCAAACGAGCTATTCCAACGTCCTGATAGAACTAGAACGCAATCTGATATCTGTTACATTATGTACAACTGCCCTCCCTGAAAATGGCACGCTATGTAGCTGTTGGAAAATCGCGCTTTAATAGGCAAACTGAGTCAGATGCCTCTTAGTGCAGCCCCCACATTTATGCAATAGTTTTCACACTTTCATAGGAGCCAGTTCCACCCTACTGCTAGCAATCTTGGCGGTGAAAAACTTACGTTAATTGGTTAGCCTGTCCATGTAGAAAAGCTCACTGCGTACGCTGCTGCAGCTCCAAAGGGCCAGCCACCGCTGCTGCCCTGCACCCGCGTCCCGCTTGCCTGGCATCGATTACGCTTCTAGAATGCAGTCAAGAGAATCTATGAATTATTCTAAAAAAAAGGATTCAGTTCAGACTCGGCCTCGGGGAACAGAGCAATGCCAGGCCCAGTCCAACAGACCAGGGTGAGCCCGTTTCCGCGGCCCACTTCATGTGCTTTAACCAATGTTACGGACCAACCATGCTTTAAAATGCTCCATTTCTCAGACATTCTCCCAACTAGTGCACCCCAGCGTATGCTCAGGTTTGTTTTGAAAAGTCACGAATTGCAGCTCATGATTGTTTGCCGGAACTATATTTTACCCCCGTTTCGACCCCGATTCAGTTGTGACGTCACGTGCTCCTGTCGGGGTGATTCACTACCTGCTCTCCATTGTCCGACGCCCACCTCCCTGTGCAGAAATCATCGCCTTTACTTGCAAGAATCCCGTCATGCGATTTATGACGCCTGAGGTGGAGGGTGTTGCGCCTGCGCAGAATCACGCAGAGACGCAGAGAAGTACCTGCACAGAACCAGGCCACAGCGTTGCCTTCGAGAAAAGATCCATTGGGGGCGTCGAGGTCCCGTTGAAAGGAATTCCTTTCACTGAACGAGTAAAGATGTGTTTATTACGCGCAGGCGGCTCTCCTGTCACACAGGGAACCATAACTGCCCCGATTTCGGTCATTTTCAGTGAACTTGGTGGATTTTCGAATGGTTAAATATGATCCACTTATACTTTTTCAGGAAACACGAACACCAACCTTTAGATATTTCCTCTGCAAATTGCACGTGCTGCGGCACCAGTGTGCATGGGCGTCATTTTCGGAGGTTGGGGCAAGGGTGTTTTGTTTGTCCCGCCCCCCAACCGCCCAAACTTTTGAGGCACAACCTTTTGCCCCACCCATTTGGCAGGGGACCCTTTCATTTAGATGTCATGCCCCTCCCAACATTTTCAGCAAAATGACTTACGCACTATAACGGCACGGGCGGCATGACAGTGCCATAGTCCCACCTGGGAAAGGGCGATGACCAGGTCCCTTCCGCATGTTCTCACAGGACATGCGGGTGGAGGCTGCGTTTATGTACACCAGGCCTGGCGTGCTTGCATCTATACGCAGCCTGTGACGTCCCACTTCTAACTTAACACAGGGCAAGGCCTGGGGCCTTGTCCCGTTATACGGGCAGAGAAGGTACAATTTACGTCTGCGGCTTGCGTGTCCTGCACACTGGTTCACCCGGCTCGGGCGCAGCCCTTTTGGCGCCGGACATTTCGGTGCAGAGCTTTGGGTGCCCGCATATTTTAGGAAAACACTACACTCTGTGTACACAGAGCTATTCTCTAACTGAAGGCACTATGCACAAATAGGTTGCTCACCTATTTGCCCCTAGCTCTGCGAATGCCATGACTTTTCTGTTTACAGGGTTAAGTTTACTTGGTACCACAACAAATGTGCATACTGCCCACCCACTTACATCTACAGATCTGAAGTGGGAGAATGGAAAAACAGGCTCCCGTCCTTCCCCTCTCGCGCCTGGCCTAAAGGATCACGGCCCAGACACCCGCCACGAGAAGAGTTTGCCCATCTACCAGACGACCAAATACCCTGGTACAGGAACATACGGATGTGTCCATCTGCCTGCCCAGCAGCCTGCCCTGCCCATGCCGATACCTGCGGCACGGATCAACTAGACTAAAACCTACACGTCGTTAGAGATGCCATGACGACCTAGCCAACGGTCAGCACACCTGTGCCAATATACACACTGGACACTCCCGCACCAATCTACACGAAGAATATACTCAGTGCTATGACGTAGGCGACAGACATACTCACGGACGTGCATCTTTATTATTTTCCACATAGGCTCTCAAAATGCAGAAACGCAAGACGCATCATGAACTCATCTAAAGAGCTTGCTTACGCTTCTCCTAAACCCAGGTGCCATAATGAGAAATATAACGAAGACACGATACTGGTCATAAGACAATATGATACTATAACCTAAAGCGCCTGTGCACCAAACGGTTCCACCTATACACCAGGCCTAAGTAGGCCGCAAGCAAGAGCTCCCATTGACGTTAAAAGAACAAGAGTCAGGTTGCTGATCCTGCAAAATGAGCCTGGCGAAAGCAGACAGCCAAGGTCGTAATGTTGCAAACCCACATTCCAAAAGCAGACCATCAAGGGCACGATGTTGCAACCTCGCATGCCGCGCACCAACGTTGAAGTCGCACCTGCAAATTAAACCAGGCACACAGTGGAAAAACAATATTAATTGTGCAGAATTCTGCCTCAAACACGGTCCCCCCTCACGTGACCAAGCCGAACCTGACAGGATGCCAAGCCCAGGAAAAAGAAGGAGTCTGGATCCCTCGTTACAAGACACAGGCAGATACACTTAAAAGGCTCAATGGACATCTGCGACAGTGGGAGTAGTCGGCTTTCCAGCTCATGAATAAGTCCTCACATTGTCTGCACGTACTCATAGTGAAAAATTGTTGCAAATGACAGGTACACCGAGAGCTGGGAACAGCGATGGTCCCAGGCTGGGAAGCTCGCGGGCGCACCAATCAGAACATGGGGCTCTTATCACTGACGCCATTAACATTAACCAATCATCAGGAGTCTTCATGTAACAATTCTCATGTATCTAATTGTAGGGACAACCCAGATATATCACCTGACTAACCCTTGTCCACTAATATTGTTCTCTATACGTATGCTATACTAACCCTACCACTCGAGCAACCAATTGAGTGGCGATAGGTTTTTTGCTAACTTTCTAAGGTGACGCAAGTAGTGTGTCATACTAAGGTAAAAAGGGCCTGCGAGCCCCACGATTGTGTGTGTGTCAGGACGGACGCGTACGATCCTTGACCCATCCCTGCCGTTTTTGTATAATAAACAGCAGAGTCACCTTGCTTCTTGTGTGTGTCTCATACTCTATCTCTTCTGGGATATACGGGAGGAGTTGGGGCCTCCCTGCCCGGAGGTCTGCGGACGGCCAGGCCGACCCCGGCAGAATTTTCCCCCCCGACAAGTTGGAGGCACTGCTGAGATCTGTTTAAGATCGGCATTTTTTATTTTTGCTTTTTCCAGGCACTCCAGTTGCGAGGAGGCCCGGCGGCGCGGCCCCCTCTGCCGTCGCCCCCTTCTGAGGACTACAGGACCACCGCGGAGCTGCGAGAAGACCGGACAGCGCAATCCGGATATTGGCCCTCGGGAGCCGGTTGAGAAGTATCCCGCCCGCGGTTGGCGAGTGTCCAGATGTGGTCCAGACGAGGGGAGGTGACGAGCCGCTTGGAGGGGTGCACGCAGTCGAGCGGCCCCGCATCAAGAGAACTTGGTGAGCATGCCACGCACAACAAGCAATGTGAAATTGTGAGGGAGGGGGGAGGAATTAAATACGGGAGGTGGGAGGTGTTACAAAGGTGCACGGCGAAGGTTTGACAATTTAGTGTTGGAAATGGAATGAATGGTAGCCGAACAAGTGCGAGGGCAGTCGGCTACGTTACGCGAAGGGAGGGGGCGGAGCACGAAAACATCACGTGCGGCCGCTTGTAGACACTGATTGGCCTAGGTCGCGACTACGTGTAAGGGTGTGTGTGTGTGTGTGTGGTTTCCTACGATTTGGCATTTATTGATCAATGAGTAGATGAGGATCCCTATTGTTCGAGCAAGACACTCGATAGGTAGATGACGTTTCCCTGTAGGCGGTAGCTAGTTAGTTGCCCAATACGGAAGATAATTGGCTGGTTAAGCCCTCCTGTCAAGGGGCGTATCACACGCGAGGCGACGCAGCGTGCGCAGTCCGATTATATTATTGATTTGATTACCTTGTTCCAGGAGTGACAGGAAGACAGCTGTAAGGGTAACGGGGGTAGATTGCAAGTGTATTTTGAACTTAAAGAATATATGAAGAACTTACCAGTAGCTCAAAGAGATCGGTGACATCACCAGTAGGGCTTTCATAGGATATCGCAAACACAAGGCATCTCCGTTTTGAGAGTGATGGGGAAGAGAAGTGTGGTAAGGGAGTGGAAACGGAGATAAACGGTAAATGAGTTGATCGGGGAAAGGCGAAACAGGGAACGTGGCTGCGCACGGAGAACGCCGGCCACGGCAAGTGTAGAAGGGGGAGGAGCACGTGAAATTAGGACGACTGTATAAGAACGTCATAAGGGGTACGCAGCAGCAGGGGGCTACGTGCGCCTCGGCCGCAGGGGGCCGTAAGGGTGTTGTATAAAGAAAGAAAGACAGGAGAAAATATACAAATGTAACATACTATATTTTTTATATAATTTTCCTTAGCGGACTATCGTAAGTCCCCAAACTCACGGGGCCAGGTAACGATATAAGGCTGTATATTGTAAACTACTAGTGAGATAAACTGCTACCAGATAGGGGAAGGGTAGCAAGTGGAGCGCTACTATGTCATACGGGACAAGATCGGGAGGGTGGGGGAACACCCTCACTACCCCACTACAACACATATGCACAACACTGCCACCCCATAGGGAGAAACTGATTAAGTATAGCATAGAATGGACCCCGGGGACGGATAACAAAATGCTGACAACGTGGCCGCCTAATGGTAGCTTCGATCCATATGTCCAACATTCATTATTAAACCATCTGCACAATACATATAAAGGGAAGAAGTTGGCAAACCACGTGGAGGTGTTTAACTTATGGAGGATGTTCCAGGGGTCCCGACCAGGACCAAATGGAATGTTCACTATGGGGGAAATACCGGAAGACAAAGAGATTAAGGAGGAAGGAGAGGATGGGAAACAGGGGAGTGAGGACCAAAAGAACACAGGAAACAGAGGAGAGGGAGGAGAAAAGAATAATAAAACAGATGAAATAAAACAGGAACCGAGCAACGATATACCCCTAGCAAAGGGAGTGAAAACAGAGGGAATGGGGTTGTACCCTTTAAGAGAATTAGGAGAAATAGAAAGAGGACAGTTAAGGGCGGCTGAGGGATACTCGAACCCGGCATACAGCCCTCCAGCATATGTAGCTCATAGGAAGGTGCCAGCAGGGGAGGGGTGGACCGGAGAAGACCAGACTGTGGAAATAGGAAATGATGAGTGGGTAGCTGCACAGATATTATTAAAATTACGAGGTTCATTAACAGGAGAAGAGAAGGAGGTAGTAAAGAAAACAGAGGAGGATAATGCCAGGGAGAGTGAAATGAGGGGGGAAGAGCTGTTAAGACAAAAGGAAGAGATTTTGGAGGAACGACTAGCAAAATTAAGGGATGAGCAGAATGAATTGATCAAGCAGCTCGAGAGGGAAGAGAGAGAGAGAGCGAGGAAAAGGAAAGAAGGTAAGAACGAATTGGAAAAAATAAGGGAACGAACTGAGGAGCAAAGGAGAGAAGCTGAAAGGGTAAAACCAGCAGCAGAAAGGGTATCAAGAGTAGTGCTGCGAGAAAAGAAAAGGGAAGAAGAAGAAAAAGAAAAAGAAATGGCAATGTGGAAGAGGAGGCTACTATCAGAAACAACTAAGAAA
This sequence comes from Ambystoma mexicanum, assembly GCF_040938575.1. NCBI lineage: Eukaryota > Metazoa > Chordata > Amphibia > Caudata > Ambystomatidae > Ambystoma > Ambystoma mexicanum. Next base: position 398,132,733 of record NC_090926.1, on the reverse strand, counting down.
TACGAAGAAGGGAGGGTGCCAGAGAGTATAGTAGAAAGAGAAAGGGTGAAATGGGAAAGGAAGAAAGAGGATGAAAGAATATTGTAACAGATGAGAAGTGAAGTGATGGAGGAATTAAAAAGGAAAAGGGAGGAAAATAGTAGGGAGATGGAGGAGAGAAATGAAGGAGAAAGAGAAGATAGGAGAAGGGAGAGTGGAGCATGGGGGGATGTATGTAGAAACACAGAAGTAGCAACAACATCAGCACAAAGGGGAGCGGTTGATGAAGGAGGAAAAGGAGAACTGGACCTAATAGACTTACAAACAGTAACGATCAAGGGGAAAAAGACCGAGTGGGGGGTGCCGTTTATGACTAGCTTTTGTAGTGAGGAAGAAGAAGGAGTGGAAAAGGAAGGAAGAAACAGTGAAAGGGAAAGCTTAGATAAACTATACATCACCCGGACCAACACAGACTCACCATGGATCAGTAGGAGAAAGGAGGAGCTGGGGAGAAGTGAGGAGGGAGAGCAAGGAATAGCGGAAAGACAGGCACATGAGGCCGCACCATCACCATCACGCCCTCCCCCATCGCACCCTACATGTTCAACCACCTCACGCTCGTTACGCAAAATAAAACTCGCGCCCGTCACAGACGAACTGACACCCTATGCATGTCGGCTTAGAGACCTCCCTAGTCGCAGGCAGGAAAGACGAATACACATGCCCACATTAAATACAGGAAATGATGGAAGAAGGGGAAAAGATGGAGAAGAAAGAGTTACGAGCAGGGGAAATATGGACGAAGTTGAAGATGTAGAAGAAAGAGAAGAGGAGGAAGGGTGTGAGGACTCGATATTATGGAACACAAAGGGTGAAACAAGACATAACTTAATGCCACTTTTGGAGAGAGGAGGGGTTAGACCACAGTATGTCCCTTGGAAGCATACCGATAAAGAAAATATAAAATGCAGGCTCCCATCATTAAGTGGAGGTGCGGGTAAATGGATATATGAAATGGAAAAACACACCGCAGGACAGAAACTGGCAGTAGGAGATGTAAAGGGCCTTTTAATATCAATATTAGGGGATAGAGCGGATGACATTTGGAAGAGAGCGGGATTCCATGGGGTAACAATAACAAACACATCGCATGATGGGGCACCATTCGCAAACTGCAGACATGCACTATGGCAGGCACTGAGGGTACAGTACCCAGACACATCAGACATAGGAGCAATTACCTCCCGCAAGATGCGTGAGAACGAAGATCCTGTTGATTATATCCAGGAAATCCAAGAGAAGTGGCGCATGGAAACTAGAGAACAATGGGATAAAACACCAGCAATATTTTACCATATACTGGTACAAGGGCTCCGAGAAGGAGTTTAGAAACAACTAAAGAAAGTAGTGGGAATGGAAGCAAAACCATGGCCCGAAATACAACTGACTATAGTGCATCATTGCAGGACATGGCAAGGAAAAATGAAACAAAAGGAAGAGGACAGGAAAACGGAAGAGGCTAAACTAGTACAGAAAAAGCTTACTAAATATACAATGGAAGGGGCACTAATAACTACACCTACAACAATGACCCAAAGCCCCACACAAGTAGTGGCTGCACAAGATTCCTCCCAAATGCCACCTTCACCGGCTATAACACAACAGGCGCCGCCAATCCAACCATACACGACCAACATGGGGGGAGGACATACAATGGCAGGAGCTGGGTATTATAATTATAACAGGGGGAGAGGAGGAATTATGAGAGGGAGAGGATACGGATATAGCACCCAACAGCAGGTGGGAGGACTTAGAAATTCCTACCCCACAGGGCAACCAGTATACCAGGACAACACAGGGAGCTTTCCATGGCAGAGTAGGGAGCCACTTGTGTGTTGGAGCTGTGGACTATTGGGGCACATGTCACGCACGTGTAGAGTTAGACCAGGAACACCATCATGGAGTGATCAGGGACAACCAAGGCCCTCACAGGAACAGCAGGGCCTACCACAACAGCAGACGTTGCGACAGGGAAATGAACAACAACAACAATTAACACAACAACAGCCACAAACATATTCACTGCCACAACAACAGGTAGCGATGACACAACAACCCCAAGCACCACAAACACAACTGGGTAGGGTGACGGTTTTGGGACACAACCCTTATACCGGAAATGGCCAGTCGTTGTACCCTCAATAGGACAGCCCACAGACGGCCTTGGTGTGTCCCATCCTGTCAGTAACACCTAATAGTGCGGAGGAACCACGCATAGAGGTAACGATAGGTGACAAAAAATTATCATTCCTTGTTGCCACCGGGGCGACCCGGTCTTGCATAAGGGAAGGTAAATTCAAGATGTCAGGCGAAGCCATGAACACCCAAGGATTCTCTGGGGCTAGAGGGTTGGTTCCCTTTACTGATAACATTCCCTTATCTATTGGAGATTATGATCTGTCAGTTCCACTTCTATATTATAGTGCCTCACCAGTAAATATACTGGGGAGAGACATAATGAACAGGTTGAATATGACAATCTCCTTTACTGAGGACGGCATAATTTGCTCTACTCCAGGGATTAACATGCTCACAGCACGACAGATTATGCAAGCATACTGCGGACAGACAGCGATTAGGGCGGAGCCAGTAGATGGCGAACTATTTCAGTATGGAACAGATATGGCAATTGCATGGATGCCAGGGATAGAAGGGAAAATATGGAGGAGGCCAGCAGCCTATCTGTTCAGACCAGAAACACCTGTTAATGAACCAGGAGGAAAGGTGGTTCTAATGGACATTGAGAGCATTATTGCAACAGCTGATTACATTGCTGTACATGCCCAAGACAGAGAAGGAAGAGCATGGAGGGCCGTGATAGCATTAGCAGAAGGATGTAGGCTCACCCAGGTGTCAGATGAGGAGCTGTTCTCAGATGAAAAGGAGGAAGGTGAAATGGTGTTTATGATGAGTGTGGAAATATGGCTAAGAGTGGCTTACAAACAAGTAGCACAGAAAATTGCAATGGCACTTGAGGCACCCGCATGCACCCCAGTCCCCTTCTTTAAGGAGGATATGCCAAAGGTACCCAAATCATTGTGGACTACTGGCCCCTATGATGTGGGGTGCATAAAAAGTATAGGGGGAGTAAGAATAAAATTGAAAAAAGGTGCAATACTCCCCAGAGTAAAACAGTACCCACTATCAAAAGAGGCAGATGAGGGCATATATGAAACCATAACGGCCCTCATAAATAATGGTATATTGGTCCCCTCAGAATCACCATGTAACACGGCTGTGTACCCAGTGCGCAAGGCTAAAGGGGGGTCTTGGCACTTCATACAGGATCTCAGGCCCTTGAACAACATAGTAGAAGCGGAATATCCCGCAGCAGCAAACCCGGCCACAATATTGTGTGGCATTCCAGCAGAAGCATCACGATTTACGGTGATCGACCTTAAAAATGCTTTTTTCTCAATACCACTACACCCAGACTCACAAGATCTGACGAGCTTCACTTACAGAAACACAAAGTGGAAGCACACCAGATTGCCACAAGGGTATTGCGAATCACCCTCAATTTTCAATAGAGTGATACAGATGGATTTGGGTAACATTGAAGTGGAAAGCACAGTGTTGCAGTATGTGGATGACATAATAATTTGCAGTACAAACGAAAGAACATGCAGAGAGGACTCCTTAAAGATGTTGACAATATTGGCTGAAAAAGGTTACAAGGTAGACATGGATAAGATACAGTACTGTCAAGAACAGGTACTTTACATTGGTCAATTTATATCCCAACATGGAAGAAAGATTGCACCACAAAGAGCACAGGCCATTTCAAACACTCCAATGCCACAAACTGTGAGGGAACTGCAGCAGTTCCTGGGGCTGTGCAACTACTGTAGAGCATGGGTATTTGATTACAGCTCGTACATAGGACCCCTGCTTGAGGCGTTAAGGGAAGCTAATAAAGGGGAGAAAAAGCTGGGGTGGACGATGGAAATGAAAGAGGCTTTTGATGAATTGAAAGGTGCGATATCAACTGCTCCGGTACTGGCATCCCCAGACTATGAGCGACAATTTTTTATATTCTCACATTGCGATTCAGCAGTAATGAAAGCAGTGTTGGCTCAAAAAACAAGCATGGGCTACAAACCAGTAGCATTTTACAGCGGCCACTTAGATCCTGTGATGTTAGGCCACTTCCTTTGCGAACAAGGTCTCGCCGCAGCTGCTTTTGCAGTGGAAAAAGCATCAGCAATCACCATCGGGTGCCCAACTACACTATTTGTGGAACATGCACTATTTGCGATATTGAATAAACCTAAATCCACCCTAACCACGCAAAGAGCATCAGGTTATGAGATCATTTTATCCAGGGCTGAACTATCAATTGTTAGATGTAGCACGGTCAACCCTGCAAGGTTCCTAGCAGAAGTAATTGAGGAGGGAGATTATGCCCATGACTGTACGCAAATAACTGAAATGTACTCATGTACTAGAAAGGTTGAAGAAAACGCACTAGAGGGAGGTGAGCTCTTGTTTATTGATGGGTCATCAACTATCGATCAAAGGGATGGTGTAAGGAGGACTGGGGCTGCAGTGGTAAAAATGATGGAGGTACCGGTGTGTGTGGCAATGAAATGTGTACAATTACCACAGCATTACTCCGCTCAAGCAGCGGAATTAGTTGCACTGATCTTGGCATTGAAGGAAAGCTTTGACAAACGGGTGACCATATACTCCGACAGCGCATATGTTACATCCACTGTCCACTCAGGGCTGTCGAAATGGAGAAGAAGAGGGTTTAGGAGAGCTGATGGCACTCCAGTGCAACATGCCCTCTTATTGGCTGAACTAATTGAAGTAATAAATGACCCCCAAGAATTAGCTTTAGTAAAATGCACCGCACACACCAATGGTGAGGACCACGTCTCGAAGGGGAATGCAGCAGCAGACGCACATGCGAAGTATGCTGCATACTTTGGTGAGATATGGAACCCCCCAGAGTCACAGAGAGGGAGAGGGAGGGGAATGGCTAAGGAGATGTTGATAAGAGAAGGGTACACCCATCTCCCAGCCACACAGATTATGGAGCTACAAGCGGCTGCACCAATGGCCGAAAAAGAAATATGGGTAAAAAGAGGATGTACAATGTCACCAACCGACGCACTATGGCGCCAGGGTGGCACTGGAAAGGTTGTAATACCATTGGCACTTTTGAACACCGCCCTGAGCCAACTACATCATCCAGCCCACACAGGCAAGGAAGTAATTGCAGCACGAATTAGGGAAGACTGGTTCTGCCCCGAGTTAAATTCTCATGTGTCAAATTTTATCAGTAATTGTCTCACATGTCAACAGTTTACGGCCGGCCATACTCTAAAGGTGATAAGAGGTACTATACCCCGGCCAGAGGGACCTTTCCGGCATCTCCATATTGACTATGTTGATATGATCAACATATGTCAAGGAAATAGGTATATGATTGTAGTAGTATGCCCATTTTCTAGGTGGATTGAGGCAGGGCCCTGTTCACTCTCAGATGCATTTAGAGCAGCTAAATTCCTAGTGAGGGAGGTCTTCCCCAGGTGGGGAGTGTGCGAGGTGTTAAGGTCAGACAATGGCCCACATTTCGCAAACGAAATGTTCCAGCACATCACATCATTGCTGAACATCAAGCATAAATTTGCATGTGCATACCACCCACAGGCCAACGGTATATGTGAACGCCTGAATCGCCTATTAAAGGAGGCAATTGCAAAGATACAGCAAACAACAAAGAAGAGTTGGTTATATTGCCTTCCATTAGCCCTATTTGAGCTAAGGAATAGACCAGGGTCTGACCACCACCTCACCCCTCACGAGGTGGTTACCGGACGTCAAATGCGCCTTCCCCTAACGCCAACGTCAAGAGCATTTACCGACCACGAAAGCACAGCGAGTGTTCTTGGTGATGAAATGTACCAATATGTGTCTTCTTTGATTACTAGTGTAGTGTTTGTGTCTCAACAGCTCGAGCGCACATGGGGCGGGTCTAACAGCAATCAACAAGAAGACGCGGATAAAGAACTGGAAAAGGAAGGACTGTGTAAAATTGCTAAAGGTGACCACGTACTACTTCGCAATTTCAACAGGAAGTGGAATAGTCCACGATTCACTGGCCCCCATCTGGTAGAGGAGGTATCAACGAGAGCAGTAAAGCTACAGGACAAGTGTGCCTGGAACCACCTACACAATGTAAAGATCTACAAACCACAGACCCGCCCCAGCGCCACCGACAGGTCCATTGGGAGAACAGCAACAACATCACCAACGGAGGAAGAAAGTTCTACCATAGCCAACGGCCCAAGTGTTCCCATACCCTGTCACTCCCCAGACTCCCCAGAGACAATAACTGAAGAAGAAAGGGGTGATCCCCATACTGCCCACCCCATGGTCACACGCTCAAAGAGTAAAGATACTTCCACCAGTTGAGCCCAAACCCCCTGCCCACCACCCACTGACCCTACCCCCATTGCAGTAATACCTGAATTGAAGGACATTGTCTCGCACACGTACACATGTAAACACGTGAATGCTCTCTTTTCTTTTCTCTCGCACATGCAGGAACTGCGTATTATTGTACTGCTAAGAAAATAGATAACTAACAAATTCACTGCCCAGGAGTAGATGGTACCCTCAGACGGTAACTACCCAGAAGAATTGTCACACCAATTTGTATATGAAATAAAAAGGCCAACGTACCTGAAAAGGAAAAGGGTACGTGTCTACTACACAGCATTCCTCTTGGCCATAGAATACTCAATGCCCCACCTCCACCCATACTTGCCTGCCCTAAGAGATAGATCGCTTAGATTAGCGTGGGAACAGCTCTTCGCCTGGGCACTGAATGACTATTTGATAGGGAGAGCTTAAAAAAAAAAAAAAAAAACCAACAACTAACATTTAATAACCAGCATATTGAGAATTTTCAGGCGGGCAACTCTAACGTCGCAAGAATACGCTGCCGGACTGCAGCAAGGTAAGAGCAAAATGCCGGTGAAATTAGCATGTGTAATAAAAATAATAGGGATTTTCATGATCACCGGGTTCTTGGCTGCCTCTGTATGGCAGTACAGCTGTGCTATCAATATTATTGCTGTACCCAAACCTAATCCACCCCCATCCCCAGCTGCAACAGGTGTTACGTCAGGTGATACTAGTAAAATTGCGCACAAACAAAATAGAGTTCAACGCAGCACATACTCAGATAATAAAGGTATTGACAATTATATACAAGATTCAGCACACGTCTCAAACAACATATGGTACCAACACATGACCCGCATTGGTAAGCAGACAACAGAAGACAGCTGCTACGTTTGCTCATTAATACCATACGCCATGAGCGCTTCTCGAACATTTGTTGCCACAGAAATAGATGAAAAGACAGCACGATGCATAATATACTTGGCACTGTTCCAAACGAAAGGAAGATTTCAAGGGACAGTGGTGCATATGGTGTGGAAAACACGAGACTCATACCCATACGAAAACAACTTCCTCAAGACTTATTTGAGTTACCACAAGAGCAGTTTACATGCTGAAGCATTCAGATACATAACAAGTGGTCCTGCAAAAGGGGAAACAAAGAAAGTAACACTGCAGTATTTACCATGTGATTGGTACGCCACTGAAGTTCCTGGTAAACCAGGATGCTGGGAGAGGCCACTGGTGACGATAACGGGGAAGGTGTACTTGGACAACAAATGGGAGATAGGAGTGATTGGCAGCAACATGGTAACAAAAGAAACTATTTCAACTATCGATGCACACAACCACAGATGTTGGACGACTTGGATCAAGTATGTGCCCATGCTCACGTGGATAGAGACGGATGAAGACCCAATAACAATACTGCCGCTGACTGCGCCTAAGGTATGCTACCAACATAAAGGAGAGGTGGACGTAGGATACAACACCAACTGTGCAAGCGTGATGGAGTTACCTGAGGGGGGAGCAGGAACAGCAGTAATAATGGCTCATTACTGGGCCTGTGGAGAAAAGGCATACCACACACTGCCCCCTCTGTGGAATGGTGTATGCACGATGGTGCACGTCAATGTACCATCACTAGTGGTACCCCAGAAGAATGTGAATGTGGCGAACTTTCCCAAAATGGATGAAGGGGACAAGAGAAAGAAGAGATCTGCACCACCTCAGGAGGAGCCAGCAAACAGGACCAACGGCAATAATACTGTCCTAAATAGAAGGAAAAGACAAGGAGAACCTCTGACAGGAAATTACCTATGGGGAAGGTCGGAAACGGCACTCACATCAATTCCGCCAAAACACAGACTATTTAGCAGAGCAGCAATGTTCTTCTCCTCAATAATCCATCCGGGACTGCAGGCTTACGCAAACGCAAAATGGCTCCAGATAACTAGATGGGAACTAATGATGACCATCAATTCTACAGTAAATGGATTCAACGCAATAAAAGAGGAGCTGCGAGCTATAAGGATGGTAGCACTTCAGAACAGATATGTATTGGACCTCCTCACAGCCATGGAAGGAGGAGTCTGCGCAAAGATAGGACAATCATGCTGCACGTTCATTCCTGCCAACGATGCTGACAACGGTACACTGACAGAAGCAGTTTCACAATTGGCCCAGATGCACTCCAAAATGATGGATGAAAGTAAAGGCGTGAAAAAGGATGAGAGCTGGTTTTCGCTATTATGGTCATGGATGCCATCTTGGCTGTCAGATGGACTGAAAATTATAGTTGGTTGTACTATTTTGGCTGGAGCTACACTGATCATAATAAGATTTTGGAAGGCCCGGAAGGCACACACCACTGACGAGTTGCTTGAAATGGTCGGTATGCACCCATTGATGCCAGCAGATGACGGCCAGCACACAGGCATAATAATACAAGAGAGAAAGAAATTGCGCAACCAGATCATCACCAACCACCTGGACCCACCATCGGTGAAGATCGAGAACCCAAGAAATCCCAGGAGTTACATAGGGAAATGGGTATACTGTACTCCTGGAGGAACATGTGAATATATGTATTGGTCATTTGAAGATCATGTTAACCACTATGGACATTTAGGAGGAATAACTAAGATATGGAGAGTAAGAGGAGATAACGAAAAGGATATGTTTGTAGTCGACAAGTCGACCAGAGGGGGGACTGAAGTGGGAGAATGGAAAAACAGGCTCCTGTCCTTCCCCTCTCGCGCCTGGCCTAAAGGATCACGGCCCAGACACCCGCCACGAGAAGAGTTTGCCCATCTACCAGACGACCAAATACCCTGGTACAGGAACATACGGATGTGTCCATCTGCCTGCCCAGCAGCCCGCCCTGCCCATGCCGATACCTGCGGCACGGATCAACTAGACTAAAACCTACACGTCGTTAGAGATGCCATGACGACCTAGCCAACGGTCAGCACACCTGTGCCAATATACACACTGGACACTCCCGCACCAATCTACACGAAGAATATACTCAGTGCTATGACGTAGGCGACAGACATACTCACGGACGTGCATCTTTATTATTTTCCACATAGGCTCTCAAAATGCAGAAACGCAAGACGCATCATGAACTCATCTAAAGAGCTTGCTTACGCTTCTCCTAAACCCAGGTGCCATAATGAGAAATATAACGAAGACACGATACTGGTCATAAGACAATATGATACTATAACCTAAAGCGCCTGTGCACCAAACGGTTCCACCTATACACCAGGCCTAAGTAGGCCGCAAGCAAGAGCTCCCATGGACGTTAAAAGAACAAGAGTCAGGTTGCTGATCCTGCAGAATGAGCCTGGCGAAAGCAGACAGCCAAGGTCGTAATGTTGCAAACCCACATTCCAAAAGCAGACCATCAAGGGCACGATGTTGCAACCTCGCACGCCGCGCACCAACGTTAAAGTCGCACCTGCAAATTAAACCAGGCACACAGTGGAAAAACAATATTAATTGTGCAGAATTCTGCCTCAAACACGGTCCCACCTCACGTGACCAAGCCGAACCTGACAGGATGCCAAGCCCAGGAGAAAGGAGGCGTCTGGATCCCTCGTTACAAGACACAGGCAGATACACTTAAAAGGCTCAATGGACATCTGCGACAGTGGGAGTAGTCGGCTTTCCAGCTCATGAATAAGTCCTCACATTGTCTGCACGTACTCATAGTGAAACATTGTTGCAAATGACAGGTACACCGAGAGCTGGGAACAGCGATGGTCCCAGGCTGGGAAGCTCGCGGGCGCACCAATCAGAACATGGGGCTCTTATCACTGACGCCATTAACATTAACCAATCATCAGGAGTCTTCATGTAACAATTCTCATGTATCTAATTGTAGGGACAACCCAGATATATCACCTGACTAACCCTTGTCCACTAATATTGTTCTCTATACGTATGCTATACTAACCCTACCACTCGAGCAACCAATTAAGAGTGGCGATAGGTTTTTTGCTAACTTTCTAAGGTGACGCAAGTAGCGCGTCATACTAAGGTAAAAAGGGCCTGCGAGTCCCACGATTGTGTGTGTGTCAGGACGGACGCGTACGATCCTTGACCCATCCCTGCCGTTTTTGTATAATAAACAGCAGAGTCACCTTGCTTCTTGTGTGTGTCTCATACTCTATCTCTTCTGGGATATACGGGAGGAGTTGGGGCCTCCCTGCCCGGAGGTCTGCGGACGGCCCGGCCGACCCCGGCCGAATTTTCCCCCCCGACAGATCCTTTCAAGATATGCTAAGTCTTGGTCACGTTTCATGAGACCACCACTGTCTGGACCGCTGAACGGCTCTGCACGTCCTGTGTCCAATATAAAACGTTTCTGTGTCCAGAATCTGCCAAGTTTGTGCCCAGCCTCCCATTGCTCGTTTAGGACCCCGAGGACACCTGTTGCCCTTCCCACTTTGACCAATCGTGTCGTCAGAAACACTCGCATACACATTAGAGGTCGCGTTAACCCTTTTATTTGTTGGAATATTTCATCCAGATTTGTCAAAGGAATAGATATTTTTGACAATACCATAACATTTACGACAGCAAAAAAGTCTGACGCTGTTCTAATTGGGACACAAAGAAAAAGCTTCCTGTGAACAATATTCCTTATTATTTTGGGGTCAACAAAAATGTCGAGCATTTTAAGTGCTAATTATGCCAGAGAATTGATGGTTGGTTGAGGAAAATGGACGAGGAGGAGCACTGTAGCAAGCCAACCTTCCTCAACAGGCTGCAATGGTGGCAGGTCCATTGCAGAACATGCAGCGGGAAAGGGCTGTAATGGCTGCTGTAAGCAGTGCTGGAAATGGAACTTGTAACTGGGGGGTCCCACCAGCGACCGAGAGAAAGGATGTAGGGGGCAACAGGGAGTAAGCAAACGCAGCAGAATTTCTAAGTCCCCCACATTAATAAACATTTCCATTTCAGGAAATCAATGAGTTATTAACACCTGGAAAATAACCCAAAAGAGGATTGTTTCCCATGATGCTGCAAGTAGGTATAAAACCAGCACACTTTTTAAACCTGCAAAGAGTGATTAAATAGTTTCTGCAGCATGCACTACTTACCGGGATACAGAGCCGGCACGAGGCATGTGGAGTGTGTGTGGTGGCACAGCGTTGCGCTCTCATGGAGGATCCCCGTAGACACCCGCGCCTGCCTCGACTATCGCAGGTCCCATTATTTTAAAGAGAGGCTTTGTTGCTTCCATGGACAATTTGGGCTTTTCAGCGGGGGCCACGCTGTCACCGCTTCAGGCTCCAAAATTACTGCTAATCACTTTCTTTGCTCTAGCTTGGCTTTTAAAGCATGAGCGATTTAAACGTCATGGCTTTAAGAGACCATTGTGTTGGGCAAGGCGTTTCCGTGTTAAGAAATGCAAAGGGTCATTTTTATTCTAAAAGCACACACAAACTACCAGTTAGCTGTCTAAATGTGTACACCCCTCAAGGCCACTTAAAATATATCTCACAGATCAGTTTTAAACTAAATACATTATTTTCAGATGTTCATATTTAACACATCAAAAATAGTTTCTTTTTGGTAGTATGTAATATTTTCATCACACAATAGTCTGAGTCTTGAAAGTAGATTTGAAAAACTCAAAGGCCATGTTTTGTCTTCTGATGAATTGCATTCTGGTATTTGTAGTCTCCCATTCAAAAAGAGGAGAATAATGCCACAATTGAATTTTCTTTTTGCCTAACCTGTTTCTATAAGAATGTATATATTTCTGTGAATACCTCACTATGGTTTGTGTACTTTTTAAGTCATATTTGTAAAAATAGAGTATTGTTAAAAGCCAAACATGGGGTTAAGGGCAGACGATGAGCAGGAAAGCAAGTCATTTTTATGTGCCCAGGACATGGTAAGAGTTTGCAATCCCAGGGGTGTTATTTCCTCTCATTGTGGCCGGGTGTTGTTTTTTAGGGCATAAGTAGAGGATACATGTGGATGGGCACACTTTTTTCGGAGGGTGGCCACTACCCTGATTGGGTATTTTTGAGTCCGGCAAACTTGCTCAAGTGTTCGGCTACAAAGATTTTACCCAGACTGTCCAAGTGCAGACGCTTACCCACAAGGCCACATAAAAGTGTCCTCAAAACACATGTCTCTTAATGGGATTTTGTTTTGCTGGGAACATTTCACTGTAGATTGTTGGGATTAAAGGTGGGCACCTTTTACACGATGGCAGCGTAGTCATTGGAAACTCTCCTCTCTCAGGTCATTTTTCTGGTATTGATTCATATTTTTTAAATGCCAATGCTCTTTTGTCTGGTGCCCTTTCTTATAAGGGAAAGGTCAATTTAATCAAACTTGTGTATTTCACTTTAAGATGTGGACACTTACTGCACGTATATCCCTAGGTGCCAGCTTTTGATTTTTGCTAAGGGCCAGAAGTTCCCACAGCTAGTGATGCGAGGGAGCCACACCTATCCCATAGTCGAAACACCACATTTTACAGCACAATTTGCAGCAGGATTGGGAAAAAAGCCATAGGATTTATAGGAAGACATAAACAGCAACAGTTACCTAACCTTCCCAGTTGCCATTGCACCTTTCAGTTATGGGTTCTCCTGCTTCCCCTTTCAATTCCTGCACCCCACCAAACAGTTGTGGCCCGCTCACCCCCTCCAATGTAGGCTCATGGGGTACATTGATGAGGCTCCTTTCTCATTTTGTCTGCTACTACAAGATTAAGCCTCACTCCTGATATTGCCCCATAGGTAAATGTTAACAGTGATAAATCATATACTGGACATCACATTGTATTTGTCTACTGGCTTACTAATAGCAACGTGCTTTTGTTGTAACTGCCCATGATATTTTGTATATTAAAGACTCGTTCTGCGAAATAATTTTCTGTACTTTCACAGGTCTCCATTTATGCAAATAAGGTGCCCCGCACATCCTATGCCACCCAGGGCCCCGCAAATCCTAGGGCCGGCACTGCCGGGATAGTCACATGTATCCTGACAAGACTGTGACGAATCAACTTCCGGGGCAACAGTGGTCCGGGGAGGAATATCGGTTTCTAAACCATCAATCAGCCACACACCTCTAGTACACCAGAAGGGATCCAAACAGACTGGAAACACAAGCAAAGTATAAACCTCCTTGTCCAATTTTGGTAACGTGGACAGAACGGCAGGCTTATCTCCGCATGGTAGTGGATCATTGGTTAGTTGCAAAACAGTAAAAATACAATTATTACCCAATGATAAAAGGAACTGTCCAGTTAAGGCTGTATACAAATATCTATTTTATTATTATTCAATAGACAGTTGTAGCACACTACAAAATACAACCCACCCTTTAAAGGAATGCAGATGACAGACAGTTTCAAGAAGGAAAACAGATGCACTCTGGATACTGACAGGAGGGTAGTCGGTAAAGTAATTAATTGCAATAGTTCAAGGATACTTGGTTTCAGCACAAAGGGAGCAATGGGTCATAACATGTCACTAGGGGCCTTCAGCAAAGGACCAGGGCACAGAACCACAATGTACTTTGTGCTTGTAGAAGTTCTTGTGCTCGCCAGCGTAGAGTCGGTTGCAGCTTTTGCGACAGAGTTCAAGACAGAAGACAGCTGTCGGTATCATGCGGCAGGCAGTTCGGCGAGCGAGGCTGGATGGACGGCTGCAGGATGGCCTATACGGCGTCTCAGGAATCGTTGTCTCAGTGCTGGTTGGCGAGTCTGAAGAACTGGTTGAGGTATGTCAGACGACGTTAGCGACTGTGGCGTGACAACAGTCAGTGGTGCAGTCGGTTGCAGCTCGAGGGACTCGACTGGCTCGACAATGTTCTTTAAGGTGGACGCTGGTTGATGTTTGTCGATGCACTCCTCCTAGCTACTTAACTGGGCTTGTGTGGTCCTTTAAGTCGGTCGGCCCAAAGCTGATGAGCGTTGCAGGCAACAGCCTTGTCCTTGGTTTGTTTCAGGCTCTGGCACTTCCCACCTAGGAAGCTTGCTTGCAGAGCCTAGCCAGGCACGCTGTGTGCTGGCTGGATACCGGTTCCGGAGCTGCTGGAGGGTCCTCTGGATTCAGTATCTCCTCTGTTCCATGGAAGATGTGTAGGGGAAGGATCTAGCTCTCATCTTTAGATATCCTGGCCTTGCTTGACTGGGGGAAGCTGTAAGGCAGACTGTACCTTCAGCCAGGGTCCAAATGAGTTATTTTTGTTATGCCTTGTGAGGTCTTCAGATCATCTGTCCAAAGGGGGAGCTCAGCCCTCTTTTACAGCCAAATGGGCCACTGTTATTGGTGTAGACTAGGCCTACCTTAATGGACCCATCCTGGGTTCCCGCCAACAATCTCCTGTATGCATGAGGTCATAACCATAGTGCTTTACAACAGAAAAGGTAAAGGGGGAAAACGTGTAATACTATGTCCCACCCATCTTCCTGTCTGTTGCGATCAAAGGATCTCTCCAGTTAATGGAGCTCTTTGTGGTTCCTGATTAAAGCGGCAGGTCTCCATTGAAGCTGTGGCGAGAAGAGACTTTCTGTCTCCATCAATCCACATACTCGTACCTTCTGATTGTGGTCCCCCTGCAGGGGTTGCCTTCTGTAAACACATAGTTCCAGACATGACAGTTCAATACCCTTGATACTGAGAGGCGGGAGCTGGATTCAGGTTGACACAGTGCATATGAAAGGGGTGTTGGCGTTTCCTGTCTCCTTTGCTTACCCTCTGCAGCTAGGCCCCATGTGAGCATGCTTGAAGTATACTCTATTAGTATGTTAATTATGTTAATTGCTGCCACCATCTGCAGAGGGTAAACAAACAGACAGGGCAGTCCCATGGAGCCTTTGATTAGTTAATTAGGCTGGCCATGGCAGGGGGAAGGTGTGGCCCTCCCTCTTCTGGTGATGCACTGTGTACTCTACCTGTCAAATCCCAACTAAATATGACAGGAAGGACTGCGCCTGTAGGCTGTGCCCACCCAGAGTACATGGGTCTATGCGCATGTCATGCAGTGAGCATAGGAAAATGTGTGCAGATTAGCCCCACACATTTTCCAGTGGTTGATCTACTATCATTCAATTTCAAAAAGCCCAGGTGAGCGCACACCCACCGCTCGGATTGTCGAATTCCTCACAAAGACGTTCAAGGTGTGCCGGGTTCGGCAACAACAAAAGCAATATAAAAACATTAAAATCCTTGAAGGGCATACATGGATTCCACAGATCCGAGATCGGGGATATGTATTTTGCCAGATCTCGGATCTGGGAAAATTCGGCCACGTGACGAGCGCAGGCTGTAGGTTTTCTCTGCCAACATTCCAATGTTTCTACTTTGTTGCTCCCGGTTTTGAAAAGAACATTTTACCCACAGTGGTTGTAATCTCCTAAATACAGCATAGCCCTTCTGCATTAGGTCATACCAGCAGTTAATGCCCTCCCCATCGTTACAGACCCTTGGGCCAATAGTTTGTAGGCCAGTTTGTGAGCCAGGCATTAATGACTGGTACAGCCTTCAGAAGTAGGATTGATTCTATATTATCAACCCGCTCCCAAGTTAGGGGCTTGAGGCGAAGTTTATGGCGGCCAACGAGGAAGATGGATCCCATAAAATCCGCTAGGTCTCCCCCAAGCAGTCCCTTCATTTTAGTACAGCTCGCAGAAGACAAACATCTTATGAATGCGCAGCGAGCATTCCGTCACAAGTGTTGCCTCAATCAGGGCTAGGACATTATGCTCCAGCAGCGCGTGTGACGTGAGCAAAGACGTTGCTTATCTTTTCCTTGCTGCGCAGAAGCTTGAACGTTGCCTGTGAGGGACGAGCGTGAGTTATATCAGTGGATTAGCTCAGCTCCTGCGCCATTGAAAACACTTGAGCAGCCAATGTTCCAGATGTTATAATGAAAAATGCACTTGTAGAAATTCTTGTGTGTAATCTATAATTGGCAATTGTGTGACACTGTAAAAGGTTTTGTTAGCTCTATGCACATAATTCTCGAAGGATGTCTGTCCATTGGGGACTGCGTGCATAGACATCCTTTACCCTGAGACCAGGCTCCCCCGTCCCCTCTAGTACAATTCTTTGAGGCGCCCAGTTGTGGGACAGGAAATATTATTGCTGGAAAATGACAGATGGCACAGTCATTTCATATTCACATTAAAATGCTGAGGCTATCTGAATGAGTGCATATGGATCACAGAAACAAAGCATTAATGTCAGGGTGAGGGTTGTGACAAATGAAGCCAGAACAATGCCCCCTCTGCTTTATGTGATTCAGACTTACAACCCTTTTATCACACTTATTGGTCAAATCTAAAGATCTGTGGTCATTCTTACGTTCCAAAATTGGTGTATGGTGTTATGCAAAGCAGTGAGGAGCCATCATTGGTCCTATTTGTCCCTTTCATTTTTCTCAGAGGGGTAGTAAAAGGAGTGCACCAAACTGTCCATCTTACAATGACAACCGTCTACTACAAAAATAAGTTGTATGGTTATTCTAGGGTTAATAATTAACTTTGTTTAGTCAGAGAAGTGTAACATTCCTAGCATGACTACAATATGCTCTGGGAAGGATCATCAGAAAGGAATATTGTAACATTTCTAAAAGCGCCAGTTTATGATGTCAGTGCAGTTTCCTATTTAAGAGCTTATTTTGCTGAGAATACACACAATTTAGTCTCGTCAAATGTACATCCATCTTGGAAATGGTTAAGATGAAAACCAATTCTCTGTCTCTTCTGTGACCACCGGGGAGATGTGTAATTTTGAGTGATGCCACTCGTTGGTTGATAGTGATGCTGAACTTAAACTTTTGTTACAGTATGCAGAAATACTAGTAATTGAAACGAAAAGAAAATAACAAAACCTTTGTAGACCTTGCAGCCTAGTTACCTAGTTATCTGAAAAGGTTTTTCTCAGAATATCAGCATCACCCACAGCCCGTATCCATAACCTTCCCACACCTCCATGAGGGCAAAGAACCCTGAGAATGATGGCGCCATAACTTCAGGACACACGTAAATGCCAGACCTGCTCACATCAGGGGCAAGGACACTGTTGCTGGTGTTCTCATTCTACATGTATCCATAACAAAAACAAAAAATAAACACCCAGCACCCTCCATCTTTTAAGGGTTTCTTCACTGGACTTGCTGCTGCCAGCAGCGCTCTAGCAAGAGTGCGCATGACAAAGCGGCTCTCGCTCACAGACCTAGAGCGAGACAGGTGGCACAGAGAGTGAGAGAGAGCACGAGGGCTAGGTCGCCCATTGCTAACAGCTAGCTCTTAATAAAGCCTTTTGTAATTCAACTATTGCCTTTCTTGTGCATTATTGAATTGTCTCGATTCCTTAAGGTGCTTTGCACCAGCAATAATTCAATGTCAATCATAAAAGGAAACTGACCGAGAACACCTTATGTCAGTAGCATGTGAAATGGCTTTTACCGCCCCATTGATTCCTGTGAGAATGATTGGTTTGTGCTATTGCTGCCTGGCCAAGGGCTGGAAATGCAAGGGAACGCTATTTATAGCTCCACTTGCCACCACACAAAGCTGAGGTGCGCCTCCTAGGGGACACCCACGGGCGGTGCTCCATCCGCCCTCGCAAAGTCGCCCGCTCCTCTCTTGATCCATTTCTACAAGTTGTGTGACAGACAAGAAACAATAATGCGCACAACTTGTCTAGTTGTTTGTGCGCGAACAGGGACCACCACAGAGTACTGCACCATTTGTAGTCTGGGTTTACTTCAGGCAGAAACACTCGTGCATAAACAATGCACTATTTGTAGCCTAGCGTAGGCAAACCATTGTGAGTAGAGTTTGCAGACAAAGGGGCTGATTCATGGAATTTTTTGCACGTTTCAAAGTGACTTTGCACTGCTGAAAAGTGACTTTGCACTGCTGACACAAACCCTGATTCATGAAACAGGGCAAAGTGCATTTTTTGCAGTGCAAAGTCAGTGCAAAGTAATTTTGTACTGTAGAAATGACCGCTTGCACTGCAAAAATACCCTTTGCACAGTTCCACGAATCAGGGTTTGTGTCGGCAGTGCAATGTCACTTTGAAATGTGCAAAAAATTCCATGAATCGGGCAGAAAATGTGTAAAGGCTGCACTATGTGCATATGTCTAACGTGTGGAGACATTGGGCCTCATTATAAGTTTGCCGGTCGGGGAACTACGGTACCAGTAAGCTTGCCGGTACCATAGTTCCTGGACAGGCAAACTATGAGTTGTGCTCGCGGGTGCCTTTCTGCCCGCCAGGTGGCACCTGGCGGGCAGAGCGGCACCCGCGAGCACAGCATGTCGAATGCACTGGCACCGTTATAAACGGTGGCGGTGCATCCGACCTCCCCATTCCCATTCAGTCCTATGGGGCCGAATGGGAATGGGGAGCATCCCTTTTCCGGCGCCCACGAATGGGCAAATACCGGGTCCGGCAAGGCCGTAATGACCCGGTAATTGGCCACTCGCGGCGCTGGAAATTTTCTGAAGTTTGGCGGCAGACTGCCAGTTTTAGCTGCAAGGCTACTGCCAAACTTAGAATGAGGCCCCATTGAGGCAAACTATAAACAAGGCAGCATTTAAATAAAGTGCTCAGGTCTCGATTCATAAGTGGGTGTTAATTACTGAAAATCTCATAAAAAGTGGTAACAAAATATTCGGTAATTAACCCCTATTCTGAAGGTGGTGCATTCTTCTGAAGTCAAACTGAATGCGCCACTTTAGGAACATGGGTGGCGGTTGCTATGAAGGGCTGAAAACCAACCTCTTTCATTCTCTGTCCTTTTACAAGGGTATTCTAGTGGCACTCCTCCAATTTCGTAATGCGTGAAACACAGTACCAAATTGGTGTCGTACAGGAGGAGTGCCACAAGAAGAGACTGCTCATGGTAACAGCTTAGTACTTTTAAGCACTGTCCCCTGTGCTAAAATCCCTCACACGTTTACTTGCACAGAGCCCACTCTACTGCGCTGCGTTCCTGAAAGCCCTTATAATAAAAAACAATTAACAATGCACATTCAAGTGCACTGAGGTCCTGCTGTGAGGTTTTGAAATAAATGTAGGCCATTTAAGGTATTACCCACAATTACCCCATAATGCAGAGCTTTCCCCACCTGTTATGCTCTCAGCAACAGCTCAGTTAAATAACGAATCCCTTGTTATTTAGCGAAATTGCTGCCGAGATTAAGCAGTCCATCTTTTTTCACTAGAAACAGTCAGAAGGAATGCACCACTTTCGGAATACATGTGGCGGTTGCTGGGATGGGTTGGAAACCAACCTAGCAACCGCCACATTCGGAAACTGGCTTTTTGGAAGCCTATTCTTGTGGCACTCCGCCAGTTTAATTTGTGCGCTAAACTAGCGCACAAATACGGTACCCTTTTGGTGCCGTTAAACTGGCGGAGTGCCACAAGAAGCCTTGTTTGGTGTAAATGAAAGTGTCCATATACAACACACGGGTGTACATGAACACTTTCATTTAAACCAAAGCAGGCGGCTTCAATGTTGCATCCTGCAAGGTTGAAGCTGCTCACTTTGGTGAATAGGAATGTGTTCATCTGTGTTCTCTGCAGCATTTTTGTAAAATAACGAATCTGTCGTTATTTTACAAAAATGCTGCAGAGATTCGATTGCGCCCGTAACAGCTTAGAACAGGCGCAATCCTCACAGATCACTGTCGTGCTCTACGAGGACGACCAGGCACACTTGAGAATAGTAGTGGAACCTGGGCGTCCTCTTTTAGCGCAGTGAATCGTGCTGTTTAGCACCGTCACTGCGCAAAGATGAGAATATGGCCCTCAGTGTAGCTAAAACATGCCATTTCAGCCAACAAGCTACACATTTCCCAGTACCAACCCATACCAACCCCTGGAAGGGCACCGCCAATTCAGAGCCATTGAACAATGTACTGTGGGTTTTCAAATGAGCTGAAATGCATGCATTTTGCTCCAGAAAAATGGCTTTGTCTTAATTATCTTACTCATTGTAGGCAGGGGCACGGGCATACTGCATGGTGAAGATAAAACATTGTAAAAACTACCATATTTGTGTCATGTGATTAGGGTAGACAAGTTAAATGCAATGCTTATACCATGTGATGTAGTGATATTCATAGACATGCTGTTGGAAGCCCAGCTCTATTTCTTTACATGCCCCGAGAAGCTGCACACAGACATACTGTGAATAGTGCGCTATGATTGTCATGTGAGTATGGCAAACATGGATGAAATGCAAGCCCTACACCTTATGCAACCTGTACTCAGCGTAGGCAAATTCACTGGTTGTAAGAACGACACTATTGGCAATGATATGATATGGTATGATATGATAAGGCATTTGTAACGCGCCTATACACAAGTGTATATGGGTGCTTTACACAGAGAGCAAGCACACTGTAAACACAGGTCTGTCTGCATCATGGGCTCAGGGTAGCCTGCAGTTGTGCTTACCAACCCACTGAACAATTAAACCCCCAGCGTTTTTATAATGGCCAACAAACAAGTCTACAATCCCTGTTAAAATTCATGATCTTTTAACTTTCAGAATGTAAACTCGTCGCAGAAAACAAAAGATGGCTCCCATTTTACAGCTCCGCGGGTTGGCCAGCCCAAACCTCGCGCAGGCTGTCATACACTGTTCACAAGTCACTGCCCATATCATGTGTGTCATGGCAACAGACTGTAAAGGGGCTACTATTTGTGTCAAGTACTCGGTGTAAAGAAACGCAGAGACTGCAAACACTACATGTTGTTACATTTGCATAGTGTAGATGGGCAAACAGAGGTACTACAGAGTACAGACAATGCACTACTGAACTGTAGCCAGACACAAAGCAAGATGTAAACACTGCACTATATGTATCATGGCCTTAGGATAGACAGACACACAGCAGGGAAGAAAGTATGCTGCTTCTCGGGACCTCATCTTATGTGAGTCCTTTCAGATCTGCCCGTAATGTGACGCAGTTCACTTCTTTTAGCACCCTGCGGTGGGGAGCCAGCTAATCAGGAGGCCAGGAATGCGAGCTGATACTGGCATCTAAGCCCGCATTCCAAGTCGCCTGACGGCAAGTTTGCCCCCCCGCCATCTTCCCCCACCCTCTGTTTCCTTTTTATTTGCAATCCCTCCCTCCCCGCTTACCTCATTGCGGCGGCGAATCACGCTGGCGGAGCTGCAGCTCCTTCCGCTCTGCTCCGGATCTGTCATGGGCACCCTCTGATCCCATGGTGGCCATCTTTGTACAGTATTTTCTTTCTGGGAAAGAAGAAGCACCAGCCCATGGGATGGTGCTAATAGAGTTAACCACCCATTCATGGGGCCATTAACACCCATTCCAGCCCTTAGAATGGGTGGTTAACACTTAATTAAGCCTCATAAATAGTTGGTTTTACGGAGATACCCCAACTTCTGGCTAATTACAAATGACATAGGCCAGGGTTGGCCAACTCCAGGCCTCGAGGGCCAGATCCATGTCGGATTTTCAGGATATCCCTCTTTAATATTCATGAGATGATTTTGCATACAATGATTCTAAATGTGTACACATTTTTCCTCATGAATATTAATGAGGTGTATCATGAAAACCTGTCAGGATCCGGGGCCTCGAGGCCTGGAGTTAGACAACTCTGACATAGGCATTCAGACGCAATCCGTTTACAGATGCCTTTTTTTCTTGAACCAATCATAATATCAGGCAGGGCCATAACATATGTTCCATGTGAAAACGTAAACAGCAAAAGTTTGACTGCATCACTTTCTATGTTTGCCTCGTTGTCATTGTCACTGGACAACAGTGACCAATGGGCAGTGCTGTAAGCAGGATAAGAAATCGGGGGTCCATGGGGTAGCGTAACGAACCCCAAAACAATATTTGGAGGGGCCCAAGAAGTGCTTTACGTGATCTAAGAATTGCAAGTAGCTAACGAACCTTGTAAAGAGTTGTGGCTTATGTAATGGGCTCATACCTGGCATAGGAGAATTAACATCCATTTAAAGTGATGTGTTTAAAATAATGAAACAGCAGTAAAATAATCTACTCAAATAGAAATGATCAACTCTAACGACGAAATCAAATATAAATAGGCTAATGCACGTCCCAGTTCTTGCAAGATAGCTTGGGGTGCTGCAGGGATCTACATCTACAACTCAGGTCAATATTTTTCTATTCCAGAAAGCTAGCTCAGGGTGTAATTGTTTGAGATGCAGCGATCTGCATGACATGCCAGCAAAGATCCAGTCACCAAACCGGAAGAACTGTGGCTGTGGCATGAGGGCCACAGGGCCACCCTCATCGCTCAAACACCCATCCTGCCATGCTATCCTTGCTCAGCTGTGTTCGGGGCAGTCCCTACAGAAAACGAGGAGACCCACTAGACTTGTGATCGTCCAGCTGCACGTGCTATGCCTGCTAGAAACACACATACGCTGCTGCGTGCCTGCGCCTTTATCAGACAGACTCTTGCATGTTTTGAAAAGTAGTACAAATAATTGTGCGGGGTCTCAAGTTATGTCATACCAACTGTAAAATAGCATTTTTGCCTTTTGGGCTCACAGCATACTGGATTCTGGAATTAGTAGTCCTTTATTTATAAACGGTACAGGAATACAAAATGTGCTAAAAATGGCAGGATTTATAAAACATGATTTGAGAGCTCAATTTCAGCATGTTTCTACAAAGCTAAAGTCAGAATGAAGTAGTTAGGTTAGAAAAGTGGACAATACTTTGCCTGCATTACTACCTATAGAATGTGTACACTCAGCAGTTACTTTGAATGCAGATTACTGCAGTGTCACCCAAAAGAAAATATGTACCTACACATGGAGGATGCTGGATGGCCACAGTGTCAGGATTTTGTTGTTTTTAGCTCTCTGCTGCGTTTCACGTTGTCAACCAGATCATCCACCCGGTAAGACTTGACTAGTTTGGCATCACGAGGTCAGCCCTATCATGGATGACAGGCTTTCTACAAAATGGATCCCAGTTGGTGGCAATTGATTCATTTCAATCGACTTCTTGAAACATTGTGTGTGGTGTCCCTCAAGGGGCTGCTGTGGCCTCATTGCTCTTTAAGTGTCACTTTCATCCTTCCACGCAACTCCTCCATAACAATGGCAGACACTTGCACCCATACACAGATGACAACCACACTCTAAATCATCAATTTCATCTAGATGGGGTGTGCTCATCATCTGATTTACATTTTTTCCACAGGTTTCCCGGCATTAAGTAACTAGATGGATCAAAAACGAGTGCAAGCTTAAGCAGACATTCTCATTTGTGGTTGCAACTCTGTTGACCGGAACCCATCAGGTCAACTGTTCTTGGTATCCCACCAAATCCTGTGGAGAAATAAATAAAATTATATATATATATATATATATATATATATATATATATATATATATATATATATATATATATATATATATATATATATACACACACACATAATATATATATATATATATATTTATTTTTTAACTAAAATGAAACTATGCATGGATAAATGGGATTTATATATTGCACACATAGTTACCGAGCAACAGAGTTTGTACAGAAAAGGGGGACAATACCGGAAGAGAACGCTGGGTAGAAGAAGCAAATTAAATTAAGAGGGTTCATCCCACAGGGCAAGGTTCACATACATGTGGATTCTCTGAGATCTCTGGAGAACTCGTGTTCATATGTTATGTTTGAATTCTGAGAGGGCTCTTTCTGTGTTTCATCCTTACACATTCGATACAATGAGACACACTGTGTTGGGTAATAATATCTGCTATGTACAATGCAATGAAGATAGCCTGAAAAAGGTCCAACATTGTCCTGGTCATGGAGAGCGCAAAAGCAAAAACAAGCAATGAAATACATATATCTCCCTTAGTGTATGCTGGCCTCTGGTCTGAGGTCAGGTGTACGCTGCGTGCCCACGGGGTAGTGAGGTGGTGCCTCCACTGACCGTGGACCATCTCCCACTATTCCAGCCACGTGCCCAAAAAGTGAGACAGACACCCAAATGTACTGCATCAAGAAAAGCCTTAGAAAACATCTTTCCTTAGAAAGGTGCAAGATAGAAGGCTTGTTTAACAAAGAAAAGGGTTTTCCTCTTGCAGCACCCCCATAGTGAAAGTGATGTGCTCATGGGCCCCTTTGAATCTCCAACCCCCGCTTCATGGAACATTTAGCAGGGTGCACAGTGACATTGCACTGCCAACAAACACCCTGATTCACAGAGCGGTGCAAAGTGTATTTTTGCAGTGCAAAGTGACTGCACCACTTTTGCACCAGTGCAAACTCACTAAAGGTTCCATGAATTGGGCTCTTTGTTTTGTTTCGATGCCTCCACTCCTTTGAGGGCTCATCCCTGCTGTAATCCATGCAGCAACACCTAGGGAGAGGAGCAGATCATCGGCCTGCTTTGCGTAGAGGAGTTTAAAGGGGCAGGGGTGAAGGAGAGTAGGGGAACTCTTTCCATGGTTGCTGGCCCTACAGTGACCCCGTTTAGGGACCACATTTAAAACCCTGCCAGGTCTACTTAAAGCACTGCATGGCCCCCCTTTCTTCTCCCACTCGCCCCACAGCACGGGTCTTGGAATCTAAATGCCGGTCAAACATTGAGTCTCTTGTCCCGCTGGACTTGCCTGTAGTTTATATTCATGTGTTGGTAAGGACTTGATGTATCTTCCATTCTGGCAGTCACCAATACCCCAATATCTATCTGGTATTATCCCTTTTCCTTTCAGGCCAAATTGCTCGAAACCCATTTCCTCACAACATGTTTACCACATTTAACCGCAAAATGTAGATGGGGGTTGGATTTAGGTATTTAGAAAGTTAGGGGGTGTTGCTGGGGGCTCCCCCTGTATTTATTTCTGGTAAAATGTGGCAAGAAAGGAGGAAATGGCCTTCGAGCAAATTGATGGGTGTAAATGACATGGTCACCGTCCATCCTCTGCACTCTAGTTCTCACACTATGAGGTTGGAATCCTCCCATTTTGGTGGCTTCCGAGGAGCAAGTGCACGCCCTGGAATGATGGCTATTATTACCTATTGCAAGCCATGCACTGGGACGAGGAAGAGTAGGACTGGGAGTACCAATACTGCTACGGCGATCGGGACTGCGGAGGGGTGCTTACATGAAAGAGGATGCTCGGACAGCTACCAGGAAGTTGATTTATGAAACATCAACTGTACATAATTAAGTGCTTTTGTATATTCAAGGATTTCCTTTGCCATAGTTTTCCACTCTTTCTTATGTTATGTTATGCAACTTGGCATTTAAATAGCGCCTTATGCATCATTGGTATGACTTCCAAGCAATGGTAGATTGAACGTCCTTGGGAACCATAGTTCAGGTCAGTAGAGGGAAAGAGTGTCGTATGGTGCGTGGGTGCACCGGATATGTGTGCAGCTGGTGTGGTTGTTGGATGATAGCTGCTTTATAGCGATAGGTATGGTGTATGTAAGTCAGTATGAAATATTCTCTGTTGGAGGATGATGACATACACCTGACACTACCCTGCCCTGAAGCCTACAAGTGAATGACTTTTCCCCAACACGTGTGGCCTTTCAGAGGCACTAGCCTGTCTGGGATGCTCTTCATATGACTCTTGGCTGCTTGTCTGCAGGCATACAACAACAACAATAACAACAGCAGGCGGTAAGAGAACCCCAGTGCTTGCCAGGTATAGTGTGGAAATGGTAGGTGCTGGAAATGACACTCCAGAAGAAGCCATGTTACAAGTTAGTCACGTGACTGCGCTCAGGCACGCCACATATCTCTGGCGTGACCACTCAGAGAATCAAATCCAAACACTGTCCGGAGAGGGCAGGAAATGAAACTAAAGTCTGTGAAAGTGTGTGCTGTCCATCCGGATCCTGCAGATGCTTCCTGCCCACCCGTTGTGATCCAGTGAAACAGGAACATGGAGCCAGTGCTCCGGGGAGTAGGGTTAGCATGTACCGAGGTTACCCCTGCGAGTACGGACTGTCTATGCCTCTACTGGAGGCAGCAGACGCTCATCACCCGTACCACTTAACCATTCCTATATCATTCTCAACCCTCCAGACTCAGGGGAAGAAGACTAGCCAAAGCTCCACCCTGAGGGATTAGAAATGCAGATCTGGTAGAAAGGTCATGTGTGCACTGCCCTTGGGTAGACAGATGTGGCAGCCATGCTGCAATGACAGGGCACTGTGATTTCAGATCTCACCGGTGATGATTGTACATCATTAATACAGGTGATTTCCCCAAATCCACATCATCTGGCTCGAAAATCCATAAATGGGGCAGGTCTTGGGAGGATAGCTCAGGGGCAACGTGCTCTCCTTGGAAGCAATACAACACGAGCAACACAGGTTCGATCCCCGGGTCCGCGCTTAGAAACCTCTGGGTATTAAGCGCATTATAAATAAGCTATCATATCCTGCCGTCTGGCAATTTGCAGAGGTGAACAAGCAAAATGGGTATGCGGGAGGCCATGATCCTACCACTACCACTACCCCGCCGCAGATAAAACTTCATCTACTCGCTTTCAAATCAGCGTTCACATATGCATGCTTGCGGTATAATGTAAAGGAGCGGGCAGCGGTGCGGGAAGTGCTGATCAGGCCCCTGCCATTCCCACTCTATGTCCCCTCGATATAAAACCCTTCGTTTTAATGACCATGGACTTCTGAGCAAGAATCGGCTACTCTTCATGTTAGAGCACAGAACAAGTAGCTTTCGCCAAAACTGTGCAGAGAAACACTGGGCCCGTACAATTGAATAAGAGTTATTACGATTTAACAAAAATCTTCACTGGGATTTTAGGTTCGCCTTAATGGATTTGTTTTCCAAAGTGAGTGGGAGGTAGTACACTGTAGAGCACACTGGGAGAGGGAAATTGACCAAACCACGATACATTTCAATGAAAAGCGTTCAGAGGTCAAGCTGCTCCCTGCTGGGGATGGAACCTGAGCGCTGCTGGTAACAATCCACTGTCACATTTCCCTGCACTAGCTCCCACCTGCTGCGTTCACTCTGTTTATTTGAATAGACTGCTTGGGCGGGGACACAAGTAACACTCATTCTCAAGCAGCCAAAAAGCCCCACTTGGTAACGATCGACCTTTGAACTGCTATAGGCACAGCAGGCTTTTCAGGTAACGGGGGGGGGAGGGGGCTATAACCATAGGCATAGCCCTTTAAGGGGTGCGAATGGGTGGGTGAATGCAAAGGGAGGCTGCAGAAAGCTGCATGCTGTGTGGGCAATGGTGGTCATTTCAATGCATTTTCTTGTGTTTTGCACCCCTGATAGTCCCGTGGTAAAACACAGCACCATGGGGTGGAGTGGAGGAAAGGAAGGACCCAGGTACGGGGGTGAATTGGGCGTGGGGGCTGGGAGTAAAGGCGAGTATGGAGTCGGGGTAGGGGCAAAGGGAACATCGTTCCCCTACTCTTTGTTTACACTTCGACTGCTGCAAGTGATTAAGGGCGATGCGGTCGCCCAGGAAAGCAGGTGTTGCATAATTTGTCTTCAACCACTAAAGTACTAGCATTTTCACCTGCAAGGAAGAGGTTCTGACAGTTTTCCAATGCCCTTTAACATATATTGCCAATGTCCAAATGCCCGGTCCCCCATGTGTTCAGTTTCCACGTGGCCAGTAACAGGCATCTCTAGGGCCCACATACCCAGAAAAAGGTCATGTCCATTTTCACATGCCAATAAAAATGCATTCCCAATTTACTCACATGTAGGCTTTTTCTATTTTCTAGATAAAGAGTAAAAGGTAGTGTAACTTTCTGAATCAACAGTAACAGATATTGTGCCATTAGAAAGGTGTTGCTTTTATCCACATGCCCAGTATCAGGTACCAGCAGTTCTCACAAGCAAGGTAAGGGGCATTCTTACACTTTCCTTAAAGAGAGACAGGCCTGGTTTCACTTTCATGTCCCTCCAGAGGAGCTTCGCAAAGCTACTGCTCCAACCCGTATCAAGGTCAAGGCTTGGAAGATAACACATCCCTGCCTGGAAACGCAGAGTGAATTCCCCGAACCCCGCTCAGGGGACGGAACAAAGTTGGCTGGTGGAATCTGCCAACTTTGCTCCGTCTGTGAAACCTTTGCCCACCACCACACTCATGGGAAAAGGTGGGCCCTACATAGCTGCAACTGCCCTGGGGTGAATAAGAACGCAATAATCAACACAACCAGCAGTGAATAACTTCTTATGAGGCAGACATGGGAGTGGACATACAAAACACACCTGGCAAACGTTGTCTTGGGAACCTGGAATTACTACGTGTGCCGGGAACTCCATCTGCTTTTTGCAGAGTTCCCTGATTCACCAGGTCCCGCCTGTTAGCCTGAGCACCTCCATTTCAGGAGAAGAGTGCATTTTGTACAACCTCTCATGTTATTTCTTGTTTGTTTTTCTTGCAGCCCCATCCCCTTATTTGGGAGGGAACCCTAGATCTGATCTGACCAGGCTCTGCCTATTCATCGGGACAGGACTGCTCCAGCACCTTGTTTGGCCTTTCTCGCGGCCGTGGTGTTGGAGTGTGTTGTTGTGAATTTCTTAAGCCTCTACTCACAAGCTGGTAGGCCATGCAAAGCTGGGTATTTGAACTACTGAAGGCAAAGACTATTTCCACGCTGCCCCTTGATTCGCTCCCACTTGATACAGAGGTGGAAAGGCAGCTTCTTAGAGACCAAATGTGATTGGCAATTGTGTTTCATGAACACTGGGGGTGTGAATTGTCTGGGATAGCTTTCTCCACACACATGCACGCACGCGCGCGCGCGTGCTGCCTGTGCAGCCGGCGACCGCTTCCCTTCCCCGCTCCCACTTCATTTCTTAGCACCTGCATAGTTTCCTGCGCGGGTGCTAAAATACTTTTTTTTTTAATAGAAAGAAACGTACCTTAGATGCGTGCGCAGCCCGACAGGAAGCACGTTTTTTGTCAGCTATGCACACTCATCTTAAATCGCAATTACGGTATGGCGTGAATTGAGAGTTAACTTAATATTTTTATCATGATATAGTACGTCAAAGGTACATTTTAGCAATCTTGCTTTTTTATTGTGTATAGTTACTCATCAGCTGCGAATTTAACAAAAGAGAACCACAGCAAACCATGTCTTGGTAATATGTGGCGGTTTTTTAATACACGGACAAGTATGCCCCTATCTGAAAAACTCCAGTGGCTTTAAAGAAATTGATTGATAAATAAACAATGATTTATGTTAGAATGTGACCTGCTGCTGAGCTGCTCTAAATCTTTTGTTCTGTGTAGGGGACACTCAAAAGGTAAGCCTAAGTATATTATAATGATTGCTGAAGAAATATTGGGATGGTTTGGTAAATGAAAATATTTGGTGGGTGGCTGTAAAAAAATACGCCGACCCGGGCAGTGCATATTGAATCGGTAGCATTGAGAACAAGTCAAATCAATGTTGTTGCTAAATTGATCCATACAAATATAGCGCAGGCGGGCTCCCTATGAATTATGATGAAAAGGCATACGGTGCCAGGTCTGTCTATATTGCCACATGCGCTGCATGGCATGGAGTGTTCAGATGTTTCCTTCCTCCAATGTCTTAGGTACTCTGTATGCCAACCACAATCTGCACCTGTATATCACATGCACCTAGAAGTGGCTCTTGATAGTCTATATGGTATCATTAAATTGCACCCATGTAGGCCAGCGGTATTCAAACTGTGGGGCGCGACACCCTAGGAGTCTGCGGGTGTATCCCTGGAGGGCCGTGAGAGCTCAGCATGAAAGATAAAAAATTGTTTTTATTTTTTTTTTAGATTGGAAGAAATGGGCAGGGGTGGCTCACATGGTCGGGCTGAAGCATGAAACTGTCTCAGGCAACAATGAAAAAGTGGCCCGCAGTTGTAAATGGATATTCATTCCTTTAGTCACAAACTGGGCCTCATTACAACTATGGCGGTACGGTAACAACAAAGGGTAAGATACCGGCACGGTTGCTACCGTACCGCCATAGTAAGAGCTGTGCTTGCGGGTGCCTGATAGCCCGCCAGGTCTGACCTGGAAGGCCGTGCAGCACCCGCGAGCACAGCTCGATGGATGCACCGGCACCGTTATTAATGGTGCCGGTGCATCCGAGCTCCCCCTTCCCATTGAGCCCTATTGGGCTCAGATGGGAATGGGGATCTACCGGTACCGGCACCCACGAATGGGCAATTATCAGGTCTGCCTAACTCGGCATGACCCGGTAATTGCCCATTCGTGGGTGCCGGACCCAGATGCAACTCCAGCGGCAGCCGTGCCGGTTTTACCGGCACAGCTACCGCCAGGGTTGTAATGAGGCCCACTGTTTCACTAGTACCCAAGAGGGTGCTTTGTGTTAAAATGTAAGTAAATTGTGATATATTCAGCAACAATGCATAGTTAAGTAACTCAAACTGGTCCACATTGGCAAAAATGGTAGCCCATTTTGACTGGCCCACACTAGCATTTTACATTTTTGGTACAGGCATTGCCCTATAGGCCAGTCCGAACCTGGCGGCTCATCCATAATGACGAGGGGGCGCCCACCCAGTGGCCTCTCACCCATTATGGAGGAGCCAAGGAGCCAGCCAGTTCAGTTTAGTTCCCCAGCCGCACATGCTCACTGAGCCATGCAAGTGCTGGGGCATTTTGCTTCGCCAGCATTGCATAGCTCATTGGAAATGCTGGCTGGGGCACTGCATGTCTGTATGTCCGAGGGGGAGCTCCTGCGCCTCCTCGCACATACGGACAGAGCAGCCTGGAGCAGGGCGTTTCAGCACCTACACGCAGGCCAATGCAGAAGGTACGTTTATGTTCATTGTTTTTATTTAAACATGTGTATGGATGCGTGTGTGCTTGTGTTATGAGTGAGTGTATGGTGATGGATGCTTGTGTGAATGATAGAGTGATTGCTGTATGAATGTGCAGCGCCTTGCATACACACATAATCATGTTGATTGTGTTAGGCCCAGTGGGGCTCCGGGGACAGGGATGGTATCTTTTTACTGGACCTCTATCATAGATCCAGTAAAAAATGTCATGCCTGGCCCCTGTGCCCCCCAGCACCAATTGCAAACTGTTTGGCTATTTACCCATTTTTTTGTTAAAAGTATGCTCTACAATGCAACATTTTAAACCATTATTTTAATAAAATTCACAGGGGGAACCCCCCCTCCTGCCCCCCTTTATTGGTTCAGGCTCCCTCATTATGCTCTGTCGCTATGGCATTTTCGGGGGAAATAGTAATGCCCCTCCACTTAAAAAAATCACCAGCTGCACTGGCCCTCAGGCTGTGTTGGGAACGGGGTGGGGGGAACCCAGGGACTATGGTGGGAGCACAATGGGCGGGAACCATGGGATGGTGGTGGGAGCAGAGTGGGGAGAGCCCAGGGTGTGTGATGGGGTGGGGAAAGACCAGGGACTGGGTAGGAGTGGGATGAGGGAGCTCAGCGAATGTGATGGGAGCAGGTGACGGCGTGCAATATATACTGTCCATTTGGCATTTCTGGGGGGTCCCGACCTGCCCAAATTTTGCTCAGGGGGGCCCTGGCCAAAAAAGTTTGAAGACCACTGATGTAGGCTAACATTTGGAGAATGCTATTGTTAATTTTGATTCGAAATGCAATCAATGCTGTGTGAACATGAATTATGTGTACACATCTACCTGGCTGACAGGATGTACGTGAAAATACAGAAGTTCCTTGCTGCGAGGTCAAAAACCTTGCATATAATCTAGCACATTAAACAACGAATTTAGGGCAAATTCATTTTCACTGCAAAAATATAGTTTGCACTGCTCCATAGAAACAGGGTGTTTGTCGGCAGTGCAAAGTCACTTTGCACCAGTGAAAAGTCACTTTGCACTGTGCGAAAAATCTATGAATCAGGGCCTTCATGTATCTTAAATGCGAGGGAGACCCACACAGCCTCCCTCAACATCTCCCCACTTTATTAAATACCCTTACCCAAACCCCCCTCATTTTTGGGAGAAATGTGTTGTTTTCCATGCAAAGTTTTCTACCTCACAGTAATGGGATTCGGTATTTCGTAGTGATACCGACTCAGAGCAGAAATTTGGCAAAGTTGGGCTAGCGGCATGGGGTTACTTCTCCAGATACATTATTGAATTTGGATGCATCTATTATTTAAAAAATGCCATGCATCTCCTTCTGCCACTTTTGAAGAAGAGGAGATCCTGCAAGCCTCGGCCAATGGAATTTACCCGTAAACTCTAATGGACCTTGTGAAAGTTCCCTTTCTAATGTTCCTGACCCTATGGATTAAGCATACCTTGGTAGGTTGCGATTGAATTCGTCATCTCTTGCAGGTGGTGGGGCTGCTTGGAAGAACACAGGTACACGTGTTTGGACCTGCTCGTGTAATAAAGGTTCAGATGACATTTTAATGAAGTTTCTGTTTTGATGCCCTCATTATATTAACTTAGTAGCTGTTATGTTCCTATCATCTGCAATGGATATACGAGCTACACAGGCACCGGGACTTTATTTGATGAAAGCATTTTCTGCGAGGAACAGTGTTGGTTTCAAAATAATGGAATATATTTTATTTAATAACTCTTTTGTGACGTCATGGGAAAGGTTGCATTGCACTTGACCCGCTGCAGGAACTTTGCCTTTCTAATTATGGTCATTTTTATTGTGCTGATTCCGCCTCTGCTTCAGGACCGGAAGTAGTTTGCTAATGAATTTACATGGATAATGCTTTGAGGTTTGCAAATCGTCCTGTGATTGCATGTGCAGCTATTTATAATACATTGTGATTTCCTGTTTATTTTATAATTTAACATGACATGTATTTTCTGTATCTTTTATGGAAATATGTTGTTTCCGAATAAAGATTAAAGGCAAGACAAAACATTTCCTAATCAAAGGTGAATGTTTTTTCTCGCCGACAACACGTACCACTGGGCGTTTTTATGGTAAACATTTGCAAGGAGCGGGCTTCTTGCCGTAAAATGAGCTTTCGCAAAGTGTGTCTCAAATTGGTCCAGTGATTTGTTTGCAATCATGCCAAAAGAGGGCAACATTCCACTGGAGATAGTTTGTCCACACAAAAACCTACACAAACCCACATATTTTTTGCCCGGTGGTTGAGTGCTACTTATTTTTCATTGGATCCAGCTCGGGTTCGCGAATACAATACGGGGTAACATGATTGGCAAATCTAAAAACAGTCAAAACCTTGTGTGGCATAAGACTGGAACCCGAAGCGCTTGTCGGGTCAATGGCCAATTTCTAAGAAAATGAGGTATCTGGAAATTTAGAGACCAAAATTATAAGAAAGTGTAGCTGCTGCAGGTAGTTGTGTGAGGCTGGATCCTCTGGCAACACATGTATAATTTTATGATCAGATTTAATCTAATGAATACAGTATGCATTCATTACATTAAATCTTATCACACAATGATATATTGCTGATCACAAAATGATACATTGTAATTGTGCAGTGTGGTTGTGTTACTTCTTGCATAATTTAAAAACAATTAATCTAGTCTAGGAGACATATTTTTTGAAGAGCTAATGACTTGTGGGTTTCATTGGTGGGTCTGCGAGTCCTGCTGTGAAAATTTACTCAAAGGAGTCCTTTGCATTTCAGCTGCCCCCGCTCATGTCTGGCCAATCCATGTCTTTTGGAGATGGACTGATCGCCGGGAATGGTGACTGGCACTGCCAGCCAGCTAGGAGGGAATATGTAAGGTGACTGCTTTGAGGATGATGCAGTTGGCTTTCAAGGTGGTTCGTGCTTGTAGGGGAAGCCGGCGCAGTTTGATGAGTGTTGGCGTTATAAGGTGACATTTGCTGAGACATTCCATCATACGGCAATGGTGTGGAGGAAGCCCATCACACGGCAATGGTGTGGAGGAAGCCCATCACACGGCAATGGTGTGGAGGAAGCCCATCACACGGCAATGGTGTGGAGGAAGCCCATCACACGGCAATGGTGTGGAGGAAGCCCATCATACAGCAATGGTGTGGAGGAAGTCCATCACACGTCAATGGTGTGGAGGAAGCCCATCACACGGCAATGGTGTGGAGGAAGCCCATCACACGGCAATGGTGTGGAGGAAGCCCATCACACGGCAATGGTGTGGAGGAAGCCCATCATACGGCAATGGTGTGGAGGAAGCCCATCACACGGCAATGGTGTGGAGGAAGCCCATCACACGGCAATGGTGTGGAGGAAGCCCATCACACGGCAATGGTGTGGAGGAAGCCCATCATACGGCAATGGTGTGGAGGAAGCCCATCATACGGCAATGGCGTGGAGGAAGCCCATCATACGGCAATGGTGTGGAGGAAGCCCATCATACGGCAATGGTGTGGAGGAAGCCCATCATACGGCAATGGCGTAGAGGAAGCCCATCATACGGCAATGGCGTGGAGGAAGCCCATCATACGGCAATGGTGTGGAGGAGGAAGCTTCTGATAGGTACGAGAGGGCTGGGGCTTAAGCTGCAGAGCAGGGCATTTACTTCATCCTGTTGCAATGGGATGAGGGCCTGCCCTGTACAATACATTTCAGCCTATAAATAGTCTGGAATCTGATCAATAGACTCGTATAACCTTCAGTAACCCCTTTTGTGCTAAGGACGGGAATGCTCGTCCTTTTTTGCATAGACTTGATTAAAGCCTTTCCTGGTGATAA
The DNA here is from genome assembly GCF_040938575.1 of Ambystoma mexicanum. Classification (NCBI taxonomy): domain Eukaryota; kingdom Metazoa; phylum Chordata; class Amphibia; order Caudata; family Ambystomatidae; genus Ambystoma; species Ambystoma mexicanum. Next base: position 398,097,597 of record NC_090926.1, on the reverse strand, counting down.
ACACAATCTCTTTCTCAGACACAAATGCAACTTGGAAAAGCATGAAGGCTATATTGTACGGGGATGAGTTTATTTCAGCGTAGGTTGATCAAACGGAATCATCCAAAATGACCGAGATGAATTGACTGAATGGGAGATTTGGCCGAATTTCGATCGTTCTAATATACCGAAGAGCCGAAAAGTTCAGTCAAGTCCCCCATTCGGTGGCGGGTGCTGTGGGGGTGTCCCCTGCACCCTTGCTCACTATTTTGTGAGTGAGGGGTTGCGGGCGTGTCGCACGCAGCCAGACCCGAAAAAAAAGGAAAGGCCCCTGCAGCGCTGGTTCCCAATCATGGAAGTGAAAGGGAACCGGTGTCGCAGGGACACAGCGAGTTGGCAGCAAGGGAAGTAGGGTAGTGTGGATGGGGGTTCGGGCCAAGTCGGAAATGTTCAGGGGAGAAAAGACTGAAGGTTATTTCAGAAAAATAATCTTCAGTCTTTTCTCCCTCCAACAGTTCCATCTCGGGCTTTCAAGCCTGATTCGTTAAAACCAAGGGGCAGCTTGACTAACAAACCCATTTTCGATCTAAGTTCTGCCTGGTGTATGTTTCACATCCGTGTGGTGTAACTAATGCCTCACAGCGGGTGACTTCAGACGAAACTTAAGAGTATCAGAAAACTAGTTGGTAGTTCCACTTGAGTCACTAAGAATCTCACTTCCGCGTGGGAACTGCCCGGCAAAGATCCACCAGCGAATTCGGCAGAGTAAATAAAATGCAAACATAAAAAGTGCTGCAATGCCCTTTCGCACACAAACATTTCCATGTACATTTACATTCTATGTCCATCGAACCCACTCATTTCCATGTTATCATTTCCACTTTCGCTCCCCTACATGTACAGAGGCAGAAGTTCTGCCGTGTTCTTTAGCTTGGCGCCTTTTACACAAAGATGTAGCCCCGAAACCACTCCCATGTATTTTTGTGAATCACTGCTCATAAATCAGTGTATTAGCATGTGAGCTTTGGAACAGGAAAGACAGAAAATGATTCATGTTATAAAAGCTACTGTGGGATTGTCTGACTTCAAATGATAATTAAATGATAACAAATATCTTACCATGCATGCAGAAGTTGGCTACTGTTGGCATCATTCATAAAGTTGTGGTCAGTAACACTATGCAAAAGTCAGCAGACATGTTACTGTAACACACATTCACCATACCGGCAAAATCACCAACAGAGACATGGACATGTGTCTTCCCATGTCTGTTTTACTTTGGGCTGCAAATGACATGACTTAAAAGAAAGTTGGGAGGAGGGAGTAGAGAATGTGCTGGTAAGTTCGGAATTGCCAATAATGCCAGCATTATCACTGCAGCAGCACACTTACTGTGGCAGTGCTGGCATTACTGGCCACAAACAACATAACAACCCATTCAGGTAGACTGTGTACAATAATGCTAGCATTGCCACTGTAAGAACATACTCATGTAGTTCAGGGATGGGCTGTCCTTAATGGTTGACAAGGTGGTGCCATGCCTCCCACTAAGAAGGAGTCAGAGGGCAGGCCCATTGCAATTTGAGCACCCCTTCAGCTGTAGATAGCAGCCAATGGCGCGCTCTTGGGCCTACCTGTGTGGTGGGGAAACCTTGTTTCTGTTTGCATTAAGTACCCCAGTCAGCGTATGCCCAATGGTCCATGCAAGGATGTTTTGCTTCTGCAGCCTTCCGTGGCCCATTGGGCATTCTGGCTCGGATAACGCAGGTATGTTTAGCGTAGGGGGTACTCCAGTGCAGCTCTGGGAGTGGGGTTGATTGACATCTCCCCCTACTTCCTGCCAGTGTGTGAGGTTGTCATCCTAGAGAGTGGCATGGATGGAGACCTGATGTTGCCGAATGAGAAAGTAAGTTCAATAATACATTGTGTGTGTGTGTGTTTTGTATGTGTGCGTGTGTGTGAGTGCATAGAGTTACCAATAAAGATCTCTGAGAGCATCCTGATGGGTAGGTGATGCATAAAACGGGATGTGTGGAGGAGAGGTGTTGGCAGAGAAATGTTTATTTTGATTTCTTTATTCAACAGCAAAATTCATTAACAAGTATTAACACCTACACGATTTTACTGTATTAAGCTTAGTGCCCCCATACACAATTTGTATAACAGATAAAGAGAAAACGAGGTTCCACTTAATGATGTTGACATCACATCTCGGGTCCTTGGATCCCACCACACATGCGGAGGCTGATCACAGCACAGCGTTAGCACTGTGTTAGCATTCCTAGCCCTCACGGGCTCCATCAGATTGACTGTCCTTCTTAGCTGAGTAGTGTCTTAGTTAGGACCCCGTGTCTCTGGGTCTGGCTGTTGGGTGGTCTCTTGGTAATATCCAGCCTTGACCAGTTCATACATCCGATGTTTATGTGTTGGTGCCTATTTGTCTCCCCATCTTAGTGCAACACACTTACGAGCCAACAGCATTGCTACTACTGTAAATCTACCCAAGAGTCTAGGTAGCCCCTGCAGGCATATCAGGGGATCATCCTGCCTCTCGATTTGGCTGATTGCAGCCATTGTTTCTATCCTGCTATGCGAGGACGCAACCAGGTCATATGCACAAAATCAGCATTGAGTTGTTTACACGCGGGGCGTGCATTGGAGGTAGTGAACTTTACGCAGCCAGGCATTATGTGTGAGTTGCACATAAGGATTTAACCGTGCCAAAGAATTGAGCGTAGAACTGAATGTGGATATTGGTAAACAGATACATGTTATGTTATGTTAAAACCATTTCTGAAGCATTAAAGGGAATCCTACAAGAGCAGCATCCGGGCAGAGAGACACCTAACTAACCTACAACAGACACCTAACTAACCTACAACAGACACCTAACTAACCTACAACAGACACCTAACTAACCTACAACCGACGTGGTTTTGAAGAGCGTCTAAAGAGAAAGTGATCTTCAGTGGCACGAAGGGGTGTGTGGCAGTTGATTCCGCAACCTAGCAGCCGCGGCCACTGGAAAAGCTTGACCCCCAATCCGGGAGGATCTAAAGCGCTGGATCTGGGTAAGATGTGCATTCTGTGGGTGAAGAGCTCAAGGAGGCACATAGGGTCAGAACTTCAGTCGCAAATATTCCTCACCCACACTGTGAACTATACAAAGCAATTTGAATTGAATTTGCTTAGAAACCGGGAGCCGATGTAGACGCCGAAGACTTTGAAGACTTTGAAGTTTGCAGGTCCTCCAATAGGTGGGCTGGGTTTCTCCCGGACCAGGATTTTGGATACCAGGGAGGATCTGCAGCCATTCCTTGGGTTGACCACTAGCAGCAACGCACGAGAGGTTGCAGATGGAAGTAGGCAGACTTCTGCTGGGTTACCCATTGCCCAAGCCATGCCTACCACATGGTGACGCTAACTACTTTCTTGGACAAGAGAGTCCTTCCACAGTGCCTCCAACCCTTAAACTAGTGGACCTGTCCAGTTCGGAGTCCTGCATCAACATGGCCACCCTACTGGTGTTCTGAAGAGCTGTGGACCTGTCGCTGGCATCCACCATCTGAAGAAGGTGCTTCTCCTTTTGCCTGAAGCTCACACAGCCCTGTGCTGTGAAGCCCACAGTGCATCCTCCTCGTGGGCCATGGATGGTGCCTCTTTGCCTCTGCTGCTCTCGATTAAGAACAGGAGTTCTGCTGGAGCTTGAGTCCTGAGGGCCTGAGTCACCATGCCTGTAGATCCTCTGCAGTGTAATGCCAACTGCTCATCACGCTTGTGAGGTCCTGTGGGTCCATCAGACGCTGATCCCCTTCTGCTTATTTAGCCTGAGCCCTCCTGGTTCTCTTTGGAATCATTAGGTCACTAAGCAAGACGGGGACTGACAAACCTCTGGACCCAGCTGTCATAATAGCCAGGAGAAGCACACACTGCACCAGAAACTGTGAAGCTCCAACACAGAAACCCACAGTGAGAGCAGATGTCCCAATTGGTGCGGACCTACCTGCGGTCATTATCCATTCCGATCAGGGTACAAGGAGCTGATGTTTATATGTGTGAAGTCCCCCTGACTCGCATTCTCTAGCTGTGGGCATAAAGTCCATTCCTGCAGTTACACTTGCTTAGACTTTGGAGGCGGAACATGTGCATAAGACTCGTGTGTGGGGTTTCCCAAGATGATTGGGATTGGTAGATTCCCCTTCCGTTGCAGGTTATGATTATGTCAATGACTAAAGTGCTAACTGCCGCATTGGCCCGTTGCTTCCTATTGGAGAACTTTGAATAACTTCTAAATCTCCTCCAACATAGTCAAGACCTGGTTACTTACTTTGAACACTGTGGAGCACTTGTGCTTAGGGTAGGACTGTACTTATTCATTTTTATCTGTAGATTGGTGCTGCCGTATGAATGTATAAGGTCTGTGAAAACGTGTTTTAACATCTTTTCCCCTCGCTTTAGGTCATTGTCACAGTATTTAACGATAACTGTGCAAATTCTAAAGTGTATGCCCCAGCTGTACACCTAAGTGTAATTGTATATGTTTATATATATGTTGCTTTGCTCACCTTTTAGTATTTTGACTTAATGCTGTCTTGTTGTTAAATGGATACATGAATGTTATACTTCCCAGGATATAATATCTGTTTCTTGACAATCCCTTGTGTGTTAACTGTACTTTACACCAAGCCTGGGTCGGACTGGGTCATAAAATTGGCTTGGGCACCAATTAAAAAGTGTCCCACAGTCTCAAATGGCAATTCATTCTTTTGGTTACAGACTGTTTGAGTAGTACCCAAGGGGGAGTTATTTGGATAAAATGTCTTGCAAATTATGCAATTTAAAGAGCATTTGTTTGTTTGGTCAATGTTACTAGCTGCAGATTGAAGTCATTTAATCAGACTGACCCACTTTGACCAAAATACGGTGCCATTTTTGACAAACAAAATGTTCCCACAGAAACACCCTGGGCATTGCCTTATTGCCATATAGGCCTGTCCGAACATGCACCAAGTTCTTGATCACTTTAGTCGAAGCCTTAATGCTCAGCCTCGTTACCAAGTGAGAGTCTGGCTATGTTATGTTAACCGGTCTTGTACCGAGGCACTGCTGTCATTTGCGTGGTCTCTTGGTGCTCTGGTGGATCTGAAACGGAAGGAGGGCTGGGGGTAATGTTAGTGGGATATAGAGGGAAAGTGCAATATCTTTGATGTGCTGTTGGTAGTTTCAGGTCAGAGAAACCGGTCACTATGTGCTGATTTGTGGTCTTTGGATGGTAGTTATCTTGTGGTTGGTGTGGGCATGTGTGTAGTTTGTGTCTTAGTTTTGTTAAGTGATGCTCGTTGTAGCTCGTGATGATCTAGTGTTTTGTTGCGTTAGAGGTATGTTGTATATAGTTTGTCAGTAAGCAGAGTAATTGACGATTGTTAGTAGTTCATGGGTGGTTGTGTCACGTTCTTCTAGGTTCTGAACTTTGGTTGCTCTAAAATACATCTCCTTCCGGGTATTGCGATCTCCAAGATGCATTGGAGCTCAGCCCCCAGGCCATCCTCTTATTAATTCCAGATTCAGTACATTGGCTATCCCTGTGTCAAGTCTAGGTTGTGTACGATACCCTCCCTCCACCACATTCAAAATTAGCCCATCAACATACCCATGGCCCATCCAAACTCTGTGTGACTGCCATCCTTGAGTATATTCAGGTCGCTGTATCGGCCAACCACAAAATAATCTGCTTTCTGCTAAGAATAGCCCACTGGCCCTTTCGGAGCAGAGCAGATTGGGTTTTTGTGATGAGCTTAGCCCTTTCATTTGGTCTTGGCCCATTTTGGGTTTGTCTTAGCTTTCGGGGGTGGGGGCCCTTTCTGTGTAGCTCACTTGTTTTGTGGTTGTTGAATTTGTTGTTCAGATGTTTTCTTCAGCTTGGTAGTTAAATAGCCATTAACAGCTTCCTGAAATTAAGGTGAGCCTCTGTTGTACTATTTCCTTTGGGAGGGAGTTCCAGAGTTTCATGGCTATGCAGGAGAAAGCTGATCCTCCAGGTTTTTGTTTTGAGAATTGTTTTGGTTCGAGGCAGATGTCGTTGCTGGATCTAAGCATACATGCTGGTTTCTAGATGGTGATTTTCTCCTGTATGAATTCCACACCTTGACAGTGGATTGCTCTGTGTGTTATGCAGAGTGTTTTGAAGGTGATTCGTTTTTGGCTGGCAGCCAATGTAGCCTCCTCAGCGCTGGTGTCATGTGGTCTCTTCGGGAGAGTTTAAGGAGAAGTCTTGCAGCTGGGTTCTGTATTCATTGTAGTTTCCTCAACAGATATTCTGGCATTCCAAAGTAGATGCTGTTGGCGTAGTCTATTCTTGACATGACGAGAGATATGATGGCAAGTGTTCTGTGCTTGAAGGAGAAGAACAGGAGTATCTTTTTGATCATGTGCAGATGGAAGAAGCATTTCTCAACTATCCCATTGTCCTGTGGTTCATGTGTTTGCTCATTGTCCATTAGGATTCCAAGATTTTTGACCACTTTGATTATCTCTGGTGTGTTTCAGAGTTTGGTGGGCCATGGGATGTTCTGGTTGTTAGCCCGGTCATTGGGTGTAATCAAGATTTCCGTTTTGTCCGGGTTGAGTTTAAGGTTGTTGGTGCTCAACCATTCGTTTTAGTTCATTGAGACAGTCGGTTAGTGTGGGGTTCTCCTTTTCACTGGTGCTCATTTTGTAGATGATTAGGGGCATCATGCAGATTTTGACATGAGCGTGGAAAGCGAGGAGCCCTGTGGGACTCCGCATGCTGTACTCTGAGGTGTGGATTTGAATGGTGCTAGCCATGTTGTTTCTGTTCTTTCTGCCAGGAATGATTTTAGCCAAAGGGGGGCTATGTTGCCGGTGCCTATGTCTTCTAGTCTTTTGATGAGAGTGTCATGGTTGACCATGTCGAAGGGTGCAGAGAGATCAAGTAGTATCAATAATGAGTTTGTGTTTGAGTCAGCGTTGGCCTTTAGATCATCCCATGTAGGGAGTAGTGCATTCTCTGTTTCTCTCATGGATCTGAAGCCTACTTGTGCCTGATTTAGCAGCTGGTTGTTTTCAACGTATTCCAAGATGTGTTTGTATACATAGGTTTCTAGTCACTTTGCCATGTATAGAATGTTTGAGATCGGGCTGTAGTTGGAGAGGTCTTCCACGTTACCTGGTGTATCTTTAAGGAGTAGCTTGATGTAGGCTAATTTGAAGACTTGTGGCACTGTTCCAATTGCTAGTGAGAGGTTGAATAGGTTGAAGTAGTATTCTGCTGGTGTTCTCTGTGCTAGGATGGATTTGTAGGTGTCTGGTGGGCAGGGATCTGCTGGGGAATGGTGTTGTTTATTTTGTTTACCAGGCTGTTGAATTTATCTCTTGAGATTTGGGGGAGGATGTTCAGTTTGGTTTGTGGTTCCAGAGTCGATTGGTTTAGGTGGGTGCTTGGGTAGTTTGGTATATTTTGTATGAGTTGCTGTATGTTGTTGATTTTGTTCTTAAAGTGGTCGGCGAGATTGTCGCACAGTTTTTGTTTGGGGACCGGTGCATTGTTGCACCCCGCCGGGTTTCTCATCTCATTTATGATGTTGCACAATTCTTTCTGAGTGTTGCCTGCTTTTGCAATCCATTCTTTGTAGTGTTTCATTTTTGCTTTGAGTGTTTCTGCTTTGTATAGTCTAATCTGTCTTTGATATGTGGTTCTTTTGTCTTGGTCATAGCTCTTCCTCCATTCTTGTTGTAGTTTCTGGTTTATTTTTTTCATTGCTTTTAGATGGGGTGTGACCCATCTTGCCACCATTTTCTTTCATGATGGGTTGAAAGGTTTTTCTGGTGCAATGTCATCTATTGTTTTCCTGATCCAGTTTAGTATTGTGTCTGTTCTTTCGCCTATGCCAGTTGCGTCTAGGGTGGTAATCAATGGTTTTGTGGCTTCCAGGTTCACTTTAAGCCGCACACTGTTGATGGCTATAATGAGGTGGTCGCTCCAGAGTATATGGATTGGTCGTGCTGTTGTGATCACATTTGTGTTGGTGAAGATTGCATCCAAAAGCGGCCTGCTGTGCGCATTGCTCCTTTCACCATTTATCATAGTTGCATTGTCACCAATTGGTTGGTCAGTGTTTTGGGTGAGTTTATGTTCTCTTCTTCGAATCAGATGTTGACGTCACCTGGAATGATCAAGTGGTCGTATTTAATCACCGTATTGGTGACAGCTCTCTACGAAAGGGTCTACAAAAGTTGGGTTGTAGGTTGGTGGCCCTCAGACGAGTTGAAATGTTACATTTGTTTGGGTGTCTGAGGCTAGGTGTATGATGAGTGATTCGCAGTTTGGGAGGTTGGGTTGTTCTTATTTTTAGATGGTCTTTCTATGCCACAGCGAGTCATCCTCCTCTTTTTGCTACTCTGTTGGCCTGCTTGAGTTTGAAGTGGTCGGGCAGGCAGCTGTGCACTATGACTTTGTCGTTTTGTCTTAGCCATGTTTCAGTGAGGAAAAGGCTGTCTATCCCTCTGTCGCACAGCGGATTGTAGAATTCTGTTGTGTGCTTGGACATCGATCTGGCATTGATTAAGTTTTAGTGTATCGTTTTGTTTATTATGGTCTATTTGGTCTTTGGTGGTCTTGTTGACGATGTTCAGTATTATCATTTAATTGCATGTTTTGTTCTGTGGAGTCTGTTTCTTCATTAGTTTGGTTAGGTTCTGTATTGGACTGATGTCTTCTTATTGATCTTCTTGGCTAGACCTCTGTAGTAAACCTTTGTAGATCCACTGAGGCTAGCTCCTCAGATCCGCACACCAGTTTTGGCCAGCACGAAAGTGTCTTCTAGCAGTGGCAACAGTGGCCTAATTGGTCACAGCAAACACGCTTGTGTTCTCACAGAGGCAAAAGTGGAATTAATGGGCAGAGAAACAGGAGTGTGTTCTTATAGGGGTAGGGTAGTACTGCAATTATTGGACACAGCTGACACGAGTGTTTGCTTCAGTGGCAATAGTGATATTGTTTGGGATGGTGGCATGTATAGGCTGTGTTGTGGCGGGGCAAGACTCAACCACTTTTCCTTTGGTCCCAAACTGGGACATCACATGCAGGGGAAGGAATGTGTGTGCATTGGGAAGCTGCTGGTGTTCAAGAGTTAACAGGAATACTGATCATAGGGCGCTAAGTGAACATACTTAAAAGGGTCAGACATTATTGTACAGGGAACAGAAGAGTGTACAGGAGGGAAATAAACCACCAGGGCCTGGTTGAAACTGCGACTCTCCCTACAGCTCAACGTTCTCCATTAAATGAAACACAATTATTTCACCTTTTTCTGTGCCTTTCGTGATGCAAATGGAACTTGGGCACAGCCTGAAACACACATCTTGTGGGGAAGTATTTCTCTTTTCTGACTGCAGGATGTTGCTGTACATTCTACAATGTACGAGTGAACACAGGATCAGCGCACATCTATTTTAGGGGGGCCTTCATATATGGAGCACTTTGCTATGAACTAAAGCAGCATGTGCAGAAAGACCCTGCTGCTAAAAGCAGGCACACATAAAGCACAGTCCATTCTGGGATACCTCAGCTCAGACACAATTAGGAGCCTCCAACTGGGCAGCTGTTAAAAGGAGTTTAACACCATTATCTGTGGTTTATCAAGTATGGTAGACATTATTCATAGTACAAAGGTACTTGCATGTGGCAAAACAATGACTGCAGGCAGGTGGCTTTCAAACAGGGTGGGGTGTGTAATAATGAAAGAAGTTCATTCATATGTAGAGTCGTTGGCAGCATTGTCAAGTATTGCCATGTCAGCTGTGAAGTTATAAACTAGTCCTGGGTTTTAAGTTCACATCATATTGAATTCGAATACGTGTAGTCCTGCACGTATACCATGCACACAAATATAACATGTATAGCATGCACTACAAGTGCCAGGACTTAAAACATGCTATGATAGCTCTTTTTGGCATATTTTCAAGAACCATGAATTTGCATGAAGTAGTGATGTAAGGTGAAAAACGTGAGTTGTGTTTTTTCTGCGTTACTTTCTTTAGCACACATTGGGGCTGATTCGTGGAATTATTTGCGCCGAAAAACGGGGATTTGTGCGCCATTCTGCCCACAAATCCCCATTTGTTAAACAGGGATTTGCGGCAGAATGACGGACAATTCCCCGTTTTTCGGCGCAAATAATTGCATGAATCAGCCCCATTCATCACTTGCATATTCAGAAGTTATTTTGCATGCTTTCTACTGCTGTGAGCTAGAACAGAAAACATGCATATGTCCTCATTCTGGCAGAGTCTGCTCCTTCTTTTATCTTTACGCACTTGCATACCATTAAGTAATGTTTACATGTATGATTTAAAATGATGTGAAACTACTGATCCTCACTACGATGCAATGAACTTTACTCTTTTGCTTGTGACATGTCTTTTTTTTATTTAGAATGAATGTCTGAGTGTTTCACACTACAGTAGGCACATCGGGTGTCAAGGCCCGCACACAATCACTGAGTAATCTAATCTTTCAAGACAACACCTTGCGTCACAAAGTAAACTCCCTTGTAAAATCTATTTCCTTGTAAACTGCTTAGTTTATTTCCATAATGCCTGCTTGCTAGACAAATGTAAAGGGTTTGCGTTTGTGTACCAATTAATATCTTTCATCACATCACACACAACCCCAAGCAGCATATCTTTATTAAACAATGATTGCAAGCAGTTGCCCTTATCCCACCTTTTCTTTTATTGTTAGTCTTGAAAGTACATTCGTAAATGTTTTTTGGGCTTAGAACAACAAGGTGCACGCTCGTGTTAAACCATGACTGCAATCAATTGCCACTGCCTCACTTTTTCTTTTGTTGTGTGTCTTGAGAGCAATATTTAGTATACAGTAAACTAGTGGGGCTTGGGTCACTTTGTGTTCTGGTGCAATGAACAGTGGGTTTGTTTGGATTCTTTCTTCTAACTTTTTAAAAGTTCACAATAACCTAGAAAAGGTCACATTTTGTTAAGGCTTGCAACAGCATGTTATGGAAAACATCCTCCCAAAAATCTATCTCCTTGAGTAGTGAGGTGCGCTGTCCTGGGCCCATGTGCAGGCCCACCCAGGCAAGAAATCCTGGCTACCGCACTGATTGGGCAGAGCCAATGTGAGTGCATTATTACAGGGCCAATACTGGCATTATTGCTCAAAGACAGCATGAGTGTGCTGTTACGTCCTGAACGAATACAAAAAGACCCAAATGTGGCATCCAGGATTCTTCTGCTATTTCTAAGACAGATACACATAACCTGAGCCCTTCAAAGAATCCACAGGTTTATGTTCCTATGAAAGATTCCCAATGCATCGCTCATCGCGCCTTACATGGCACGGGCCTTGGATCCCCTCAAGCTAATCAAAATGCTATGCTCTAGTAAATATCGGCTTCAGTAGCAGTAGAAAGTTTCAGATCATCCTTCTCTTCTATCGCTACCAAGCCCTGGAACTCTTTCTCCAAACACCTGCACACAGAGGACAATCATGTAGACTTCAGAAATTCCCTGGAAACCTGGCTATTTGAGCGACACACCTTTAGGGCTCCTGTAAAAACCGGCCAAGCGTAAGCACCATGGCTCCAACCTCAACCAGCAGACCTCTCGCTATCTGAGACTTTTCCCAGGTGAAATCTTCTTGGAGTACCCCCACCAACATGTCAGACGCCGGCACAAAACACATCAGACAAGAAGTTCAAGAGATGAGACTGATTCGCGTCGGTCTCCCTGCACCCCCTTAAACTGCCATTGGAACATCAGACCGGCTCATCTTGAGACACATCAATGCAAACTTGTCCAAGTTTCCTGGACAATAACCTCCAACCAAAAGGCTCATTCTTGCCAACTCAACCAGGAGTCGGTCACTTGACAGCTACAATGTTTATGCACCAAAAAGGATTTCACATCCCAATTTTAAAAAACAAAATGGGTGTCGCAGGGGCCTCCGAGCGCAGTGGAAAGGAAAGGTTGACAAGCGGCTTCTCTGACATAGTAAAGGGGGAGAGGGAATGGGAGGGGACAATGGGGTCGCAGAATGATGGCCCACAAAACAGTGACTCCAATCCAACTCAACCGCCTTTCCTACCCCTCACCAAGTCCCCCTCTCTATTGGGCCACTCACACATTCAGCCCTAACACACAGAAGGTGACTGCCTTCAAAAACATCTCATTAATAGAGCTATACCACTGCTCGTATCTCTAGATATAGAGCTCCCCGCTGGAGGCAGTGGCCAACCTGGCCCCCGGCACTGGCTTGCCACAGCTCACCCTGAGTGTTTCCTCTGGTGCATATGGCGGTGGTCGCGGCATCTGCACCACGGAGCAGATGTCAGGTGAGTGGCCAACATGTTTTGCGCCCGCAGTCCAAAGCAGGTCTCTCCCTGGGTGTGTCTACAGACAACAAGAGGATAATCATCCTAACATGGTGACCCTGAGAGTCTGCGCATCCCCGTGGCCTTAGGCTATATGGCCGACTTCCGCTTCCAGGCCATCATGGACATGCCGTTATCAGCCCACATGTTAGGAGCTATGGCGTTCGGGCCTGCGAGTCGCAGCCTTTCAGGCACCATGGCCTTCTTTGCCTGTAGTATTGAGATGGCCGTCTATCAGGTACATTGCCAGTACTGCTGTTTTTGTGTGGCAGTTTTCTGCCCCTTGTTGTGTGTTCTGTTCTACAGCGCACCCTCATGCTCTCCAGCAAGCCATTTCTCCAACTCCTCATCTTCTCTACCCCTCAGTCACATGAAGAAACTGGCACTGAACTCCCCGGTGGAAGTTCATTCACCAGCCGGCCACAGCAGCCAAAGATTTTGTACCTCTTTAGGGATGTTTCTCCCTCCAAGATTGTCATTCCTGTGGTGGACAACTGCTTTCAGGCTGCCTATCATCTGGGGGCAAGGTGACTTCCAGACGGTTAGGCCAGATCACTCCATGGGAAGAAACCAACGAAGTCCGCAGCAGAGTGTAGTCAAGGGCAAGACTTCCTTTTCATTCACATTGGGCTCTCCCTTCCAGGTGAAATACACACACACACACGTTTCTCTGCCTCTTGGAATCATGCCAACACTCAGGACTCGGGCACTTCCAGTGTGCATGCATTAACACCTCTGAATGTTTCTCTGCCTTCCTCTCTGTCCCATTAAGAACCAACTACCCTCTTTTCTTCCAGAGCCACGGACAACGAGACCGCCAAATGGCAGCCATGCACTATGCAAGACCACTTTACATTACAGAACATTACATTATAGTGGCAACACTGGCACCATTAGGCACAAACAATATAACAGTCCTCTTACAAGTGTGGTAGTACTGGCAAAAATTTGCACAGCCAGCATGACAAAGCCACCTCCCAGTGATAATACTGGCATTATTGGGCACAGCAACGTGACTATGTTCTCATGGGGGCATAATGGCACATATCGCCACAGTCAGCATGACGATGTCTTCTTCCAGTGGGCATACTGGCATTAATGGCCACAACAAACATGGCTGTGTTCTTACAGCTGTAGTACTGGAAATATGTGGAACAGTTAGTATGATTGTATTATTACAATGGCAATAATTGCATTATCAGGAACAGTATGTTTTTATAGAGGCAATACTGGTATATACCAGCCCACAGTATGTTTTTATAGAGGCAATACTGGTATATACCAGCCCAGTCAGTATGAAAATGAGTTTTTATGTTGGCAGAATTCTGCCACATATTGTGGGTATAGGCATCATGAAGTGGGTTTTGCAGTGGCAATGCTGGCTTATAGTGTGGGAAAAGGTATCATGAAAATGCCTGGCTTTTTAACATATTCTTCACAAAAGGTGTGCTGTAAAATTAACAATTTTTAATCCATTGTTTAATGAAAAATGTATTGGGGATCGCCCATGTACCCTCCACTCGGTTGTGTGTGGATTCCTTGCTATACGTTTATTTTTGTATTTACTTAATTAAGGAAAACTTCAGAGAAAACGTACACAACTTTTAAACATTGATTTAGAGAGCACAGGATGGGTGTTCTTAACTATAGGCGGTATGATGGGGACATAAGACCAGGCGATGCAGGGGAGGAGGCAGAGGCGTTGCTAGGGGGGGACTAAGGGGGCTATAGCCCCTGGTCTTTTGGTTCGAGCCCCGGATAGAATCTCAGTAGCTACAGCCAAAAGACTAGCTAGCCCCCAGTCCCGACAGTTCCAATATTAGCGTAGCCCCAGGTCTTTTCCAGACCTAGCAACACCCCTGGGAGGTAGAAGCATGCACCAGGGACATGGACAGTAGAGCATAATGTAGGGACGGGAGAGTGGAGGAAGTGCTTGGTTTTAGGATGAAGGTGTGGGGGATAAGTGGGTGTCTAGTCAGATGGTCGACAGACAAATGGTCGACACAATTTGGTCGACAGGACAAATGATCGAATTTTTTTTTTAGTTATATATATTTTTTTAGGTTTTCGTTTAGGGAAAAAAGGGGTTTTTAGCAAAAAAAAGGGATTTGGGGGGCCCCCCCACAAAAAAAGTGAAAAAAAAAATAAAAAATTCAATCATGTGACCTGTCGACCTTTTGGTGTCGACCATTTGTCCTGTCGACCATTTAGATTCGACCATTTGACCTACAACCGGATAAGTGCAATACACTCTATAGTGTGAAATATTTACGCCCCTTTAATGAAACAATTCACCAGTCACCGCTGATGTTTGCTGTTAATGCCTCTATTGCCACTATTAGAAGACAATTTCATACTGGCCATCAGAAATCCTTGCCAGCAGGTCCGCTCCGCCCCCCCCCCCCTTCCATCTTCACAATCACTGACCTACCAGGATGCCATCAAATATCTCTGCAGGCATCCGCTCTCCCACACAATCCCATACAATTACTGGCTATTTTCTGGTTTGCACACAATCATACACAGAATTCACACTGTGCACGCCCGCGCACACACACACACAAACACACCCATGCACATGCACACATATAGAGACACACACACAGTCTCTAACACACACAACCCCTTGCTTGAACACTTGCACACACATACATAGAGATACATACAAGCCCATTTTTGTTTTTAACGCACCTGCTCTGTCGGCCACTTCAGGACTCTATGCCTATCTCTAGGATGGCCTCCATGCACACTGGCAGCAAGCAGAAAGAGGTATCAAATAACACCTCTCACTGTGTCCTGGTTCCTGTGCAGCACGAGCAATAGAATGTGGCCGCCCCTGGCGTGTCATTAGTACATGGATGCACAAGGGCCCCTAGATGGCAAAATATTCCTGCAATACCCCAGCTAACATATTCAGTGGAAAAAGAAGGTCAGGCGCGCACTCTGGTTCCAAGTCATTTAATCCTGATGTAAGTAATAACAGGGTTGAATCCCAACACAGTTCAAAAAATAATAACAGGGCTGAATCCCAGATGCAAATAGTCCCAACAATGTTCAAAAATTACCAGGGTTAAATCCCAACTGCTACAGTTCCAAAGCACAATAGTTAGTTCTACTCCTCCAAGTACTTTCAAGTCTCAAACTCTCATCAGGGAGGCTGTGTTCAGGAAGGTCAGGCGCGCACTCTGGTTCCAAGTCATTTAATCCTGATGTAAGTAATAACAGGGTTGAATTCAGTGTGCATGGGAGTAATTTTACGGGGGACAGGGGTGTTTGTCCCCCTCAACTTTCATGGTACACCATTTTGTCCCCATTCATTTGGCTGGGGCACCTTTTCTTCAGATATCATGTCCCCCCCAACATTTTCAGCAAAGTTACTCCACTGTCAGTGGGGCTAGCCAGGAGAAGCAAAAAAGGCACCAGACGTACATGAACCATTAGGCATGCACTGGCTGGGGCACCCAATACTCCTGTTTTCTCCAACAAACCGGACTATGCCTTAGCGCTCTCTCAGCTGCTGGTAGCAGCCGACGCAGAGAGCTCAGATTTCACTGGTCCTGTATTCTTTCTCCTCTATAAAGGAAGACAGGGTGCCGACTTGTTGCCATTTATGGTGGTGTCGGTGCAGTACATTTTGTACGTTCTTTTGGGATCAAAAGAGCATTGTTCCTCCTGTATATAAAATAAATAAATAAATATTGGATAACATAACATTGTAGAGGAGCACATTATGGATAATATGACATGACACTATGGCAGAGCCTCCGCTGACGGAAACACATGCAACAGAATTAAGGTTTGAGGATGTGGCTGTTGGCGATACAAGCAGGACATGGTGGATTGTATACATCTTCTTGAAGAGTCTTCCATAGTAGCTTCCTAGTGGTCAGCCTTATCTGCATGTCCAGATCGCTTACTTTCAAGTGGTAGCGAGGAAGGAAGCAATGATCTCAACACTCGTCTCCTCGGTTGGAGTGAAGGAAATGTTGCACAGCTCAATGGGAATTTTAAAGGGAATTATGCAGGTGAGAAAATCTTCCGACGGAACAGGAAGCATAAGACTTTTCAAGTAGTATGGACTGCGCACAGGAAACTGGATCTGGCCCTGATAGAAAAGACGCTTGCATAGTCAGTAAGGTACACTCATACAATGACTTCTGGAAAGATCTTCTGGCTGTTAGCAGGGTAGGAAATGGGCCGGAACAAGATTGAGCGCTTTCCAGCAAAGTTTCTCTTGCCTGGTGCGCTGCCGGAGCTCGGCGCACTCGGGACCCAGGGCTAGCCCAGAAAACTCCCAGATGTCCTCATGCAGCCTGTGCGCCAGAAGACGGGGCGTGGGAGACTGAATGCAGAAAAAGCCAAAGCCTTACACACCATTTAGCAGGTGTCTGAATTGGTTTATATGTAAATTTGCAGACATGTGTTTGTTAGGGTGAGCATTGTGACTAATGAAAAGAGCGAAGTTCAACTTCCATTACTCGCTCAAAAGGGTTTCTTGCTGAATCACTTTCAGACATGTTTCACTTTTTAAATAATTGGGGGCATGCTTATGTTCCCATAATGCTCTTTGTTTTTATGCAAGTGGTCAGGCTTGGGCTATATGAAGAGATACTGGGTTGTGACCTGGCCTGGGGACATGCCCCTCAACCTCGCTCCCTCTCCCCTGTGCCCCTCACCCCCAGCAGCAGAAGGTTCCCCAGTATATGTTTTCAATTTCCAGCACTGACTTTCAGAAAGACTTATCGACCACAACGCGAAAGTATTACTCTGTAATGGTTTGCAACTTGCACAGACCCAGGGGTGGACTGGGAAGAGGCCCACTGGTAAATCTCCAGAGTTCTTATATAGGCCAGTCCACCCCTGCACAGACCAACCTAGCTGCCTCCCCAAAAACCCGAGGCCTTTATGAAGTCACTACTGAGATATGAGTCTGTGATGCGAAGACTGCTCTGCACGGATTGGCTGGTTGCAGATGAGACGTTCGGCACTTTCCCCTGCACGCAGACATCAATCTGTCTCTTTCGGTTTGTGTCCATTTCCTAAGCCACCTTTCCCCTGCTCTTCTTTCCCGCCACAGGAAGCTTCCTCTTGTGGCTCTGTCCAACTCTCACACGTTTCCTGTTTTTCCCACCAGGTTTACGTGACCCACCCACCCACCATAATACAGCGGCTGCCGGCCAGCTCTGTGAGGAGTGCCCCCCTCCTCGCCTCCCTGTTGCCAGACATATCTCTTTCCTCCCAGAGATGGGGCAGGATGGACACCTCCCTGGGCAGAACCTGGACCCAGCCAGGTAGCCACGTGTCCCCGGGTCACGGGGCCACGCTGCAGACCTCCTCCCGGATCCCAGCTGTCATTTCCAGTCCCCGCAGGCGGGGCGTCAGGGACACAGATTTGCTACAGGGGGAACACTTTCAATTCTCGAAACATGCAACAGTGTTCATCGCTTCCGCTGGAAGGTCGCCAGGCCCTACTTTCCGCCATTTTCTGGCAGGCTTTTTACGGACCACACACAACAGCTCACTGAGATTATGCGCCTGGAACAGATTGATACAAACATTTAAGCTTTTGAAAGTGCCGCAAAGTTTCAATAATGATACTAAGACGGTGCACAATGCACACTTTTGTACTGCAGTATCTCCCCTTTCTTTCTTTTTTAAATCAATGCCACCATATCCCGGGTTGGGGCTGACGGTCTGTTTTTGTGCACGCTTTAGAGGTGGACTGGTCGGTAGGGATGTGGGGAGGTTCCTTTAAGAAGCTGATAAGGCTGGGGTATGGACAGTCGCACTTGGGCACTCTGACGACCTTAAAAAGAATTAGCAGTCAGGCCATGGAGTTCACACATTTGGATTTAACACAATGACATGATATGATTGGTTGTTTATAACGTGCTTAATACCCAGAGGTTTCTAAGCGCGGACCCGGGGATCAAACCTGTGTTGCTCCGTGTCGTCTTGCTTCCAAGGCGAGCACATTGCCCTTGAGCTATCCTCCCGAGACATCAGAGTGGTCTAGGTTGCCCGGAATGCTAATTCTGGCTTTTATATTGATTGCCGCAAGCGTTGTCCTCATTGTCTTTTTGTGCCTTAGACCTCAGGTCCCCCATGTGCAGTTGCTTGTCTGGAAGTTCCTTTAGTGAGCTTCTCTTTCTTCATGCGGGCCAGGAAATCTGACTGGAGGTTCCAGCTTGCACAGTTTATGCTGGTGTTCACTTGCCCAATAGCCTCCAGGAACTCTGACTCTAAGTTCCAGTATGCAGCGGGCCCCTGCAGGTTCACTTTTTCCAGGTGCTTTAAGAAATGTATCTTCAGGTTTCTGTATACAGCAGTTCTCTTCATGTTCACGTTCTCAATGTACGTAAGGAACTATTGCTCTTAGTAGTTCCACTGTACAGAAGTTACTGGCTTTAAGGGCCTCTGGCCTCAGTCAGGCATACAACCTTTCTCCTGTTGATCGCAGGTTCAATGTACTCCTCAAGGTGCTTTGTAAACTCTGACCTCAAATTCCACTAAACACTAATTCACTATGCATTCATTCTCTCTATGCACTCAAGGAACTCGGACCTCAAGTTCCACTATACAGTGATTCGCTATGAATTCATACTCTCAATACACTTGAGAAACTCTGATCTCAGGTTCCACTATTCAGTGATTCGCTATGCATTCATACTCTCAATACACTACAGGAACTCTGACCTCAAGTTCCACTATACAGTGATTTGCTATGCATTCATACTCTCAATACACCTGAGAAACTCTGATCTCAGGTTCCACTATTCAGTGATTCGCTATGCATTCATACTCTCAATATATTCAAGGACTTCTGACCTCAAATTCCAGTAAACACTGATCTGCAAGTTGCAGTATACAGTGATTCGCTATACATTCTTTCTCTCAATGCACTCGAGGAACTCTGACCTCAAGTTGCAGTATACAGTGATTCTCCATCCATTCAGTCTCTTAATGCACTTCAGGAACTTTGACCTCAAGATGCACCATGCAGCATTGCTCTATGTATTCTATCTCCTAGGGCATGGTAGAAATTTCGAGGTCCCTTTCTTTCAAGGTGTTCCAGGAAATCTGACTCTTACTGTACTCTATGTTTTCACTTTCTGAAGGGTCTAGTAACTTGTACTCCAGGTTCCAGCATGTTGAGTTATTCCTGGACTTATCTCAATGGTTTCTGAGTCTTCGGGGTCTGGCCACGACTTTTTCTCCTCTGTGTCGTTTCTTCCTCTTGGTTCTGAGGATAGTTTGTGAACTGTCATTCTCAGCTCAGCCCAGCATCTTCTCTCCCTGTCTCTAGTTTCTCTCCTCCATACGCCTTCTCATCAGGAGGCCCCCTAGTGGCTCTGTTGGGCCCCACAGTCGGGTGTCAATCTTGTGTCTCTCTTCCTTGTATTCTTCCTGACTCTGGGTGTCTGGCAGGGTTTCTGCTTGCGTCCTCGGTGCTGCCGCGCAGCTCTGTATCTTACACTGCTTGATTCTCTCTATCCTGACTCTTTCTACCGCTGACGCTTCACTTGGATACTCCACAGTTGGGTTGCTCACATCTGAAGGCTTTAACACACCTACATTAGGAGTCCAGCACCACTCACGGATGACTGACCCTCTGCTTCCCCTCGGGCTATTTCGTCCGGCTGTGCTGACACGGCCCAGGTCCCCTAACTCTGACCAGGGAAGAAAGACTTCTTGTGCTGTGTCGCAATTGATGACATGATGTGCACTGCTTCACAGCATATACATCTCTGAACCACACAGCGGGCCTGTGCCTAATAGTCACCCTTTAGTCAGGGGCAGCCGTCTAAAATGGAACATTGGGAAATGTAAAAAAATGTCCAGGCGTATTCGAGTCCTGCTAAAATAATTTAATACTGTAATGGTCAATATGAATCCTGATGACATTGAAAATACATTTAGAATAATTGCAACTGATGTAGCTTCCTTGTCTGGTCCTGTCACTGTAGCCACAGGTAAATATCTGAATTGTTCATATGATGGAGAACAACATATTATGAAATGTACATATAGGAGGGACCTACGCAAATTGAAAAACATGAGGCTTCCCTCTGTATTTTACCTTGGTCGTAAGAAGAGCTTGGCCAATAATTACCATAATTGGTGTAAACGGAGAAGGTTTAATAAAATGAATATAAAACGCAAACTATGTTTAGTATACTTCAGAAGAACGAAGTATCGAAGATATGGACGCTGCTTAATAGACCTAGGACTAAGTCTGAGCAAATGCTACTGAATCCTGTGAGCGAAGAAAAATGGCCAATGTATATAACTAAAGATATGTCTACAGATGAGAGTTCACCTTCTGTTAAATCTAGTCGTTTAGTGTGGCCGCTTGAATACTCTATATCAAGTATTCTTGAGCTAATCGGTAAGTTCAAAAACTCCTGTGCACCTGGTCCTAACGGTATGGCCTCTACGGTGGTGAAACAAGATCCTAATTTAGGGGCCAAAGTTCTTTATGTCTTGTTTAGAAAAGTCTGTTATGATCAAAGAGTCCCTAAATTCTGGAAGACTGTCATTATAATTCCAGTTTTAAAAAATGGAAATAGAGATATCCCTGAAAATGAAAGTATGTTGTCCACTCTTGACACCGCCAGTAAAATCTTTACAGCTATAGTTTTAAACCATCTGTTAAGCTGGGCCAATGCAAATTCTATCCTGCATCCATTTCAATCTGGCTTCAGGGCAGGTACCAGTACTACCCACAATATGAATCTTCTTGACACAATTATCTCTCGAGCTAAAATTGCTGGTAATCATTCTGTCTATATCACTTTTATAGACTTCAAATCTGCATTTGACAATGTCAATCGCTCGAAATTGTGGGAACTACTGGAAGAGTTGAAGTGCCCTGGATGGTTTATCTCCATCTTGTAGGAACTCCATACTGACAACTCTGTTAAAATTCGACTTGACAACCAGGGTCGCCTGAAAACCCCATCTATGTCAATAAAGGCGTTAAACAAGGTCGTTTATTGGCTGCTTTCCTTTTTAATGTATATCTGTCACGAATGATTGGCCGATTGGTTGTAAAAGCTAACTGCCCAGCTAAATTTGACACTGAAAGGCTCACTGCACTTTTATATGCAGATGATCCTGCATTCGGGGAACACACTTTTTGTGGTTGGAAAGCTATTCTGGAAGAGCTGGGACGATTTGCGTCTGAATATTCGCTTACCATTAATTTAAAGAAAACACAAGCCATGCTCTATTCTTCTAAGCGTGTTAATAGGTTGAAAATGGTGGTGTCAAGGGGCAACATCGAATACACTAGTAGCTATAGATATTTAGGGATATTGTTTGGTAACAAAGGAGGCTTTGACTTATTAGTTGAAAATAAAATTAGACACGCTAAACAAATTATACTACTTATAAAGAACTTTGTAACCCATTACACAGGGTATTCGCTGAAAGGAATTCTATTGCTCTATAGGCAATGGTTAACACCAGTTGTCACGTATGGGATTGAAGCCATTACTATGGAAAATCTATCTTGGCTTGTAAAAATAGAGGGATACCTTTGCCGTAATATCCTGGGGCTACCTCTGTCCTGTTCGATTCACTATATTAGGGCCAAACCTGGTCTTCAGTCCTTAAAGGCCATCGTCATCCAACAGCGAGGACTCTTGCTATTAAAAGCTATGCGTCTACCTCAGAGTGAACTATTGCGGTTAAAAGGTTCTAAAGTGATAAAGTTGAAAAATCATGATAGTCTGAATGCATACGATAATACCTGCCATGCTTTATTCACTGAACTGGAATGGAATTTAGAGCGTGCGGACACTATAGTTCTGCGAAATCTGCATTCAAACACAAACTGAGGAAGAAGAATTGGGTTGCTAATTTCATGTGTATGTACGAATTGCATAATTATAAGTACATCCCAGGGATAGTGTACTCCAACCTCCGTCCCTGATCTTACTTGATGCGTTGTCCAGATCCTTTAATAGAACGAATCAGCTCCCAGTTGGAGCAATGACTGCATGACCAGCGTTACTGTCGTATGTGTAATAATGTTGAAGCTTTAGAAACAGTCAGACATGTTATGACTATTTGCTCTAGATTGCAAAATGTGTACTATCTGAATGCGCATGAAAGGTCCTTTATTCTATCTGACCTCTTGTGGCAATATTGCTTGAATACCTGTTCTGAATCATTTCTCATAGCATTATACCGGGTATGGTCTAAAGCTATAATAATCCTGAGCTAAAACAAATGTCAACCTTATAATTGGTACGGTAGGGTTTATTGTCACTGAAGTATATGTGCTTGTTAGGAATGAAATGTTCTTTGATTAATTGAATGCAATATCGATGTGCTGGAATAACAATATATATTATATTATGTGATTTTATTAAGTATGGTCTATGAAGTGTGAAAGTATTGTATTATTCATGTATTTTTTTATCTCTGTTCTTTGTTCTTATTGAATGAATATAGTTGTATATGTTCTGTGAACTAAAAACAACTAAATAAACAAATAGACACCTTTTGAGGTTGCCCTGAAAATAAAAAGACTAGGAGTGGTTGAAGCAATTCAGGGAAGTGCTTGCATTGTCCGATGAAAAGAATCGCAGCAGTACTGACCTATTTGATTTATTGAAGCACTGCTTACAGGTGCTGACATTTATTTGTGGATATATTGTGGATTTATACAGCGCCAACAGTAAAACAGTTACTTCGTGGCACCCGTGTATGTCTTATCACAAGTTTAGTAGCCCTTGAACTGTAAACTGGCCCTGTTGAAAAGTTCTTGGGGTGGCCTACGAAAAGCATGGCAGTGCTGCTGACATGTCAGCAAAACAGTTCAGCAAGGGAAGCATTTCGAGTTCTGGCAGGGTGGCACTCAACCCTTTATTCTTCCCAGGTTACTACATTGGCCCTCATTACAACACCGGCGCTAAACCATGGCGCTATTAGCACCATGGTTGCTGCCGGTATTGTAACGAGTCCTCCATGGTGACAGGGGGAAGTACCGCCCCATTCCAAGGTTGGCGGGGCGGTACTTCCCCATTTCACCATGGCCCTTCCCCATTCCCATTTTTGCCCCATAGGGCATAATGGGAATGGGGAAAGGCGGTAATTATGGTACCGCAAATTGCGGTACCGTAATTATCGCCAGGGTCCCTTTGCGGGTCCCTGCAATAACGGCTGGTTCCAGCCGCCGTTATGGGAATGGGGTGCTAAGGGATTACCGGTACCGGTACCCTTACCGGTACCGGTAATCCCTTAGCGCCAGAGTCGTAATGACCTCCATTGAGTGCGATTACATTGCAATATTATTAGTAATAGTGTGTGTACCACCATCACAAAAACTGTATAGAGAATGTGACACAGGGCTGCTTCTCTCCCATTTCAACTGCAGCAACCTTGCCGAGGGGGGGTCGTTTCTGCCACCTTAACTTTCTGGCAGCCTTGTGGAGGTGCTGTGAGCTTATTTAAAATGTAAATTGTGGCCTTCTCTGCTGAGAAGGGCTGTTGATGTCACTTGAAAAGCTGAAACTAGGGGTGACTCGGTCTGATAGCAGCTACCACTTTGAAGCTGCCTTTATAGTGTTGGTAAAGGGATTCACTATAATATGTCAGCCTCATACTATGATCACTTTCTTTATTTGGCGATTGGCCAGGCCTTATTTCCCTGACAAGCTCAGTCTGAAAAGACCAATCGGGCTTGGAAAGGCTTAACTTAGAAAGTCCACTAGTGCTGGTGGATAGCCAGGCACAGGTCATGCTCGCTCCTGACAAGCCAGGCGGTCTCGCATAGTCACATGTTTGGCCAGTCTTTATTGGCTCATATAGCCTGGGTAGAGTGGTCACGCATAGTCACAAGTTCGGCCAGTCTTTATTGGCTCATATAGCCTGGGTAGAGTGGTCTCGGATAGTCACAAGTTCGGCCAGTCTTTATTGGCTCATATAGCCTGGGTAGAGTGGTCTCGGATAGTCACAAGTTCGGCCAGTCTTTATTGGCTCATATAGCCTGGGTAGAGTGGTCTCGGATAGTCACAAGTTCGGCCAGTCTTTATTGGCTCATATATCCTGGGTAGAGTGGTCTTGGATAGTCACACGTTCGGCCATTCTTTATTGGCTCATTTAGCTTGGGTAGAGTGGTCTGGGATAGTCACAAGTTCGGCCAGTCTTTATTGGACCATATAGCCTGGGTAGAGTGGTCATGTAATTTTTTTCTTCTTTTAAGCCATTTGCCCACAAGGGGGTTGGTGGTTAAGGAGGGTATGAAGGGCGGGGTGGGTGGTAGACCCCCCACCCTGCATACACTCCTTATGCCCCCACCTTAATTATTATGTTTATTATTATGTTCATTATTATGTTTACTCACCCCCCACATATATTTATGGCCAAATTCGTCTGAAAAGATTTGATGGATTTGGCTTCGACCAAATCTCCTACAAATAAGCCTCCCTATCCCGATAGAGTTAGGCACAGGTTATGAATGACTCTAAAGGACTGGTTGGGCTTCGACACAGTCAGTCAGAGGTTAGGCATCAGGCTGCCATGTTACTGACTTCGGAAACCTGACTGGCCTTTCAGAGGCTGAAGCTGATCCCGAAACCTCTGGTGTGGAATAGTGCTTTCCAGGATGCTTCTTGACAGGGGCGTTGCTAGGTTTGGAAAAGATCAGGGGCGAAGCTAATGTCAGGATTGGCAGGACCCGGAGCTAGCTAGAATTTTGGCTGTAGCACCTGAGATTCTATCCGGGGCTACAACCAAAAGACCCGGGGATATAGCCTCCTCAGCCCCCCCCCAAGCACTTGATCAAGGCAAGTGTGTGTAGACACTTTGGGGGCTGACCTGCAGGAGAGCTCTGCATTGGCCTTGCAAGCAAAAAGGTTTGTCCTGTCCAGTGAAGGGGTGAGGAGCACCGGAACATGAAGCACATGATCACCATCGGCGTTAGTTACCGTGGCGACTTCTTTTGCTTGGGCACCACACGCCTGCTGACTCCATCTCAATCAACGGGCGGGTGCGCTGACTCCATCCCAATCAAGGGGCGCGCGTGAGCTGTAGTTTCTTGGCTAGAGGCTCTTCCATGGCGCTCTCACTTCCCGCCCTTGAAACTGGGGATCTGACATCTGCAATTTTGTATTTCCTGTTCGAAACTCGCCAGCCAAGTATTACTTCCTGTGCACAAATGTCAGCGGGGGCAGAGGTTACCGGCACGAGCAGAACACATTGAACACAAACCAAGGAGACCCAAATAAATAAAGGAATGGGCGAGGCCAGGGCCTTCCTTGTTTTCTGCCTGCGCCCGGGGAAGGGGGAAAGGAATATGCTGGCGTTCAGACAGGGCGAGTTTCCCTCTGGGGTAGATCCGTCAAAAAGCAGGATGTCATCGGAACATGTTCCGGTACTGGTCCATTCAAAGTGATAGAACTGTACCATTTTAATGATATGAGCTCTGCCTAAGTAACTTTCGTCTCATAAAAAGTACAGTAGTCCCTCTCATAGATGCTGATAATCACACACAAATACAATAGTCATGACAACTGTCGCTATTATCATATTATAAGTATGGCTGCCTTGGTGAGAAGTGCCAGTACTATCTAATTTTAAGTAGAGGATCCGGTAAGGCGTATTCTAAGTATTGCAGCCCTGTTGGTCAATGCTGGTTTTTGTTCAATTATAAGTGCAGCGCAATCCCAAGAATTGCTGATAATGTCCCACTTGAAGTGTATCAACCATTTTGTGAAGTTGAAGTGCCATTCGATTAAAGATACAGCAGCCTGCCCAGAAGTGTTAGTATTGCCGGTATAGAAGCTTCACTGAGAAGTGCCTATATTGTTGTATTTCAAGTATAGCAGGCTTACCGAAAAGTGCTTAAACATTCCCATTAACAAGAAAGTATCCCTGCTGGAATATGCCCATAATGGCCCAGTACAATTTACAGCAATCCTGTGGACAACTGCACTTTCTATCTCAGTTAAAGTATAGCAGCCCTGCAGAGAAATGTGAATTCACATGAAAAGTATAACAGCCCTTCTGGGAAGTGCAATACCGTTTCATACAGCGTAGAGTAGCTCCGTCTTGAAGTGCCATTATGCCCATATTGCAGGTATCACTGTAGGGATAGGTTTGCATGACAGAAATGCAGCAATTCAGGCAAGTGCTGGTACTGCCCCAGGAAAAGAAGAGCAGCCCTGTTAATACACGTTGGTAATGACCGATTTAATATATAGTAGGACTGCTTAGAAATACTCGTATTTATTTATGTTGATTTATACAGCGACAACAGCAAAACAGTTACTTCGTGGCACCCACGAATATTTTATCAGAAAGTATAGTAGCCTTTGAAAAGTAAGCTGGCCCTGCTGGAAGGTTTTTGCACTGGCCTATGAAAAGCACGGCTGCTCATCTGAAATATTAGAAGGAAGGTTTAGCAAGGGAAGCACTTTGAATTCTGAGAGGACCAATTTGCCCCGTTATTCTTCCCAGGTTAATCGATGAAGTACTGTTACATTGCAATATTATTAGAAGCGTCTGTAGCATCGCAGTAACTGTTTCGACAATCTGGCGCAGCGCTACTACTCTCGCATTTAAAGTGTAAGAACCTTGCTGGGTATATCAGTCCCAGCACTTTAGCATTCCAACAGCCTTGTCGCAGCGCTATTAGCTTATTGCAAAGTTACATTGTGGCAGTGCGTGCTGAGAAGTGCTGTTATTATCCCCTGAAAAAGTGAAACATGGAAATACTTGATCTGCTAGTGGCGGCCACTTTAAGACCCACTCTATAGTGTTTTTAAAGGGACTCATTACAATATACCATGTTATGTTCGAAGAGGGAAAATCTGAACAGATCCTCAGTCCCGGACGAACCCCCAACCGGAAGAAGCACCAGCAACAACATGGCCGCCGATCCTATGAGCTCAAATCACTTTCCTTATTTGGTGATCAGCCACGGGTGTGTTCCCTGAATAGGGAGTGCTGTTGGGTGCCCTGGACTAGCAGAGCCTTGAAATGACCCTTAAAAACATGAATATTAAGGTCAGGTGCTGAACTTCAGAAATCATGAATTCGTCATGAAGCACTAAATAATAACCTGATATTAATCTTCATGTTTTAAGGGTCATTTCAGAGCATAAGCATTGTCATAATAACTTTAGGGGCAAGGAAGCAAACATGAGCAACTTACTGCCTCAATTCTTCATCACCATGGGAACCAATAATACAATGGGAGATGCGCAAGGAAGACTTTCAAGATGAATGATGGCTTTTCATGGACCTTCTTGCAGAATGGATAGGAGGAGGGCATTATTGATGCAGAGTTTAGGACTGGAAGGGAGGCGAATACTAAAGAGCTTTCCAGACATCACTTCAAGGCGGAATGAGGAGGAACAGGAAATAGTGGGGTCGGGGGGGGGGGGTTCTTAAGCACTACAAGACCATCTTAAAGCGATTGGACCTACACTTCGAGAAAAAGTCGAGTCCCATTCTGAAGAGGGACTATTTTGGGATGATGGCGCAAGAAGACGGTGAGACTTGGAGGACTTTGTCACCGGACTGAGGGAATTGACAAGTGAAACTGTAGGACTTTCTCAAGAGCCCACGAGCGTGATCAGTTCATGTTAAGGGTGAAGGAACACAAGATCCAAGAGGAGATTTGGAGCAAGTGGGACCCTACTCTTGAGGAAGTTTAGGACATGGCGAAAAGAATGGAACATGTGATGTCATGTGTGAAGGAGTTGGAGAAGAAGGATGAGAGGAACAAAGAATGTGCCTCGGTGAAAGGTGCGAAGGGCACAACGGTTTCAATGACTATGGGGAAGAGTCAGAGCTCCAAGGGGGGAGAAGGGAAGGCCCCTCGGGGAAACTCAGAGGGAGGTCCAATCAAAATAAGTGTGGGAGCACATTGCATTTTGCTCACTCAGAGTCTTGTCTGGGACTTAGAGCGAAAAGTGTGGTAAGAACTAGCACTTTGTGAGGTGCTGTGATCGCTTATCTAAAGGGAGTGTGAGGGACGTCATAGGAGCAGTGGTCGAAGTGAGCGGGAGCGGTGCTCCTCTACTTTTTTAATTACCTTTTACCGCTCCTATACTTTTACTTTAAAAAGAAACCGTTCCGGAATGGTTTTATTTTAAAATAAAAGTATAGGAATAAGTTGAAACTTGCCCTTTCAGTGCACTTCACTGAATGTTCCCTTAAACAGCAGGTGCAAGTGTTTGGTGGTGTGTATTGTGTGTGGGAGGGGACGTGATGATGGGGTTTGTGGGGAGTGGGTACAGGCCAGCAGGGAACATAGTTCCACTACTTCTTTACGTACACTTCGACCACTGCACAGGAGTGGTGGATGAGAGTGGTGAGGAAAGTCTGGGAGGAGTCTGTTTCTTTCCAAGACTAGTAAGCAGTGCAGCGAGTAGAGCAGGGAAACCCCATGCCGAGTGGAGTGTAAATGGCGTGCAAGTTCGCATGTTGATTGATTCGAGCTCACACTATACGATAATCGGCTGGAAGGACTGGGAAGGGAAGTTCAATGCAAAGCAGATTAAAATGAGAGAACTTCAGTGAGAGCAAATGCGTATGGTGGAGTAAATATAGACATCGGTGAAGTGTTTCAAGCCAGGCTAGAGTGCAAAGAATGCATGACTGTGGCCGAGGTGTATAATGCAAATAGTGGGGGTGGGGAGGCTAGTGTTCTGGAGTGATACCAACAGAGTGATATGACGATAGTACTGAACCCCAGTGTGCCAGGTATGGTGGCAGTGGTGAATTAGGACTCTGCAGGGGGAGTGAAAGAGAATTGTAAGGATGTTTTTAGAGAGAGGGTGGGGTGCCTCAAGGGCTTTCATCATCTGATCCGACTGAAGGAGGGGACCAAGCCGGTGGTGGCAAAGGTAGGGTGTGTCCCCATATGCATGAGGGAGGAGGTAATGGCTGAGTTGCGCAAACTGAAACGGGAGGGAATTTCTGAGCAGGTGGAGGGCTCCAAGCGGGTTTCACCCATTGTGGTGGCACAAAAACCTAACTGTCAGATCCATTTGTGTTTGGATTTGAGAGGGCTGAATAATAATGTTGTGGTGGACAGGTAGCCATTTCATAACATAGGACAGATGGTCAGTTTGGTGGCGGGAGCTGGAGTTTTAGTACCCTTCACCTTGCTTCCACATATCACCAGATTAGGTTACATCATAGCTCACAAGATTTCACGACATTTGTAACTCAAGGTGGTACATATCATTACAAGTGGATGCCTGTTGGGTTGGTGTCAGCTGCAACATTCTTCCAGAGAGTCATGCACACATTCTTTAGGGATGTGGAAGGGGTGGTTTGTTTCCAGTATGATATTCCAGTAATTGGAAGAACTGGACAAGAACATGATTTGAGACTGGGCAGAGAGTGTGTGCATAAAGATTAGTGCCACATGTGACCACGGAATTGTACCCTTCGAGGTGCTTAGGAAGAGGAAGTCGCATAGTGCGGTGTGCCCCACGTGGTTGGGACAAGCACGATTTGTGGAACGGGACTAAGGGACATTGAGAGAAAAGGTAAATGAGAAGGTGCAAAAAATGAAGGTAAGATATGTTAGGTTACTTATAACGCACCTAATACCCAGAGGTTTTTAAGCACGGACCCAGGGATCCGTGTCGTCTTGCTTCTAAGGCGAGCGTGTTGCCTCTGAGCTATCCTCCCGAGACAAGGCGAGATATCATCTTCAGAAAAACTTTAAAAGGAGTGATTTTCTGGAAGGAGAGCAGGTACAAGCGAAAAAATGGAAGATAGTCTATAAAGGATTTATTAGGTTTTGGGGGCCACAAAAGATCCGAGTATATGATGATGCTATAGTCATGGATGGTGGAAAGATATGGAATAAAGGTAAGCTTGCCAACGTGAATGAAGCAGTGTGGGGGATAAATGGAAGAAGTTGGTTAGAACCTCACGGTTAACTTTCATTATGTATCAATCTTTGTTTCTGTTAATATTTCATGATTGTTAGAAGGGAGTTATGTTATATATTTGCACCCGGGGAAGGACACTCAGTCAATCAAGTGGCTGAAAAAGTGGCGTGAATACACTGTGTACTGCCCTTTTTTTCCAGCCACTCTTGGCCCTTCCCCGGGTGGCACCATCATGATTGTGGGGGAGGCAATAGGGAGCCCCTTTCTGTTGCCTCCCCAAGGCCCCACACTCTACCCTCCCCAAAGATACCCGAACCCTTTTCCCAGGGCCGATTCAGAGAGATAGATAGGTATTAGTCAAAGGAATTATAAGGAATAAGACAGCTCCCAACCAATGATATAAGGATACTGCAATTGACTTTGGAGTTCCCTAATCTTATGAAAGACATCAGCCTGTGGCCTTGTTTCTCTATTTGGTCATGGAATTCCCCTGTGACTTGTAACATCATTGTTCGATTTGATGCTGCTGGAGAATTTCACAAAGCAGGCACAAATAGACAGCAACAGAGAGGACCATGGGACAAAAATAATAATGCGATCCAAAAGAATCGAAAGTCCAATTGATTGAGATAGCTCAGCCAATGGAAGAGTCGGGTGCGTAACGCTAGCTCCAATAATGATCAGATGAGTTGCCCAGGTCGGTTGAACATGCCATCTTGCTGAGTTGCTGAGTTGATGAGTTGATGACTGGTATGCATAGCGAGGTTTGAGGTGTGAGGTCCAGTGAAAGGGATCCAGATCCACAAAGTGTCTTTAAAGGCTGCAGGGAGTCATCTGATCGTCAGCATGGCAGCGGCGTTGGGTTTCGATCATGGAGGGACGAGCTGTTTGAGCTGCGGACAGCACTCCACCAAGTTGTAGCAAATATGCCCCTGGCCGAGTTGTTGCTATATCAGCAGTTGGGGAGTTGGGGTAAAAAAGGAGGGCATCAGGGGATAAGGCAAGAAAGGGCAAGGACACTTACCAAATTGAGACATACCAGACAGAAGGGACGGTGCTGTAAATCCAGACGCAGTTCCCATGACACCACCAACTCCGATGACCAAAACTCCTACATGTCGTTGGTTCAAGCCTCTGCACAGATGGCTACAACATCAACAGAGACAGGATGAAGGCATGGATGCTGGGAACAAGCTACACCTTTCAACAGTTACCTCTAGTGTCCGGCCATAGACATGTTGCACTGTACTATGGCTGGGGCTCCAGCACAACAGCATGGCTTCCATCATCGTCTTTGAGTCTCCATGCTCTCGTTCTCCAGGCTTTTCCCAGGCTGCATGTCATTGTCCCACGTGGCGCCTGCTATGTCATATTCCCATCGACAATTCTCCTCCGCTTCCTTCTGGAACTCTGCATCAACTGTAGGGGGAAGTATCCTGGAAGTAGCCTACATTACCTGCCGTATCGCATCTAAGTACCAGACTCGGCCACTAGAAGTATGCGCATATAGGTTAGAAAGAACAGCAAATACTGTGGTCTCTGCAGCCGGAGGGCCTTCCCAAAAAAAGACAGGAGAACACAGCATATGAATATTTCAACTGGAATACACGGGGCCGGTTGTAGGATGCTTGGTGCACAAGGAGAAATTACATGTTGTCACTTTCTGTTTGCTGCTTTTAAGTCCAATCTGGCTCTTGGTAAATAAATAACATGCACATCTCTAGTCCCAGTGCCAATAACATACTCCTCTAACCCTAAGCCTTCCTGTGGGCGACTCACCAGAACCGATGGGTAAGATATCCCTGGTGGCTGACAACTATAGACATAAACCTCAGGTCCATCATGGGATGACTGTAATCTGCAGGGAGAATTCGGCGAGCGAAAATAATGTGAATATATGTTTACAAAGCACACGGAAGAGAAAGCTCCCTTCAGTGAGGAAGCTGATTCGGCGTGGCAATGAGTGAAGTGACTGAGCGAGTGAGTGATTACCAATATTGGTACAGCGCAATACTTATGCACCTATCTATTTCTTGATGTTGAGTTTATGATGTAGTATTATTGAAACCCCTGTGGCCAAGTGGCGGCGCATCCATAAGGGCGAGTTGGTGCTGACGGCCTAGAAGCCTCTCCTATTGTGGAGGAGCTGATGAGCCAGCCGAGTGTAAACACTGAGCACTCCCTAGGCTGTTTTCTGCAGTTGAGGGAGCACACTTGGGCTGTCTTAAGCCGTCAAAGCGAGGCATGGATTCCCTTGGACCGTTTTTTGTTCCCCAGCGTGCATGTCCAAGAGACTGTGCAAAGACGGGAGAGTTTTGCTTCCTCAGCCTGGCATTGCCAATTGGGGATGTCGGCTGAGGAACTGCATGATTGTATGTGCGAGGGGGCGATCCTGTACCTCCCTGCACATATAAACAGATTGGGGCATTGTCAATGGAACGTTTCCGGCTTCTGCGTGCGTGTGCAGGAATCAAGAAGTGCTCTTTGCTTCCTGGTTCCTGCCTGTGCTGTTTGGGAGGCAAAACACTTTTAGGGAGGCACCATGGTGACAAGCTTAAGGACCGGGCAGAAAATAATAATCAATTTAAAGTCTATGTTTGTGTACGTATGCGTGTGTGCTTGTGTAATGAGTGAGTGTATGGTGACTGGTGCACGTGCATATGACTGAGCGTGTAAATGAGTGAATGAATGCTGCAAGTGAATGAGCGAGTGAATGTTGCTTCCTGGTTCCTGCTCGAGCTACGCGGAAGCCAGAGCCCTTTTAGGGAGGCACCACGGAGAGAGGCATCAGGACCAGGGCAGAAGCTAATAATCAACTTAAAGTTTATGTTTGTGTATGTATGCACTTATGCTTGTGTAATGAGTGAGTGCATGATGATTGGTGCATGTGCAAATCAGTGAGTGCATGTTGTATGGGTGTGCGTGTAAATGAGCGGGCGAATGCTTCATGTGAATGAGTGAGTGAATCTTGTGTGAATGTGCTGGGC
This sequence comes from Ambystoma mexicanum, assembly GCF_040938575.1. Classification (NCBI taxonomy): domain Eukaryota; kingdom Metazoa; phylum Chordata; class Amphibia; order Caudata; family Ambystomatidae; genus Ambystoma; species Ambystoma mexicanum. The sequence goes on along the minus strand of NC_090926.1, from coordinate 398,064,351 downwards.
CTGGAGCTAATTTTGTTGGGCCGGGAGCAGGTTGGGCAAAAAAGCTATTTTTTAAAAGGCAGCTGCCCAGTACCAAATGTTGTTGACAAAGAAAGGATGATATGTGTTCTAAGTTGCTAGACCTGCCTTTGGTGCAGCCAGTCTAGCTATTTCTTACTGTGACGGGACATTTTTTAATGATCATTTATGATAAAGAAAGCATGATGTGAAGTCCAGGTTGGACATATTTTCATATTGTGGCCTGGCATTTGTAATGGCAGAGCCAACTGGAGTATGTTCTTACATTGGGATACTGCCATATATTGGCAGAACCAGCATTGACATATTTTCTGTTAGTATAATGACTGGCATTCTTCTGAAAGCAAACATGAGTATATTCTTATATGGAAATACTGGCAAATATTGGTTCAGCCAGCAGGGAAATGTATTCGCACATGCAGTATGAACATGTTTTTATACTTGCATACATCGTGGGCAAAGGCATCATGAAAATGCACTGGCAAATGCTCCTTTGCACTGTTGGGTGACTTACATCTATTGGATTTGTTCATGCTTTACCATACAATGCCAATTGCGAACGGTCTGGCTTTTTGCCCAATTTTTTAGTTTTAGTGTCCTGTAAAATGCACAATTTTAGATTATTCAGAACGTTTTCTCTAGCATGTTTGTGGGAAATATTTACTCACCTCCAATTTAAAATTAACCCGCCGCTCCTGCTGCAGCACTTAGGAACTCTCCCACACCACTGCAACCATTTCCACTGCATTTTAAAAGAGGGTAGTGGGTCGTGGGTCATGGGGCATAGACATAGGTAGTATGAGGGATGGAGGAAATGTGTGGTAGGAGTATGGGGGGAGACCTGGAGGACTGACCCACCATTAAACAAACTGTGGTAAAATGCTTTGAAATGTCCACCGCGATGGAATGTCATAGGCCCGAGCCCCCATTCTACACCGTGCACATACATGACCTGCAGTGTCTGACGTGAAAGCATGCATTTATAATAGTCGTCACTACGGCCAGAAGAGCTCGTAAACACCCACGCTCTGTCCATGGAGGAGCCACTCACTTACAATTGAGTATGGTTGAACTTTTGGCCACTTCCTGGATTTCTGCGTAAAATAAATTATGATTTCCATGTTAACCAGTCAGTCTCTCATCCGGTCTTCTTTCATCCAGTCCATGTGTATCTAGAATGTTGATGTCCTTTAGGTAGAACATTGACGGTGGCAGCTTCGTCCTCTGTTTGCTCGTTGCCCTCCTATGTCTTGCAATGTGCCACCCCAGGGTAAATCGTGGGGCACTGCAGAAGGACTGCAGTGCAGTAGACAGCAAAGCTTCTTAGCAGATAGGTGCACTCTCCTGCTGCCTCAGCCTCTGCTCCCGCATAGCACCCCCAAAGACGGCGCTTAGAAGCCATGTTATCCCTATTTGACTTGCCCATAAGAATCAAACCTGTGAGGGGCTTTTACCCCCCCCCCCCCCTCACCTTTGCCCATTCCCACCAGGGCATCCTGACCGCATGGTTAGGGTTATGGTCATCATAACTTCTACTCTTATATAACATGTTTGTTATGGAAAGTTAAAGTTATGGTTCCTTGATCAAATCAGACTAATTCTATTAGTTCGGGTTCAGAACGGGTGTGTTGTAATCTTTCATTTGACTGGATGTAAGCATTCAATATACACTTTTGAAAACAAGGAATCTAAGCTGCCCCAGAGGATGCTGGGAACCTCGACCCACCATTTGCATTCGCCGCAAAGGAAATGGAAAAGATAAGCAAAATGATTAGGAATCCGAGCGGCGTTATTCGTTTCTACTCCAAATGCCAGGAGATTTGCTACGCCGGAGACGCCACACACTGCAGAACTAATGCAAGCAGTTCTTTTCTCCTCCACATCTGTTTTACCCTGAAACAGATGACTTCATCTGGAGGTAATTGCGCCATTAGTAAGGACTACGTTACACTGTGAAAGTCATTATCACAATTAATTGATTACCTTCTAAATGTGGGTATTATTTTAAGAAAAACCAAACGTGGGAACCCATAAGCAATTCAGGTGGGACTGCTGCTCACAATCCTCATTCTTTCTGAAGACAAAGAGAGATGGCTGGCCAACAATGGCGAGAAAGTGGCGCCCATCTTGCGCGTACGCTTCAGAAAGCTGGGCACAATGGAGCGCGTTCCTTAGGCCGAGCCGAGTTAAAAGCAGGGCACAGAGTCAATCACTAGTTTCTCGAAAACTTTTTAAAACACTTTTTTTTACGCTGGGTCTGCTTCACAGCAGGAACGCAGTTTGAAGCCGAGAAAATTTCTTTATTGGAAGTTGTCGGGCTGGAATTGAGAATCAATATATTTCCTTATATTTATTTAAGGTTCAAGTGGCATTTCAACAAGAAGTGGCATGTGTATGAAACTGCAGGAGACGAAGGCAGTGTGAGTGGGCAGCCGGTTGTTGAGTAGGGCATGTGATAAGATTCATAAACCTAGGATATGGACAAGGAAACATCCGTACCTAGCGATATGGCTTTAAGTGCGGAGGGGCTTACCGGAACGTAGCCCTGCCAGTCTCCAAAAATGGCTCTTCCTACACTTTTATTTTGAAACACATTTTTTTTACAAAAATGGGGTTCTCTTTGATGAAAGGGCACACGCGTGTGAGGTAGGTGGTGGCCTGGTTGGTGGAGGGAGCGAGGCTATGTGTTCAGCAGAGGGAAGGGGAGAGTGGGGGAGCAGCCTGCAGCTTCACGGGAAGGCAGGAGTTCACCCTGGGATTCTACGTGACATTCCTCGAAGCTGATTGGCTGGCTTGCCTCTGCTGTGTCCTAATGAGGAGTCCTCGTGTTGCTTTCAGTGTGTTTCCATCTCTTTGATCATTTCGACTTTGCTTTTCTTTTCAAATGGAGGTGCCCCCTGAGCTGCCCCCTGCATCCTCTTCACTTCCTGCCCATCACCTTTCAACGATTTACCCCCAAACCCGACCAGGCACGCCTTTGAGTTTAACCCACTGTAAACCCCTGGCAGTATCCCACGTTCCTGCCATAGACCCTGGGCTTGGAGACTCAGATGCCTTCACTATTAGATGGCCTTCCAGCGCTGCGTGACTGCACAGCGGAAACATCTCTGTCATGTTGTGCGTTGTGTTGTGTGATATAGAACCAGGGCTGCTTCTGGACAACATTGCGCCCAGAGCGAAAAACCGAAAACAACGCCATTTTTTGTTCCTGTACTACTACCACGCACTGCACTCCCTCTCCAAAATCATTAAACCATTGCAATTTAAATCCTGTGTTATTGTCTCATACTTAAAATGTATAACTGGAGAGTACCTAGGACAATACTGTGAACAGGAATTCATTTTCTATCTCGTGTTTTTGTTTGCTGTCTAAATGAAGGGCCCTCTCCTAGATGATGCTGTCGCAAGTGGCCTATTGCTGCTGCGTGATCTGTCCATCTGCCATTCTGGCTCAATCAACAGGGCAGCAAGAGCCAACAGCAAGAGCCAACAGCAAGAGCCAACAGCAAGAGCCAACAGCGCTCCTCAGTTGGTGAACACAGCGTTCAGAGGTTGTTCCAAATGCGTTGGTAGAAGATTGGAAGATGGGTGTGAAATAAAGGGAAACTGTTAGGTGATTGTGTAAAAGAAGGCAGTTCCTAACTATATCAAGTAAGGTTAGGTTGTGAAGTAAGCCTTGAAACCAGTGGTGGCTGGTGAATTTATTTACTGTAGGGGTGTACATATTTGTATCCGTAAAATTTGTCCTCTTATAACCTTCCATGCTACTAAACTCCTAATCTCCTCCCTCATCTTCTCCAGACTCTTGTACTGCTCCACTCTCTTCATTGGACTCCCCTCCTTCCACCTCTCGCCTCTCAAATCCATCTACCACTCCACTATCCGCTCCCTGTGCCTTCTCTCACCTCACAACTCTATCTCCTCTTCCCTTGACTCACTAGGATGGCTCCCTTTTCACTCCCAGCTTAAATTCAACTTCCTCTGTCTTGTCTTCAAAGCCCTCTATTGTCTTGCCCCTCCCTACCTATCCTCCCTCCTCACTTTCTACACCCCTCCTCACTCTCTCCGTTCTGCAGATCTCTTCCTTCTTTCTCCCCCTCCTCCACCCTGTGCCCCTTCCCGCTTCCGCTCCTTCCAACTTCTTGCTCCTTACCATTGGAACCGCCTTCCCCTCCCAATCCGCTTTACTAGCACCTACCCCTCATTTTGCACCTCTCTAAAATCCTACCTCTTCCATTCACCCCCCCTAGCTCTCTCCGCTTCCTCCTTCTCCATTGAATCCTCCTCCTCCTTCACCTTCTAACCCTCCTCTCTCACTTAGAGCCCCTCCATCTACACTTAACCTCAACAATAATGTAAATTGTTCCCTGTACTGTTTTCTGGTTTGATTCAATGTTATGTATTGCTTGTTGTAATTGCTTGTTCCTCATGTAAAGCGCTTTGGCTTAAAGCGCTATATAAATCTAAATAAATACAAATATAAATACAAATTTGTCCCAGATATGCCACAGCGACTGAGCATAGTTAGGGAGCCTGCGCCATTCAAGGGTGGTTCAGAGGGTCTCCCTCCCCGCAAGAATTTTTTTTTTAAATAATGAGTGAAAATGGTGCATTTTAGAGCACACTTTTTTTAAAATAGAAAAATTGGGTAAAAAGCCAAAGAGTTTGAAATTAGGTTTGTAGGGTAACTCATAAAAAATCCAATAGATGCAAGTCACCAACAGTGCACATGAGCATTTCTCCAACACATTGGGCCTCATTACACGGTAGGCGGTGAGCCATGGCACTATTAGCGCCATGGCTCATGCCGGTAAAATACCGGCACCGCCTTGGCGGAAAGGGGATTTACCACCCCATTCCAAGGTTGGAGGGGCGGTAAATCCCCTTTCCGCCATTGCCCTTCCCCATTCCCATTTCTGCCCCATAGGGCTCTATGGAAATGGGGAAGGCGCTAATTACGCCACCGCAATTTTGCGGTGCCGTAATTAGCTCCGAGGTCCCTTAGCGGGTTGGATTTTAACACCTGCAAGAAGCAGGCGTTAAATCCTCCAACCCGCAAAGGGACCTCGTAGTACGGCGGTAAGGGTTAACGGTCACCGTTGCCATTAACGGTGACCGTTAACCCTTACCGCCGTCCGTGTAATGAGGCCCATTTTCATGATGCCTTTTCCCACAACATGTGCCAGTATAAAACATTTTCACACTGGCTGTGCCCATACATTTCTATGCTGACTGCACCATTATACCCTTTTATTCCCATGTAAGAACATACTCATGTTTGCCTTGTGCATAGTGGCAGTAATGACACTATAAGAAAAATGTCCATGTTTATTCTGCCAATACATGGCAGTATCCCCACGTAAGAACATACTCCAGTTGGCTTTACCATAACAAATGAATGCCAAAGTATGAAAACATGTCCAAACTGGCTGTACTAAAATGCCAGTCGAGCTACATAATAACACTTATCATGCTTGCTTTATCAAAGATGCCCAATACAATATGGCATACCCCAGTAAGAACAATGGCACTGATCCTGCTTGCTTTATCAAAGATGCCCCATACAAAGTGTCATACCACAATAAGAAATGACTAGACTGGCTGCATTGGAATGTCAGTCTAGCTACATAATAACACTTATGCTTATTTTACCAAAGATGCCTAATACAAAATGCCATGCCAAAGTGAGAATAATACCACTGATCCAGCTTGTTTTATCAAAGATGCCCAATACAAAATGTCATGCCTCAGTAAGAAATGGATAGACTGGTTGCATGAAAAATGCCAGTCTTGCTTCGCAATAACACTTATCATGCTTGGTTTACCAAGGATGCCTAATACAAAATGTCATACCACAATACGAAATGGCTGGACTGGCTGCCTTGAAATGCCAGTCTAGCTACATATTAACATTTCTCATGCTTGCTTTATCAAAGAAGCTCAATTCAACATGTTATGCAATAGAAAGAATAAGGATCTGCGTGATATTTCTGCGGCGGAAAAAAACGCAATGGAAATGTATGCACTACAAATGTTCGTACATTTCCCATGCGAACATCCAATGCAAAACCATACATATATACACCCCCATCCCCTCCCACACCCACAACACACCCCCACCCACACCCTCAACATACCCCTACCACTCTACTTACCTTTCCTTCCTTTGCGCTGTGTCCCTGCAGCGCCTGTTCCCTTTCACTTCCGTGATCAGGAACCGGCGCTGCAGAGTCCTTTTCTTTTTTTTGGGCAGCTGCAGAGGTTTCCCCCGCAACCTCCGTTCACTATACTGTGTAGTATAGTGAGCGGGGTGTTGTGGGGGACACTCCTGCTGCCCCCCGCAGCCTTTTAAAACACTTTTTTTTATAACCGACCTCACCAAAACACTTAAACACACACCACGAAAGGTTTTAACCAGTAAAAAAAATGAGACACCTGTCCCCTGGGTCCCGAGCTCCTCACACATTCAATGTGGTCATGGATGTATGCCAGGCACTGGTGATCCAGGGGGAAGGGATGGTATTTTTTACTGGACATCTATCATAGATGTGCAGTAAAAAAAATACCATGCCTGTCCCCTGTGTCCCAAGGCACCAAACGCCCCACAGCATCAAACACACATTCCAAGTGGTTATGTGGGTATGCAAGGTGCTGGGGGGGTCAGAGGATAGGTATAGTCTTTTTTTACTAGACATCTATCATAGATGTCCAGTAATAAAATACCATCCCTGTCCCCTGGGCCCCACAGCAACTCAGACGGAGAGCTGATTTTGGCCGGTGGGGATGGGGGTTGTGCAGCAAAGGTATTTTTAAAATGCTTTAGTTGTACAAACCTCCTACCCCCACTCGCCAAAATCATCTTGGTCCAGCACAAACACATACTTACACAACATACACACAGCAAGCACTCGCTGTCTCATTCACAGTCACAAACATCCATAATGCACTCACTCATAACACAAGCATACGTGCATCCATACACATATTTAAATAATAAATAAATGAACATACCAACACACACATTTGCACAACATACACACAGCAAGCACTCTCTGTCTCATTCAGACGAGCACCCAATATTGCTTTTTCCCTACTTACTTTAACCTTTTTGTCTGCCAGTAAAGAGCAGAGTTTGGCAAGGTGACTCCCTGTCACCTCAGCACATGTTTCCAGTCCTGGGGGTTCATGTAACAGATGAATGAATTCTGAGAATTGTAGACTTTTCTCTCAACTGGATTAACATACAAGAAAACAATTATTTCCAAAAGAAACCCCAGTGGTGACCAGATGACAAAGAGTCACTCATTTGTTTGACTTAAAGAATCCCTTAAACAAGAAAATGAGCCTAGTCACCTGCTAACAGGCCAGAAAGGAATGCCAGTTCCTCCCCACCTAATATTCCAGCTTCCATTGGCCATTTACTGTGGTTTCCCACTCCTGCCATCACAACCGCCTGTTCCTTCAAGGCTGCCTCTGTCCCTTTCGCGTAAGCCAGAAAAAAAATAACAACCCAACCGCCTTTTCAGTTCCCCATAAACGGCCAACCTTTGATTCTGACAGGCCAGTGCTTAACAGAAGTTATCACGCTATTGAAGCATGTTTATTTTCACAAAGACATGCTAATTAGAGAGCTGAGGGCTTTCTTAAAAAAAACTCCAAGCAGAGTATTAAGCCAGCCTTTGGCTGCATCCAGGGAGCAGAAGGGCAGATGGATATGGGAAGGGCAGCCTTTCGTCCCAGCTTCTGTCCATGTAGTGCTCAACAGTGTTAAATGCAACACCCCCCTGCTCTTCCAGGGAGGAGATTAACAGGTTGCCTACTATACCTTTTCCCTCAAGTGTGTCCTGGGCTATTGCCCGGTTGGCCCGCTCCTAAAAATGGGCCCGTATAGAACACCCAATTTACTAATGTATTCTTTTAGGTGCTTGTCTGGGCGCTAAATATAAGGCACGGCTTGTTGTGTGTGGTGATCTCTGGGATGTCACAATTATATTTAGCAAAACATTTTGGCATTATTTTAATGTCAGCTTAGTTTAAAATGACCTTTCTGTCCCGGTGTATTCACTGTCTGGGACTGAGTTTCACCCAACACTGATCATTTGTGCTCTACCCAACAAACGCCTTTGTCTTCTCTGGGCGAGGGTTGTCGGCTCATAGAAGTAAAGAACTGTCCCAGGGGGCTGGGAGAGGTCCAGTACTTCCCAGGCAGGCTCATCCAGGCCAAAGGAAATCACACCAGGTTGGTGTTTACTCACCAAGGAATATTTGGTAAAGGCGGACAAAGCAAGGGGAAGGAGTAGAGTAGTGAAGGAGCGGACATTCTAGTAAGAGAAGGGTTCCACCATCTTGGGAATACCTAGAGCTCCCAGACCCCTATAACTCCCTTCCCACTTCCTGCAGGCAAAGCCCTCTAGACATGACATCCCCAGGCAGAATGTTCTGAAACAGCAGTCAGGATAGGACGCCTTACAGAAGACTAGAACCAATCTGCTGTAGAAGATTGACGTTTTAAAGCAAAGTGCCCATCCCAAGTTGGTTCTTCTTTCAACACTTGAAGATGAAGGATCCCTCTAGAACTGTTTAGGAGTACAGTCTTCTCCAAAGTTCTCTGCCACAGAGGTGAAGATCAGGATTTCCAAGGTAGAGGAAATCTCTTCCCTCTAAACATCCCAAGGGAATATTTGGAATGACCAGCTGAATGGACAAGACCTACTGCAGCTGAAACCACTGGTACCCAGGAACCGGCCCACTGGAGGTGGCAGAACACTGTAAGGGATCTCTACAAACCTTCCTGTTTGGAACTGCAGAAGAAAAGACTTACCTGGCACCTGAAAACCTTGGGTAGGGTCTCACAGCATCTAGAAGTCAAGAAACAGCTCAAGACCCTACTTTTCAGCTTTCATCCATTTTTTCGAGCCAGCTCCACCACTTTAATAATAATAATAATAATAATGTTTGCATTTATATAGCGCTATGAACCCTCAGGTGCTGCTTATTATTATCCACGGTGTGCGGTGCTCATAAGATGCTTTGCCGCTATCAGGCCATCAAGCCACTGACTTGACCCATTGCCGGCCTCTGCTCAGCATTTTCAAGCCAATTGACACTGAAGAACTGCATGGCATCATTGGACTCCTTCGAGCTGACTCGCCCAATTCGAAATGTCAACTCCATCCATCGTCACTTGGTTTCTTCAACAGAAACAAGTCGATGGTTGCTACAGGACTGCACCACATTATTGGACCGTCTTTAACCAACCCAACTGTCTAGAGACGACGACTCAAAACGCCTTCACAGCAGCTTGACTCATTGAAAGTGCCTAGAAGCCTGGCTCGATTGCTGTTGAACCCCAGAACAAGCATTTGAAGGTGTTTGATGGGGTTTTGGCCCTTTGGCCCATCTTAAAGGGCCCCAGTAACTTGTAAGACCCCCCTCTCTTCCTGTTTGTTTTAAAGACATCTGCAGTGAGATGACATTGCTGCTGAAACATTTGCCTGTGCCCCCGTCTTTAAACCCAGGGTGCCTATGTTATTCCTAAATCTGGATTTTCTGTGTATTTGTGTTGTTCATTCTATTTTATAGAACCTTAGTTGGACATTGGGCCTCATTACAAATCGCCCGGTATGGAAACAACGGTGGCGGTAAACCCGCCGCCACCGTTGTTTCCATGCCGGGCGATCACAACTCCTGCAGGCAGGAGGTGATGTTCCCGCCAGGTCTGACCTGGCGGGTTTAACACCGCCCGCCTGCAGGCGGACGAGGAAACACCGCGGCATTACGAGATGCTGCCGGTGTTTCCATGATCCCTATTCCCATCGAGTCCCATAGGACTCAATGGGAATGGGGATTAACACCATTCCGCCTCTGTGATTCCCGGAAAACCGGGGTTATAATGCCCCGGTAATTCCGGGAATCACGGAGGCGGAATGGTAATACGAGTCTGGCTGTAACCAGGCAGTTTTACCGCCGCGGTTACCTCCGGACTCGTAATGAGGCCCATTGTTTGATTTTGATACCACAGTCTGTGAGGAATGCGACCATCTGCACGGTGGGTGTGTGATCGCATGGGCTTTTTAATTTTTTTTAATTGAAATTGAATGATGGTAGATCAACCACTGGGAAATGTGTGGGGCTAATCCACACACATTTTCGTATGCTCACTGCACGACATACACATAGACCTGTGTATTCTGGGCAGACACAGCGTACAGTCGCAGTCCTCCCTTTCATATTTAGTTGGGATCTGACAGGTGGAGTACATGATGCAACTCAGAAGAGGGATGGCCAAAACCTTTCTCCTGCCAGGACCAGCCTAATTAACTAACAAAGGCTCCATGGCTCCACCCTTTCCCTTTGTCTATGCTCTGCTGCTGGTGGCAGCCTTGCATACTAATCAAAGTTAAATTCAAACAGGCCCACACAGGGCTTGACTGCAGAGGCTAAACAAAGGAGACAGGAAACCCCAACACCCCTTTCATATGCGCTGTGTCAACCTGAAGCCAGCTCCCGTCTCGCAGTATCAAGGGCAGTGACCTGTCATGTCTGGAACTATATATTTACAGCAGTCATCCCTGTAGGGTGACCCCATTCAGAAGGTATGAGTATATGGTTTGGCGGAGACCAAAAGTCTGGTCCTGCTGTAGTTTCACTGGAGACCTGCAGCTTTAATCGGGAACCACAGAGAGCTCAATTAAGCAGAGAGACCATTTGATCCACAACAGACAGGAAGATGGGTAGGACTTAGTATTACATGTTTTCAACCCTTTACCTTTTCTGTTGCAAAGCACTCTGGTTATGACCTCAGGCATACATTGGTTAAGGTAGACTTAGCCTGCACCAATCACTGTGGCACATTTAGTTTTAAAAGAGGGCTGAGTCCCTCTTTTGGGCAGATCATCTGAAGATTTCACAAGGAGTAACAAGAAGAACTCAGCATTGGACCCTGGCAGAAGGTACAGTCTGCCTTATAGCTTCCGTCAGTGAAGGAGGGTCAGGATTTCCAAAGAGGAAAGCAAGATCCCTCCACTAAACATCTCCCAGGGAACAGAGGGAAGTACTGTATCCAGAGGACCCTCCAGCAGCTCCAGAACCGGTACCCCTCCAGCACACAGCGTGCCCTGCTAGGCTCTGCAAGCAAGCTTCCTAGGTGGTATGTGCCAGAGTGTCTCTTAACCAAACCAAGGAGAAAGCCATTGCCTGCAACACTTTTTTCAGCTTTGGCTTGCCCACCTTAAAGGATGACACAAGCCCAGTGAAGAAGCTTGGAGGAGTGCATTGACAAGCATGAACCAGCATTCACCTTAAAGGACATTTTCGAGTCAGTTGAGCCCCTCGAGCTGCAACTGACTGCACCACTGACTGTTAGGCTGCAGGCGCTAAAGCCGTCCGAGACACCTCGACCAGTGCTTCAGGACCACTGACTAGCACTGAGACAATGATTCCTGACCCCAGGCCGCTTTGTAGGCCATTCTGCAGCCATCTGTCCAGCCTCACTCCCCGACCTTCCTGCCGCCTGATACCCGCAGCTGTCTCCCCTCTTGAACTCTGTTGGAGAAGCGGCAAAGCACCCTGAAACCAACTCATCACTGTTGAGCACCAAGAACTTCTACAAGCACAATGTACAATGTGGTTCAGTCACCTTGATTCTTCTCCAAAGGCCCTAGTGACATTGGGCGACCCATTGCTCCCTTTGTGTTGAAACCAAGTATCCTTGAACTATTGTGATTCATGTCTTTACTGACTACCCTCCTGTCATTGTCCAAAGTGCATCCATTTTCCTTCTTTGAAACTGTCTGTCCCCTGTGTTCCTTTACAGGGTGCGTTGTTTTTTGTAGTGTTGCTAGAACTGCCTGTTGTGATAATAATAAAGTAGATATTTTATACAGCTTTGACTGGACAGTCCCTTTTATCATTGGGTAATAATTGTACTTTTGCTGTGTTGCAACTAACCAACGATCCACAACCTTGCAGAGATAGGCCTGCTGTTCTTTCCATGTTACCAAAATTGGACAAGGAGGTGTGTAATTTACTTGTATTCCAATCTGTTCGGATCCCTTCTGGTGTACTAGAGGTGTGGGGCTGATTGATGGTTTACAAACCGATATTCATCCCAGGACCACTGGTGTCCTGGAAGTTGATTCGTCACACAGTCCTATTATTGTTTGGTCTGCTTCGGTGCCAGCTCACAATGCTCCTGAAGAATAGGCTGCCCTTATACCATGATACCTTAATGAGGCCAGTACCTGTGCCACCTTTATGATTGAAGTCACTGCTGGATCATTTTTAGTGTGGGACTGACTAGGAGTTTTATCCACTACCCATACCTCTACTACTGCAAATCAGCAGCCATTTTGTCACAGTACGGGACCACAGTAAAACATATCATGCAGTTATATTTCCAACTCTCTGTTCATTTCTGTCCTACCCCCGCTCCTCTTATCCTCACACCCCTTTCCCTTTTTACAACAGTGCACGGCCTGTTTCACCCCGGGTGCAGGGACAATACACCACTATCTGAATTAAGGCCCCTATGGTGTTGATGTGTGCCGTATAAAGTTTTTTTTTTTTAACATAGCATATGAAAGTTCTGTTTAGACCAGTGATAGAGCTTTGCGCTCAAGGAACCGGCACAAAATGAAAAGTCATGCAAGTCAACAGCAATTACAAGAAGGAGCTGTTCTAGGGTCAGGGAATTGTGTCTAAAGTGGTGTTAACACCCGATCCGGCTGGCTGGATTGGGTTTTGTTGGCCCTGGGGCCCGATCTAAAGGCACGAGTGAAGCAAGGGCCTTTAAAGAGGGTCCTGGCTCGATATCCACATGCTGGAGAGGCTGTTAATGTCATTAGTACCCTGGGTTACCAAAGTGGTAACTTGGGGTGCTAAAAAAAAGTATTTTCCTTCATTGGACATGAAAGGGACACTGCGCACTTCCCGTTCAATTATTGAAAATACTGATCCATAATGGCTGCCATTGGTTATAGAAGGCGGGGCTCTGTACGAAGCCCCTCTTCTATGAACATGGCGGCCAGAAAAGGGAAACTGCTAGGGCGGCAGCAGGCAGCCACCACCGCAATCAGGTAAGTGGGGATGGGCAGGGGAGTTGGGATATTAAAAAAATTCAAAAATTATAGAGGAAGGCGGAGGGGGAAGATGGCGACCTGCAGCGGGGGGGAGGGGGGCAGCCTGCGGGTTCCATGGAACGCGGGTTGAGATTACAGGTTTCAGCTAAGCACCCTCCCCCGGGGGCAAAAGATAGTTATTATCCAGACGCACCGGCCCCTACCCATGCCGTCTTCCCCCAGCTGCTGTCTGACCTATTTTTATTGATCACTTGTCTTTGTCTTACAGAGCCTGCTTTCAAAACAGTGCACACTGGCTGAGGCACACACCACATGCAGTAATGCAGCTGGAATGCAGGGGGCTCATTCTCAGCGCATCGTCCATTCATATTATTATATTGACAATAGAGCTGCAGAAGCAGAGGTGTAATGCCTTGATGAGAGGGCTCTGTTCCAACCATACACCATCCTGGCCCAACACCACAGAAACTGCCCTGTGTTGCCGAGCTGTTTATTGCTTGTTCTGAAAATCCCCATCCATCACCAATGTATAACAGTAAAATAAAGGGTCAATAAATACGTAGTCCCCTGGATGCCTCGTGCCGCGAGTGTTTATTTATACGTGGCTCCTTTTCAAGGGCTGTTTCTTCCGGGTTAGGTCACTGAGAGGTCACTATTACCACCAGGGACGACCATAATGTGGCAGCTGTGAGTCCAACGCATCGTGTGTATAAATAACACACCGATTGGGCGTTGCCTGCACCGGGATTAACGTGTCTCTCGCGTGCATTCAGTGGGGATGGGCTGTGCCCCCATGCATTAAGAACACCGCCGCCCAATGCGTACTCTCACGCAGCCAGCTGGTGTAGGGGTGCTGAGGGCACACTTACGCCCTTGCAGATGTCACCGCAAGGTTCTAGGGGCGCAGATGCCTTACTCTGGACCGCCTCTGCCACGTCTCTATCCTTGTGGAGTTGGATGGTGGGCGGACAGAGTTACGCGTTTTCTCTGGGCATGGATTGGACAGGTGGGGGGATGTCAGAGAACTATATGGAGCAATGGAATTGTGCTGGATTTCCCCGGATACGGGATACAGCAAAAAAGAGTCACCATGGTAGACTAGTCTAAAACCCATGCCCAAGCGGACAAAAAGCACTGCAACTACAATGATCAGCTGCTCCCTTCTCTTGGAGACTAACTTCCAAGCACAAACGAGCTTTGATTCATTTATTTGTTTCGCATTCGGGCATGGTGTTTTCTTTTAGGATTACATTACTCTGTATGCCGCTAGTTGTAGGCTTCCATTCAGGATGGGGAGCACAAAGCTACTATCATACCCCTTTTGCTCAACGTACTATTAAAATCTTTAATATATTAGTGGGTTGGTTTAGTTTGTGATTTGTTTAAGTCATCGCTATAAAAAATGAATGAAATGTAAGTCCTGTGTCTTTTACAGTTTTTAATAGCCTTTCATTACCCTGTCCTGATACTATCCCTAGCCCTGCCCCCATCGCTCCAGCCACTCACCTACACGCTCCAGTGCGCTCCAGTAGGTGGGTTCCCAGGGTACATTTCTTTCAATTTCCAGAGCACTGAGAGAATTTTTATGTCACGATAATAAAGATTTGTGAAGCCACCCAACACTTACTCCTATAACTCCCTGAACTTGGGGAACCTTCAAAAAGGGCTGTCTTTTTTCAGCCAAATCTGTGTCTCCTAGTGTAATGAGTGGCTGTACCTTTACGGGCCAGTGATTTTGAATCACAAACAACTTGTATAGCATTTTATTGAACAGTTCCAACATTTTCAAACCCTGTAATAAGTTTAACTTTTAAAATTCACGTGTGCATTATTTTCAAACGTCTAGAGCTTTTAACTGCCATTTATCGATGTTGTTTAATGTTTGGATACTTTTCTAAAAAACAGATCATTCTGCAAACATTTCCCCAAAAGCTGGAAAATCATTTTTTTCAGGGGAATTCTCTTCAATATTCAGTATGATTTAGAAATATTTCGCCAACAGAGGAAGAACATTTTCGAAATCCATGAAATTGTGGCCTTTTCAATGCATCCAGGATTCTGCACGTGGCTATGGCAATCTGCTCTGCCAGTACAGGAGACACTATGTGCTCAGTTCACTGCTTACTGACCCATAATGGTATTATATTGCAATTCCGTGGCCAGTAAACAGTGTTATTCAGGCTACAGAATGGGGGATATAAGGTGGTGGGGCTGAAACCCACCTCCCCCTTCCTCTCTTTCCCTCCTGATGTAATTATCCACTAGGTGATGTCAGCGCGGATTAGACTTCATGGACATGCATTTCCTGAAATGTGAGTGATGCTTGATAACATCACAGGAAGTGACATCACATGACAATAGAAATCACTGGAAATTATGTCACATGACCTTTGGCCGTTATGCCATTACAGGAAGTGAGATCCCTGATTTGTTGTACGGTACAATAAGGGTCAGAAAACAAAATAACTAATACTTAATAACCAGACAACCCTTAAACTCAAAAGAAGAAAGGTGAACTTTAATGGTTTCACTTTCCCCCCTCGTTGTTTTTGTTCTCCCCTGCTGCCCTCCCTTTGCCTGGTCGCGCTCTGAAACACTTGCGTATGAGCGCGATATAAATAAAATATAATTTCATTTCATTCCATAACATGCAAAGTGTGCATTCATGATAAACTGGGACAAAAACAGCCCCGGCCACCACAAGTAAATTGTTCTATGGCCACCAATTTCAATGTAAGACCTTTCATAATTAACTCTTTCAGTAGAACCCAGTGTGACACATTGTTTAGCAATATTTCTGGGACCTGATGCATCCTACATCACAATGTCCCAGCGGCATTAGTTAAAACCTATAGCAAGCCATTAAAGTGTCCCACACATTGGCACAGAAAGCTGGCTCACACTGGACGGTCAGGGGAGTCCTCTGGGCATTGCCATGTCGCCCTTTGGACACATTTAAGCCTTTAGTTCAGCCACACCAACTTCGTTTCCCAGTACAGCTTCCTATATACAGTTACTACCAGCGTATGCCAGTTCTAGTCTCACATGCAAAATATAGTCATCATATGCAAAGTACATACGTAAAAAGCCTAAGTGCTTTTTAAGTATGTATCACGCATGTCATCACACGCATGGTACAGACCCACATGTCCAGCTGTTACCATTTAACCAATTGACGCCCCTGGTACCCAATCACTACCTTCATATCCAGATAGACTATACCACATCAGGCACAGGCATCATATGTAAGGTACAGCCTCATATGTCCAGGTGCTGTCATCATATGCTAGAATTGGCCTCCAATGGCCTAGTAAAGGCATCTTATAGAAGTCAATATCTACCCGCCGTCCCAGAACCCAGCCTCACCAAATTCTCAGTGGCTGAACTTTGTAGTGGTGTTTGCCAGGTCTCAGACCTGGCACTTATTTCTGAGCCCCGGCACTTATTGTCACAGGCTCAGTTTGAATATGATGTGGTGTTTTGGCAACTTTATTATTTTAACTGCCAGTAACATAATACACACCTATAGAATCAGAGCAAAATATAAGTGATGATTGTGTTTAAAGACACACTTAAGCGTGTCTAATCTAAAGACACGACAAGCATGTTATTTTATGTATATCTTGATTGGCATTTGTAAATCACGCATTTGCCATAGTGAGTACATCCGTCAATCACAATAAGCCGGTGGGAGTTGCAGCATTAACCCCATATATGTTGATAGCATGGGGTTACAGCCGTGTGTGGTGGCAACAGTGGGCGGGTAGCTGTCCATCATGATGTGTCATGGGCGTGTTAGAAAATATTTGAGCCCCGGCACTTATTATTTTTTACAAATTAAGCACTGCATATGCCCATGGTTGGCAGCGCATTCCGACAGCAGTGATGTTCGAATGGAGGGTTGCCGCGGTCAGCCCTTTGTTTTGGGCCGGCTGGGCCTGGTGTTTTCCTGGGTTAGTGAACAGAAGTGTCCTTGGGCGATGGAGGAGAGTAGGCAGGGGTGGCTAAGGGAAAAGAGGTCATGGGGGAGGTGAGGGGAGAAAAAAGGGGAACATTAGGGATGTGGCTTGAGGGGGTGGGGAGAGAGGGGTGAAGGCGGGAGGGGAGAAAGAAGGGCTTTATCGGGGCAGAGCCCCGTTTACGGAAGGGGAGTCGGGAGTATGAGGAAAGGACAGTGATTCAGTGAGTGGGCGTACTGCGGGGTGAAGTGGATAATGGGATTCAGCGAGTGGGCGTACTGCCGGGTAAAGTGGATAATGGGATTCAGTGAGTGGGCGTACTGCGGGGTGAAGTGGATAATGGGATTCAGTGAGTGGGCGTACTGCGGGGTGAAGTGGATAATGGGATTCAGTGAGTGGGCGTACTGCGGGGTGAAGTGGATAATGGGATTCAGTGAGTGGGCGTACTGCGGGGTGAAGTGGATAATGGGATTCAGTGAGTGGGGGTACTGCGGGGGAAGTGGATAATGGGATTCAGTGAGTGGGCGTACTGCGGGGTGAAGTGGATAATGGGATTCAGTGAGTGGGCGTACTGCGGGGTGAAGTGGATAATGGGATTCAGTGATTGGGCGTACTGCGGGGTGAAGTGGATAATGGGATTCAGTGAGTGGGCGTACTGCGGGGTGAAGTGGATAATGGGATTCAGTGAGTGGGGGTACTGCGGGGTGAAGTGGATAATGGGATTCAGTGAGTGGGCGTACTGCGGGGTGAAGTGGATAATGGGATTCAGTGAGTGGGGGTACTGCGGGGGAAGTGGATAATGGGATTCAGTGAGTGGGCGTACTGCGGGGTGAAGTGGATAATGGGATTCAGCGAGTGGGGGTACTGCGGGGTGAAGTGGATAATGGGATTCAGTGAGTGGGCGTACTGCGGGGTGAAGTGGATAATGGGATTCAGTGAGTGGGCGTACTGCGGGGTGAAGTGGATAATGGGATTCAGTGATTGGGCGTACTGCGGGGTGAAGTGGATAATGGGATTCAGTGAGTGGGCGTACTGCGGGGTGAAGTGGATAATGGGATTCAGTGAGTGGGGGTACTGCGGGGTGAAGTGGATAATGGGATTCAGTGAGTGGGCGTACTGCGGGGTGAAGTGGATAATGGGATTCAGTGAGTGGGCGTACTGCGGGGTGAAGTGGATAATGGGATTCAGTGAGTGGGCGTACTGCGGGGTGAAGTGGATAATGGGATTCAGTGAGTGGGCGTACTGCGGGGTGAAGTGGATAATGGGATTCAGTGAGTGGGGGTTGGTGAGTGGGAGCATCGTGGGCAGGGATTCCGCTCCTACCCTTAGGAACAATACTTCATGTGTGTGCTAGAGTTAGCATATGTACGTTTCAACCTAAAAAAGTCCATGTGCTGTTATCACATGCCAAACAAAGCCTCAAATACCCTTATAGTGTCATCTAATTCCAATGAATTGCTCCTATGCCCCTTATTCTTGGCATGGTCACTTATTACGCACGGCCTCACAGGTCTCAAATGCATAGGCAAAGCCATCTAATGGCAGTTTATATCTTGTTCTGGTATAGTGTTGATATGTAAGGAACTTTCCCACGTGTTGCCATTCCCTCTTTGCTCCCCCAGCTGCTGTTCTGTCAAGGGCCCTTTTGTAAGCCACTTGCATGAACGACTTATGGGGGGATGGCTGACACCTTGTAATGTTGTTATGCCTTTTGTCCTCCAACCAATTTGCATGAAGGTGCTCGGCCTGAGGAGCGATCAATGGTGCGGGTTCAGTCTCCTGCCTCTGGCAAGATGTGGAACTGGTTCCATTGTATTTTTGCCAGTGTTCCTCCTCCCACCCTCAACTCTTGCTGCTTCCATCATGTCATCAACATCCTGGTGCTGAGGCCCCACTGGGAAGAGCTGTTTCCATCTCATCTCCCTGACATAGCCTTTCATCAGCCAACAGACAGTTACTGAGAGGCTTGGAGGGTAGGGGGAGGGGGTGGGAAGTGCAAGAGCAAAGATGGCTCTTAGTTGTGTTGGCGCTCTTTGGGGAACTGACCGTGTGACCTCCAAACCAGGGGTGGTAATGGCAGTGGCAGGGAAAGCAAGGGTGTTGACTTTTTTTTTAGACCCCCCTTACATCACATATATATGTGGGGGGTGTATGATATACTATTATTATGGGGGGGTGGTTTTGGGGGGTCTTCCCCCGCATATACATGTGGTGTAAAGGGGTTTAAAACAAAAATCGCCATTTTCGGCCGTCGCAATTGTGAGGGTCGCAGTGATTCCATAGATCTGCGGTACCAGCTTGTACCATGACTGCCCCATATCATGTCCCTGTTACACGTTAGTGAAAGTATATGTACCCGCCTCTGTCTGTAAGGGCTATCAGGTGGAGGGGGGCGGTTTCTTTGTTGCACATCATCAAATCTGTAGACAGCATTCATGTGAGGTACAGCACGGACAGAGTATTTTGGGTTTACCTCGGATATGTGCAATGCTAGAGCCATAGTCATCTGAATTCTATGGTTTTGATTAGGCATTGAAAAGGTGATTCTAATGGAGTGCAATATGATCGATGACCAGTGCCAGGAATGGGCCGGAACACGACAGAGTGGGGCTCCGGCAAAACATGTCTTCCTGAAACAGAGTTCTGGCAAAACATGTCTTGCCATCCTGTCCCCACGACACACGCACGTTTCAACAGACACTTTCAGTAAACTCAGCATGCACAACTAAATACAGAAACATCCAAAGCGTCATAGCTGTGTTGTAGCTGTCCAGACTGGTATATATATCCTGCAATGCAGTAACATTGTTTTCTTATGGTGAGTATTGTGACCAATTAAAACTGCAGAACCCAACTTCCATTATTCTCTCAAAAGTGTTTCTTACTGAATTACAATAAGACATGTTTTAAATTAAAATTCTGGACATACTTATGTTCCCATAATGCTCTTTGCTTTTATGCAAATCGCCAGGATTGGGTTCTATGAAGAGATACTGCATTGTAGAAGAAAGGGGGGTAGAGCACTAGAATATACAGACCACTGTCCAGAACATGGTAGTTAGGAGTGGGTCCTGCTGCCGGTGAGAGGTTCTTAAGAGACTCAGTGAGTTATATAGTGGTTTGTTATAAGACTCAAGTTCACCCAGGAGGCATGCGGCCATGAAGCAGTGCCTCAGTCTGACCAGATTTGCTATGGGTGTGACCCAAGAAGGGACTGTAAGTATAGACCATGTTAGTTAGTGACTGGGCCGCCATCACAAGTTGGGTGATCCCCTGGCATTGACTATATTACATTAAGCATGTAAGGGGGCGTGGGGGCATGTGGCAGTCAAGTAGTGCCTTGGTATGAGGAACATTATGGGGGTGTTAGCCAGGAGGCAGAGTTGGTACAGTAGTGGTTTGTTAAAAGAAACCCATTCTACCCAGTGCTGGAGCACTGATAATGTAGGTTGTAAGCGTTAAGTGATTTTTATCAGGCAAACTTTCAGAAGCCTGGTCACTTGAATATAGAATATGACAGTGATTTAGAGGAGACACTGTGGCGTCCCGACACAGAGATTGGAGTGGGGTTGGTATGTAAATGGTGGGATTAGTGCGAGAAAGCTATATCACAGGAAAACATTAAGTACATGCTCAGTATTTAGACCCTTGTTGACATATCTGTATTTGAAAATGTGTCTTGCTTCTCTTTGTCGAATTCAGAGCTTGCGGTCCCCTCGCATTGTGTCACATTTGACTGTTTCAAGTCCGATACATTGGACGTCACTCTTGTTGTACTCTCCACCAGGCGGTATCACAAACACTACTGTACAAACTCTGCTTCCTGGTTAACACCCCCATACACAAAAACTACAATCACGCAGTCAGCCGCACACCCTCCATGTTACATCTCCAGTGAATCAGCATTGAGCTCTTCACTGGCCAATCACAAGCGATTTACACAGACTAATTAAAATTCAATCGAAGATGGTGGCCGACATCGAAAGATCGCTGTGACCGCCCTTCTCATTGCAGAGGCCTTGCTGGCCCTTCAGTTAAGTGTGCACTCACAGGTGCTGCACAAACTGCCTAACTCCTTTATCCCCCACCCACATGTTTCTCCCACAGCCGACTTGAACTGTCGTGCCCATCACAACCAATCCCTCCCGGCACCGCCCTATTAAATCACCCCATACTAGGCCCATATCCCCAGCCATGCTGTACACAAATACGCCCTCTCACACGCAACGGCGACCCACAACACTTCCCCCATGGCATTTGTTAATACTGTGCCGGTTCCACCTGGCACCCAGTGTGATACATTCACAGAGATCTCTGCATCCCGACCATGCTTACCACAGGCCCATCCTCATCCACAGGCCACACCCTACCCGCCAGGCCTTCACCCCTCAGACCAGCCGGGACAGTACAGGATCCTGTCCCTAACACCAACTAATCGGGTGCACACACATGTCCCCCATCTCACCCCCATGCAGACCCTCTGCATCCACATTCCTAGGTACACTAAGCCACGGGCCCCACTCACTCAACCAGGCCAGAAGGATTCTGATACCAAAATCGTGGACTCACTGAGCCACCCCAGTACCCTGCCAACCACCCTATATGTTTACTCCACAGGTTGCTAATCAGCAGAGCCACCACGCCGGAGCTCTTTATTCAACACGTAAAATAGTTTGTTCCTAAACACACCGCACAACACTACCTCCATATCTTAACCTTCTTCCTTGGCTCCACACAACCCGGTACACCCTTTACATCTAACATCTAACACTTCTCCTTTTCCTTCCTCCTTCCTTTGGTGCAATTCCTCCATTTATTTATTTATTCACATTTGTATAGCGCACTTACAGCCCAGGGGCATCGAGGCGCTGTTACATGAATTTTGTAAGGAATTTTGATTAAGAGGATACCGTTGACCAACGCGGTCCCTTAGGTACAAGTGCACTTAACGATAGGTGACTTCATAAATGATATGTAGGTGACTTAATACATGAACAGGTGAACAACAATCAGTATTAGAGCAGAAATAACAGAGCTTATAAGTGTTAGAGAGACAGTTTAGACAAAGAGTTTGGTTTTGATGGCTTTGCGGAAAACTTGGTGGGACTCGATCATTCTTAGGTGAGAGGGAAGAGCGTTCCAATGGGAGGCGGCCAATGTGGGGAAGCTAGAGCCCCCAGCACAGACTTTCAGCGTCTTGGGAGTGATGATTGTGTTGGCATAACATTTTCTGAGAGGTCTTGTGGATGTGTGCTTAATTATTCTTTGGGCAAGGTAGGGTGGTGCCAGATCATGAAGGCATTTATGGGTAAGCGAGAGTGTCTTAAAGATGATTTGCTCTTTGACTGCGAGCCAGTGAGCCTGCCTCCTTACCTCGGAGATGTGGTCTTTCCTTGATGTGCCCGTAGCAGCCCTAAGGGTGTTGTTTTGCACCAGTTGGAGATTAGCCAGGTTTTTGCAGGAGGTCCCTACAAGGAGGGTTTTGCAATAATCAAGCCTTGATCCAATTATTGCCCTAGCGATGGTAAGACAATTCTGGCGGGATAAGAAGGGTCTGGCTGTGTTAAGAACTTTGGAGTAGTAGGCTGATGAGGAGGCCACAACGTTAACCTGTCTGTCCATGGTCAGATCCGACTCTAGGTAGACTCCAAGTGTCTTGACATTATTAGATACCTTGATGGGAATGTTGTCAATAGTGAATGACAAGTACTGATGATCCAGGTTCCCCAGGGTAGTGGGGGAGCCAATTAGGAGGATGTCCATTTTCTCACTATTAAGGCGCAACCAGTTATCCGCCATCCAGGACTGGATAGTGGAGTATGTGGTAGTGAGAGTGATCAAGTCATCTTTGTAGTTGCTGGTGAGTGGAATAAGCACCTGTGTATCATCCGCATAGTTAGTATACGAGATGCGTGAGGAGTCAAGGATGCTGAACAGAGGCCTTGTGAAGAGGTTGTAAAGGGTAGGCGCAATGCAAGCGCCTTGAGGGACTCCACATTTGATGTGGCTGGGGTTGGCACAGGCTGAGTCGGAGAAGACTTTCATAGCCCTCTCTTGGCGAAAGGAAGTGATCCAGGCACAAGCTTTGGGGGAGAAGTTGGCTGCAGTGGCGAGATGGCGGCAAAGGGTGTTGTGCTCTACTAGGTCAAAGGCCACTGATAAATCAAGAAGCAATAGGAGCGAAGGTTTGCCTGAGTCCCTAAAATCTTCCATTAGATCTAGAAAGGCTGTTTCTGTGCCATGTTGTGGGCGGAAGCCAGACTGCCGCAGGCCGAGGAGAGGGTTATCGTTGAGAAATTTCTGGACTTGCAGGTAGGCTGCTTTGTCCAAAGTTTTTCGGAGGAAAGGTACGGTGGTGATGGGCCTATAGTTCCCTGGAACCGTTGGGTCAAGGGAAGGTTTTTTAAGGACCGGGCAAACCCAAGCTTCCTTGAGATCCTCAGGGACGTGGCCAGACTTGAAGGAAGTGTTAATAAAGGCAGTTAGGAAAGGGGGCGAGGAGGAGTGCTGAGACTTTAATCAATTCTGCCGGGCAGGCATCACCCTTACAATTAGAGGGTTTGATGGTTTTAAGCAAAGCGATGATTTCGAGTTCCGTCATTTCTTTAAAGTCAAAAGGGGTGGAAGAGTTGGATTTGGTGACTGCGGGCGAGTTTTCATGCATGTTGGCTATGAGAAGGCCAAGGGCTTTTTGATGGCCCAGATTTTGGTTTGGAGATTGTTCAGTTTGTCCAACATTGCTGACTGACATGGTTTGTGTTCCTTTTTGTGTTTGTGCTATGCTTCCAACCATTCCACCAACAAACATGCTTGAATAATTGTAAAATGATCTTATTTTCACTCACTCAACCCTAACCAGTGTTCACCTTGTTTACCAAATAATGTCACCAGAATTACCATGTATGCTATGCCAAATATTGTAATCACAATTCCCATGCATGCTATGCCTAAACCATAAACTGTTTTCTTCTTCACGTTGGTGTACCAGCATCCAAATGTCATACAATATTTGTCCTTCCACATTGGAACATGGTTCACCCCTCACTTGGGTGCCCACCCCACGGGTTATTGTTCACAACACAACAATGTACACCACCCCCTATATAAATCATCAGAGCCTTGAAAAAGACCCTTGTCGGGTCGAAACAAGACTTCTCATTTATAGCTTGACAAACTCAAGTAAATTCTACTAACCACATTATCAGTGCTCCAGCGCTTGGGTTATACTGCATTGTGTGACCTGGCCTGGGACCATGCCCCTCGGGCCCGCCCCATACTCCCCACGACCCTGCCCGTCCAAGGATGAGAGGGATCCCCAATACATTTTTCCCATTTCCAGCACTGTTGATGATGCATGTGGAGCAAACAGCAATGGCCCAATATCCTGCCCCACATTAAAGCATGACTTAGCAATATATCCAGGCCTCATTCTATGGCGTGGAGATTTTAAGATGCTGCTCAAACCCACCAAAGATAAAACTCTTCATCTATTTCAACCGAAACATGGAGCACAATGTAATGTAAAAGGTATAGCGCTGCGTTATTAATTGCTTGCAACATAACAAATGTGACACAACATGCTCTTGATTCTTCTTACTGAATATCAATGGTTCAGCATAGGCACTATGAGGCCTCTCCTGTGGTGAGATACAAAACCCTTAGCATCACTTAGGACTTTCTGCGGCCGTGCAGCTTAATGTCTATTCACACAAGAGCTTCTGGCCACATGGACCACTTACTAAACATGTACTTTAGGGGACCCTCACCCCAACCTGTGCGAGATGCCTCAAGTAGAAAAGCATGCGCCATTTGAGCGGCTTCTCGTAGACCCAGGGGTGTTGCTAGGTCTGGAAAAGATCCGGGGCTATGCTAATGTCGAGAATGTCCGGACTCGGGGCTAGCTAGCCTTTTGGTTGTAACCCCTGAGCTTCTATCTGGGGCTATAACCAAACGACGTGGAGCTACAGCCCCCACAGCCCCCCTCTAACAACGCCTCTGCGTAGACGCATCCAGATTGCGGATTCCCAACTCAGTGACAGGTGTCTCCAGCCTATCAGTGGGGTCCACAGAAGCTTGGCTTGGGTGGAGCAAAGTGGAGTGTCAGAAGGTCATATTTGCAGTCTTGAAATTCTGCTGTGATAACTTGTGGGACACTTAAAATCAGTGTTGGACTGTCTAGTGCCTATCTGGTCAAGTGCCTAAACTGCAAACGGGGGTCAAACCCCAGCTTCAACACTTAATCAAAGTGTCTGATCCTGGGCAAATCATTTAATCTCTCTGTGAACTAGCTCCAGAAATTGGGAGACCCTAAAAGTGAGTGCGTTCGATGTCTGCACTATGCACATAAGCCTTATTTATGATTTACAAGATTATAGACTCGCACAGACCAAGCCAACAATTATGGCTAGTGAAGAATAGTGAAAATGTGTGTTGCAATATGTGTTGTTTTCAGACGTAACGGTTGCCTCACCTTCCCACGAGAAAAAAGGTTATGTATTGTTTGGGGAAGGTGGCCTTTAGTGGGTAAATCACTCGATGACCCGAGTTCGAATCCAGCTTTCGGTATCAAAAGCACACCGCCAATAATCAGCGCTCGTGAAAATCTTACAATCTGACGCTTTGCATCCTTGGCAACATCGAGAAGGCGTCCTACATTTCCATAATGCCGCTGGAAAACGGCAAACACCTTGTGTACACTTCGCTGTTGTCAGTCGGTGAGGTTTCCTGGAGAGAATTCCTCAGTGACATACCCATGCGTTCTGCTTCAACTGTCACTAAAAGCGTCGCGGTATCATCTCGGTTGCCATCTCGGTCTGGATCATCATCCACAGCTCTTCCGTTGGTCGTCAAGGGCAGAGCCGGCCTTAGGGCGGGGCGAGCCGGGCGACCGCCCGGGGCGCCACGCCCCCCAGGGCGCCTTTTGCCCCCGCCACGCCAGCTCGGAGTCTTTAAAGGGCTCTCCCGAGCTGGCGTTGTGGGAGAAGGCGCAGCAGGTGGCCTTTTACTGTAAATTGTGCCCCCTGCATTTAAATGCGCCCCTCTGCCGCAGGCACTTTTCACAAGAAAAGGCACCATTAGCCCCACACCACACCAGCTCCGGGGAGTCTTTCAAGGGCTCCCCCGAGCTGGCATGGTGGCAGAAGGTGTGGCAGGCGCCTCATTGCCATTGAATGAACTGCAGCGGCGGGCTCATTCAATGGCAATGGGGTGTTAACGCGCCCTATTTAACCTCCTCGCCAAAGCGAGGAGGTAAAAAAAAAAGAAAGTGGCCCCTCCTTGCCCTGCCCCCTTCCGCCCCGCCCCCTGTTAACCAGGGGGCGCTGTGGGCGAGGGGGGGGTGCCAATTCACCCAGGGCGCTGCTGCCCTTAAGGCCGACCCTGGTGAAGGGCTCTGCGAGCTCTGCCTCCTCAGGTGGAAAGGGCTCCGCTCAGGGCATTAAGCGGGTGAGAAATCAGGGGGAGGGGCAGCCGCGTTTGGGGACGTGGCTCGCGGGACGGGTGTGGCCTAAAAAAGTACACAAACCATAGTAAGGTACGCACACAAATGCATAACATTTATATATTTGTGTGCATACTTGATGGTTTGCGTACTTTTCAAGTCATCTTTTATAGAAGATGGCTTGAAAAGTACACAATTCAATCCTTTTATAAAGCTTTGAGGAAGGACAAAGTCTGAGGCGTCTTTGTTGGCAAAGCTTTATTTATTTATTTAGAAATGTGTATAGCGCAACCAACCCCGGGGCATCTGGGCGCTGTGCTTGACAATAAGAAACATGTGTATAGCGCACCTAACCCCGGGTTATCTGGGTGCTGTGCTTGACAATAAGAAACATGTGTATAGCGCACCCAACCACGGGGCATCTGGGCGCTGTGCTTGACAATAAGAAACATCAAAGTTACAAGGTTACGCAAGTGATCTAGACAATAAAAAGTACGAGAGTTACAAAGGTTACAGGGTTATACATATGCATAGAGAGGCACCTTACAGCCTGCATATTAAATTGCAATGTTAATTTTAGTTCTTAATAAAGGTGCAGATAGCTGAAGCGAGTCATTTTAGTAGCTCTTGTGCGAAGAGCCATATTTTCAGATGTTTGCGCAAGGTCCAGAAGGAGGCTTCTGACCTTAATGCGGCTGGTAAAGAGCTCCAGTGTTTAGCAGCTACACTGGGAAGCTACTGCCTCCAGATTTCTGAAGCTTGAAACAGGGGGTGGAGAGAAAGTGTGAGTATGCTGAGCGAATAAGACTAATAGATTGGTTAGTGGTGAATTTGTCTGCCATATATTTCGGGGCAGACTTATGTAGGCATTTGTGGGTCATAGATAGTGTTTTGAAAAGGATTCGCTCTTGGACAGGAAGCCAGTGGGAGTTCCATCTAATCAAGGAGATGTGAGTTTTTTTGAGGGATGTTTAACGCTGCTCTCAGGGAGTTGTTTATAAAAGATGGCTTGAACTGTGTACTTTCAAGCCATCTTTTATAAACATAGAAATTAGCACAGAGTCCCCAGGTTCGCTGAGGGTCAAAGACGCCTTGGTGACCCGGTGAGGGTGCCGGGAAAACAAAAGGACAGTAACTTCCTATTGTAACCCCTCGCACAAGAGGTCACAAGAGGAAGTTACAGTGACTGAGAAGTGCCAGCCAGCCGCAGCTGTGGCTGGCTGGCACTTCTGTCAGCTTGCCTAATTTGAAAAAGGCAGGCGCCTCTCCTGTTGTGGCTGCAGCCACGGCAGTATAATGTGTCTCGCCAATGTTGCGGTGGGACACATCGCCTAGTCCCAACAAGAACCGTTACAGCCTCCGTAGCTCCGTAGAGGCCTCAGGAAGGAAGCTACAGCCAGAGCCCCGCATGAAAGCAGCCATCAGAGGGCATTACATGCTCACCCCCCTCTCTCTTTTTCCAGATTTGGAATGTTTTCAATACTTGTGTCTGTGAGATGCTTTATTGCATACGTCACGCAGTGGCCAAAATCCCTCTAGTAATGTGGGCAAATTTAGGCTGTGGAATTTGTTCAGCTGGAAGAAACAGATTGGGAGCAGAGAAGGTTCTGCTTGCCACCATTGCTTTCCTCCCATATTGTCCACCAGTGCGACTTTCTCGTGCTGCACAGCAGTGTGAGCTTCCCAGGCTAACTGCAGGCCGAAGGTCTCCCACTGTGCACCAGTGCAAGCATCCCACACTCCCCACCACCAGTGCTTTCTTCCCATACTGTCCACCAATGTGCCGTTCTCATGCTTCATAGCAGTGTGAGCTTCCCAGACTACCGCCAGGCTAAAGATCTCCCACTGTACATCAGTGCAAGCATCTCACACTGCCCACCATCAGTGCTTTCTTCCCATACTGTCCACCAGTGTGAATTTACCAAGCTGCACCGCAGTGTGAGCTTTACATTCTACCTGCAGGCGAAAGGTCTCACACTGCCCGGCAGTTATATCTTCCCATACGTTCCACCAGTGTGTCTTTCTCACACCGAGCAGCAGTGTGAGCTTCCCACACTTCCTGCCAGAGCAAAGGGTTAACTGTCCACCAATGCAAGCATCTCACACTGCCTGCCAGTGCAAGCTTTCAGACTGCCTACTAGTAAGGGTATTTTACATTGCCTGCCACTGCCAGCTTCTCACACTGCCTACCAATGTGAGCAACTCAGGGTTCGATAGTGCAAGCTGCTCACACTGCCCAATAGTGTTGCCATCTTCTTGCACGTTCAACCATTGCAGGCATCTCACATGTTTTGCCAGTGCAGGCATCGACATGTCCCACTAGCTCCAGCCTTTCAAACTGCCCACCAGTCATGCCAGCTTCTCACACTGCTCATCAGTACTGCTGTCCACAAAGGAGAACCCGCATTTCACAAAGATTAGGCGAAAATCGGTGAAACGTGTTGTCTGACGCCTGCCCCTCGAAGAGCTGTGACGAGAGGGGTAAGGGACTCTGCTGGCCAAAGCCTGAGCCTATAAGATCCACGAACTAAGAGACCGTTCTGCCTGAGGCCTCCGCCTGTAAGATGTGTCTCGTGAGGGGCAGCGCTACTCTCAGAGGACATTACGTGTAAGAGCTGTGTTCTGAGGAGTAGCACTTATGTTTCAGGCCTAAGCCTGTAGACTGCTCAAAAGAAAGCTCTGCCAGAGGAGGAAAGATGTCAGATCAGGAACATGAGGGACACCTCTGCTCATGGCGACCTTATCTTCAAAGAGCTGCGACCCGAGGAGTAGCAATTAAGTTTAAGGCCTAAGCCTGTAGACTGCTCAAAAGAAGGCTCTACCAGAGGTGTGAAGGTGTCGGATCAGGGACACGAGGGACACCTCTGCTTTTGGTGACCTTATCTTGGAAGAGCTGCAACCTGAGGAGCAGCACTTATTTTTAAGGCCTAAGCCTGTGTTGAAGGTTTAAGTCCTCCCTTGTGCCCCTGAGAAGTGTCTTACACGCGGCTGCAGGCCTCATCAAGGGTCTACGCAAATACGACCATGTCACCCTGGCCTTCGCCTTCACTGGCTCCCACTGCACGCGCAAATCACCTTCAAGTCCTGCTGCATCATCTACATGGCAGTCGCCCTTAAGTCACCCAGCTACCTTGCAGAGAAACTCAGCATCTCCGGCGGACAGCACACCACCAGAAGCCAGGACACATGCAGACTTGAAATCCTCCGCTGCAAAAAGGAAAGGACCAGAAAACAATCTTTCACTGCCCACGCCTCAAGACTATGGAACCTCCTCCCCATGAGCATCAGATTCGCCCCAACGCTCCTACAATTCAGAAAAGAACTCAAGACCCACCTCTTCAACACCTAGGCCATCACATCGCCCCTGGTACCACCTGACTCGCTAGACAGCGCCCACCCATTCCCTCCCTGCCAGCTGGCTCCTCTGTATCCTACCTCCGCTGTATATCTGTTCTGTTGTTACCTCTGAAAAGCGCTCTGCTATGCGTCTGCGCTGTTGTATACCTCTGTAAAGCGCTCCGTTACTTCTCGAAGCTAGGTCCGCACCCAATAAATAAATAATAATAATAATAATAAAGCCTGTAGACTCTGCTCAAAAGAAAGCTCTGCCAGAGGTGTGAAGGTGTCAGATCAGGGACACGAGGGACATCTCTGCTTTTGGTGACCTTATCTTGGAAGAGCTGCGACCCGAGGAGTAATTCCGATGTTTAAGGCGTGGGCCTATAGGCTCTGTATAGCTCTGCTGAGGCCTGCACAGTCAAGGTCTGTGAGGGATAGCTCTGCTATCGAAGGCCTTATCTTGGAGCTAGTAACTGTAATTCTGTAAAAATGCAAACCTGCTGTATATTTCTGTAATCTGTGTACCTACTGTTTTACTAAGCTGTCTGTAACCTCGCCGTGATACCTCAGGGTCTGGGCGTGTAACAAATGTAATAAATAAATAAATAAATTAAATAAAATAGTGCCCGAGGAGTAGTTTTGATGTTTACGGCCAAGCCTGCAGGCTCCATAGGCTCAAATGATAGCTCTGCCAGAAGCCTGAACCTGTAATACATGCGCCACGAAGGACAGCCCTGCACTCTCAGGCCTGAGCCTGGCAGAGCTGTGGGCGGAGGATGATCTCTGATGTTCAAGACATGATCCCGTAGGCTTTGAATCACATAGACATAGGCCTGGCCCTTTAAGATTTGTGACGTGTATTATAGCTCTGGTCGCTGACACATTAGCTCCTAGTAGCTGTGGCTGGAGGAGTTGGGCGGGTTTGTAAAGCCTGTAGGCTCTAAATAGCAATGAGGTAGCGCTGGCTTCAGAGCGATGGTCTTGTAGGGTCGTGTAGGATCTGTGCAAACTGGGTGGGAGCTCTGTGCTCTGAGGCTTGGGCCTGTTAGACCTGTGTAACTGAGTTACATCTCTTCTACCAAACGTATGAGCTACTACGGCGCATAAAAGCGGGGACATCGTTCTACACTCTACATGGGGATCCTTATAACCCAAGACTCCCCTTGCAAAGGATTTTATGTATGTAGACTCTCCTCTCCCTTACAAAGTTCAACAACATTATTTTCACTCACAGAAACGTAAGCGCTAAAAAACATTGGAATGCCTCCAGCTCACCTGCCTTGGGCAGGAGGAGATTTTTTTTGTTTTTTTAATAAAGATGTTTTACATGTTTGGCCTAGTTCAAAGCTTTGAAAGCTGGGCGCAGGCGGCGTGCCAATGCTGGCATGGCTGGGCTACCTCGGTGAGCTGAGAGGGCCACATTCCTACAGCCATGCCCTGGTGATTCAAGTTAGCATGTATATTAAGGACATCAAGGCTACTGCAGCCAGAACCAGCCCCAGGCAAGTGAGCTACACCTGTTATTATTTCCAGACTGAAAGCCACTCATTATGTCAGCCTTCGGAGGATAAAAGGTTTAGTCAGCAGTCTGTCGTGATTCAAACCTGAGAGCAGCCGCAAGTTCGCTGCCCACTGTGCTACATATTCTGTCTTTCCCAGAACCCTTATTTGATGGCTCGGTATATCCTCCTGCACTCCAGAGAATTGCTCAGGGACCTTCTCGCGATCACACCACTGGAAACGCGGTTGTGGTGCGGTGCCCTTTATATTGGTCCCGGGGGGCCAAGAAGTGAGCTATCCTGTGCTTAATTTGTGGGGGTGTTTGCCAGGGCTGAGCCCTGGCACTTATTTCGGAGCACCAGCACTTCCTGTCTCAGACTCAGATTGATTATGAAGTAATGATAGCCAGGGCATCCATGAACCCCAATGAGCAGGTGCAAGCTGTAGTCTAACCCCAAATGTGCTTAGACTGTGGGGAGTAGCTGTCGGTGGTGGCAGCAATGGTGGGGAACTGCCCGCCCGCAGTGTCACAAGCGTGCTAGAACATTTTTGGGCCCTGGCACTTATTTTCTTACAAATTAAGCACTGTCTAACTACCTTTCACTTAGCTCTGCACCCCATCTGTTGGAAAAATACCTTCTAGCAGGGTTCGAACTGAAGATCTGGTGAGCAGGCTCTTGACAAAGCCTCTGGTTATCAGATATCACCCAGAAGCGGGAGCTAATGCTGGGGAACGAGGCCCGCCAATCCAACTTCCACAAGAGAAGCAGATGATAACGTTTTCTGCATTTCATGGCCCAAATTATATTTTAATGTCTTCTAGATATTTCATAATGCATCCATATATACACATTTCCAAACACAAAGAGTTCATGTCGCATTATTATCATATTATGGACCAGCGGAATTGGGGGTGTCAGCAGCTGTCAAGTTAACCAGGCTCCTCTGGACTCCGAGCAGGAGCTAAATAGCCCTCAAGGATGCTGATCTCCATCATAGACCTCCTATATTAGAACCAGGATGGCAAAGCAAAATGCTGCCCAGGCAGACACCCACCCAAGCAGCAACCCACGCTAAAACCAACCTGATGAGCGTAGGAAGTCTGTAGGGTGTCAGCCAACTTTCATACCTCAAATCACAGGTAAACGTTAAATGAGAATCCTGGGACAACCATAACAAAGCAGAAAATACTACAGTAAAAACATCAACAAGGAAAGAATAAAACTACAACACGCTCAGGACAAAAATCCAAAAAAGAGAAGAAAATTGCAACCTATGAGCCAGAGATAAAGAGAAAATGAGAACACGTTTGGAAGAGCAGCACACAGAAAATGAGAGGACTACAACACGTTCAGGAAACACTCCAAAAAGAAGAGACGAGAACTGCAGCACTTTCAAGATGAAAACTAACACGACGAGAAAGAAACTACACAACAAAAAGAGAACAAAACAAAAACACATGAATGAAGAACACATAAAGGGATAGAAGAAAAATATAGCAAGATCAGGAAGAACGACTAAAAAAAGAAAGGAAACCACTACATATTCACCATGGGTTGGCCTGTAAGCCCGAGGAAGTCTCGGAGAGGTTGAAACACGGCCATTGTTAAGGTGCCTGACGTCCGGAGCATATGCATTCTTAAATCTAAAACAAACGGGTTCGAGAATGTGTGGTTCACCTTTTGCTGCCAAGGATAAACACTCTGAGGTGTGCTCAAAGAAGGCAGATTGCAGTGATCAGATTCCATCCTTGCATTTAGATGTAATATCAATAAATAACAGTGGAGGGAAGCCAGACTGGCAATCGCAAAGGAGGACAAGCCGGTTGATTTTGGCAAGTGGGTGGGTCGCAAAAAGTGGCAAATTAACCATTTTAAAGCTACATATGAATACGTTTAGGGAAATGAGGTTCATTCAAGCACACCAACCCAAAGAGCATATATGCACCATGGTTTGATGACATTTTACTGTTAGGGTGAATGTTGTTATAAATTAAATGATCACCCGGCCAAGTGTGCTTTAGATACTCAAAAGGATTATATGCATAAATCACTACCACAGACATACTTGTCAAACATCAAATTCTGTGGTCATTGCGATTTTACCAAAATTCTATTTGATTTTATGCAAATCAGCCAGGAACCCACAGTGGTGCTATTTGTTTCCCTTCTCTTTCTCATAGGTAATTTATTCATTGAATGAGGGTGATTTACTCACTGATTATATTATTTTTATATTGGGTCACAGTTTTTATAAGCAGTGATTTATTTACAAAAAGAGTCAGAGTGCTGTATGTACAATATGCAGACTGGATGCAAAGAAGCCCACCTGCGACTATGTTGCATCCCCCAACATATACGTTTGCAGGGTTTCATTATATACTATCTGGGCCGGCCAGCCCCTCTTTAGGCCACACCGAGCACTTTAGGCCACTCCCATCACTGTATGTACAGTGCTTCCCTGATTCCCAGCTAGGCTCCGGCTATAGAAACCCCCATACAAACATACATTCCTTTACAGGCTCAGGGCTAAGTCAAGAGGGTCAGGCTTAGAAAGGAGGCATTCCAGGGGCTTTCCAGAATACTTTAGTATTTCCCTACACTCTCTAGTTGTTTTGGACTGCGACTCCCATGATCCCTCACCCTTGACTATGCTGACTAGGGCTGATGGGAGTTTTAGTCCAGAACATCTGGAGAGCCAAAGGTTGCAGACCTCCTGCCCTAGTGAGAAACAGTTGCTACGGCTGCAGGACCTGGTGACAAACAATGTAACGTTTACTAACAATTGAGCAAATGCAATTTGTAGAAGCTTTGCTACGTTCCCACGAGATTCCAAACCAACCCAAAATCCCTGCTACCAAGGAAGCAGGGACGTCATTTGGGGTCACAGCTGGGACCCTTGAGCTCTCCCTTGCTACCCCTGTGGTCTCCTTTGCTACTCTAAATTCTTTAATACACAGTTATGAACCCTCCCAGTGGTATGTATTTTGCCAACCTCTGGAGCCTGTAAAGTAGATCCACACAGCCTTGGCATGGGGCTAACTTTGCACCAGACCTGCAGATGAACTGACCTGCTGTTAAATCTCAATCACCAGTTTAATGGTAGCCACTACAGAGTGTAATTTGCTTTCTGACTTTGAGAACTCTCGGACATGTAATTGCTCATTTACTATAGCCAGTAAGATAGCTGTAGTCAGTGAGATAGCTCAATAGGTTGAGCGCTCGCTGCTGCGATGTGTGTGTGATCTGCAGGTTTGAATCCCGGTAGGGCCAACTCAGCCTTTCATTCTTCTGAGGTTAATAAATGAGTACCAACACAGGTTGGGTGATATTGTATGTATATTTGTTATATATAAAGCGCTTAAGCGGAAGTGCTATATAATAACTTATCATTTGGCATTAGACGTCTGCTTGCACACACAGTAATTTGGTAATATGGGCCTATACACACTAATATTAATGATACATATAGTGATCCATTCTTATATGAAATGTATATCACATAACAATGATATCATAACCATATTTTTCATGGTTAACTTAGGAACAATGCTATGTGATGCCACTTCCTGTTTTGTGAAGGGGTGAAAGGTTGTGTTCCATTGCTTCCTGTGATGTCACTTCGGGGTGGGCTCAAATGATATCACTTTCTGCGATGTCATCAGAGGTCAAGGGTCGTGTGCTGTCACTTTCGCTACCTCAGGCATTTTGGTGAAAGGACGTCCCTGCAAGCAAGGACTTTACACCGCAGCACTGTGA
Organism: Ambystoma mexicanum; assembly: GCF_040938575.1. Lineage (NCBI taxonomy): Eukaryota > Metazoa > Chordata > Amphibia > Caudata > Ambystomatidae > Ambystoma > Ambystoma mexicanum. The sequence continues at coordinate 398,029,259 of NC_090926.1, read as the reverse complement.
AGCCTCTTCGCCCTGAGCCCATCCTTCCCTCCCTTGCTAAGCTCTCCCTACTGCAATCTCACACCACAATCCTGCATGGAAAGGCAGACTTCAGCTTACTGAACAGATCCCTACCCTCGCCACTTGCTATCAACACCTCCCTCCACTATCATTGCCTGTACAACATTGGGACTGCCCCATGGCAACCCCACTCCAGCGCATCCACTCCCCAAGGCTGGGATTCCATACTGGCACACAGGGAACGGTGCTGCCAACCTGCACCCATCAACCCCACAGGCCTTCTGCGCCTACCTCTGCTTCTATGCCATGTCTATCCCCCGCTCGCTTTGTTCGCAGAACCACGTGCAGCGAGGGCCACATTACTTAGTTTTCCGCGTAAAACCCCGTTGCTGGACCTGCCATTACCTTGCCTTTTGGAACATGGAACGGCGCAATAGGGTTGTCCCCAATTACTTCCAGGTGTTTGCAGTAGAAGGACATGGTTGCACCTATTTCTTCTGCTATTATGGCAGGGAACAGCGGGGAGAGGGCTCATTAGAAACGTTGCTAGGACCCCATTTCAGCTCACCTTGAGTGAAGGCAAGACCGCTGACTGAACACACTGATTTTTCCTTTTTTTTTGGCTTGTTTATGCAAGAGGGAACAGCAACATAACCCTTGCTCCAGTCATCCGAGATGAAGGATGAGACGGTCAGGCACAATCTATTTCTTTTTATGTCACTCAGCAAACATGGCAGCAGTATCAGACTGCCCGAGCAGACACGTCTTTAGGCATTATGGCCTGGGGCAAATGCCGTTTACCCAAGCAGCAAAACTGGCGCCAGCCATTCGATAACCTGGCCCCTCATGCCCAAGTCAAATGCAATGAATTGCAGATCCTCGTTCATGGCGAGGGCTGCGTGGCATCAGGGGCTTCTAGGCGCCCTCTGGTTGCAACAGTTCATTTGCACTGCATCATCTTCACTGGCCTGGCAGCATCCTGGCAGCAGGACGTTTTTCACCGCGTGATCGCATCCAGGTGTCAGGATCTTGAGGCCACTGTGAGGGAAGCTCCCCGTGAAGAAGAGTAGGCGCTTGGAAAGAGGGATGGATGCAAATAAACAGAATGTGGGTGGGCCTCTCCCTAATTCTCCATCGTTACATCAATTGAAAAGATAGCATATATATTATAGGGTGCAAAACCTCAAGGAGTGTCCCGTAAAAACACCCCACTCACAATCTAAAAGAGGACCTAGGCGCACAGCCTTCGGTGAGGTTTTCACACCCTAAGCCAACATGCTCCACCGAGAACTTCCAATCGTTATATCCAAACTAATAAAGTGGTAATGTTAGCCGCCTCCAAAATATTTCACCGATACTTTACAAGTAAAACAGATGTGAGTTGTATTAGCCACTGCTAGCAGGTGCCAGTGATCAATGCATTTCAGACCCACTGGGTCCTTCTTCAGGGAAAAATCCGCAACAGCTAAGTGCCGTGGTTACAGCCACCACATAAAACCACCAATCGAGACCTTCTACACAAGTGTAGATCACCACACTGCCGAATCGGCACTGAAATCCCTGCGTGTCACAATCCACACAAACGTAGAGAACTGCCACGCGCACCATGGCCGCGCGCCGCGAGCCCATGGTTCTTGGAGGGGTCTCCGCCGTATTGCACTTCAGTGGTCTTCCATCAGCTGATGTATCTCCCCAGAGCAGGTGCGCTGACCTGTCAGAAGAATAGGAAAGGCCTGTCCAGCTCTTTGTGAGACGGCCATATTTACTGATCGAAAGGCACTTTAACACCGAGTGCAAAGTTTCCAGGCAAGAGTCAGCTCCAATTAAGCAAAGGGGAGCGTCACACGGGGCCTAATCGTATTACACTCGAATTCCAATACACTCACCATGCACCCTTTGCAGAAGTAGGAGGGATGCATTTTACAATGTGTGTACAATGACTATTACAAATCGTGTAATAATAATAACACTTCGTGTTCTTATGTAGTGGCTGATGCCAGATACCTCCGGCTTCTAAGTGCTGTAATTTCAGGACTTATCATGGACCCCATATTATGGTACTTGATTTATCGACCTTGAAAAGACGGAAAATTAAGTCGGGGATATAGGTGATTATTTCATTGATGAAAATTGCGAATACGAATATTAGGAATTTGAAATTTTCGTGAAGGAAAAAATCACGCCCATTGCCACCGCCCGCCATCCTCCCTCCACCCCACCCCCAACCCTTAATACTCCCATACTTATCTCCAGCGCCTAACTTACCTGTGCTCCTTGACTGCCACGCTCACCCTGCAACGTGAGTTCTGCCTCCCCAATCTTTCTTTAATGGATGCGGGGGACACCTCTGCCATCCCCGAATTCGCATAATGTCGAATAAGAGGAGCAGGGGACACCCCCGCACACCCCGCTTCCCTTATTCGAAAGGTTTTCTTTTCGTTCATTCTCTGCGGAAACCTATGTCGGCCCTGGAGTGGGATTCGAACTTGCAAAGTGCAGACTGGCCTCATATCAGTGAGCAGCCCTTTACCCCTAAGCAATGCACCTAGGGATAAAACTTCACTCCCACTCCCATCACAAATGCAGAACAAATGAGAGGTTGCGCGATCACTTTGAGAGGTGTCTGGGTGAATTCTCCTTCAACACCGCTCGCAAGCTTTTCTGGACGCTCAACACCGCTCGCAAGCTTTTCTGGACACTCAACACCGCTCGCAAGCTTTTCTGGACACTCAACACCGCTCGCAAGCTTTTCTTGACACTTTCTTGAAATCTCGTACCTTTGAGTTTTGTGTATTTCTTTTTAATCAGCATTTCTGTCTGGTAGCCCAGAGCTATCTCAAATAAGGGTCCCATGACAGCTGTTCTTCAGACTGGATTCGAGCAAAGGGTGCTCACTCTAACCAAAGCTGTTAAAAGATAAGGGAAAATGCCATTCAAACCGCTCGCTAGGGATATGTTAAAATATGATTGCTGCAGTCAATCACTCTGTCCTTATTCCTTAATACAAAACTATGGTCCAACTTGATATTTGATCTTTTATTTATTCACGTGGGGGTTTTGGCACGGGACCAATTAAAGTTGCGGGATCTATCGGAACTACAGCACCAAATTCTAGATCTGCAGCTTTCACTCATAGACGACTGACAAAAAAGCAGTCCCTCTGAAACCACAGAAACAAATGAGAACCTCTAGGTGCACACCACACAGATGTGTCTTAATCTGGCCATGCAACCTTATAGAACGAAGAACAGGACTGCAATCATGAGAATCCCCAAAAGAAGAGACCACAAATAAAATACAATGAGAAAGAACTTCAAAAACGAGAGAACTGGAGAGCAGGACCCTCAGAAAGAAGCCCAAAAGAAGAGAATAGCATGAACTTCACAAAGACGGACATTAAGAGGAAGCCAACAGGCCACAAACACCATCAGTAAGACACTCAAAAGAAGAGACGAGCATGAACATCCGAAAGTTGCACTTTATAAGGAAACCAACAGGCCAGAAACACCATCAGAAAGACCCTCAAAAGACGAGACTAGCATTAACTTTGGAGAGATGCACCTTAAAAAGAAACCAACAGGCAAGAAAGACCATCAGTAAGACCATATAAAGAATAAACTAGATTGAACTTCAGAAAGATGCACCTTAAAACGAAACCAACAGGCCTGAAACACTGTCAGTAAGATCCTCAAAAGAAAAGGCTAGCAGGAACTTCAGAAAGATGCACCTAAAAGAAAACCAACAGGCCAGAAACACCATCAGTAAGACCCTCAAAAGAAGAGGCTAGCATGAACTTCAGAAAGATGCACCTAAAAGGAAACCAACAGGCCAGAAACACTGTCAGTAAGATCCTCAAAAGAAGAGGCTAGTATGAACCTCAGAAAGATGCACCTAAAAGGAAACCAACAGGCCAGAAACTCCATCAGTAAGGCCCTCAAAAGAAGAGACTAGCGTTGAACATCCGAAAGATGCACTTTATAAGGAAACCAACAGGCCCGAAACACTATCAGTAAGACCTTCAAAAGAAGAGACTAGCATGAACTTCAGAAAGGTGCACCTTAAAAGGAAACCAACAGGCCAGAAACACCATCAGTAAGACCCTCAAAAGAAGAGACTAGCATGAACTTCAGAAAGATGCACCTTAAAAGGAAACCAACAGGCCAGAAACACCATCAGTAAGACCCTCAAAAGAAGAGACTAGCATGAACTTCAGAAAGGTGCACCTTAAAAGGAAACCGACAGGCCAGAAACGCCATCAGCACGAATCCCCAAAGAGGTGTGCAGAAGGACCTATAGAATGACCTAAGAAATAACATAGAAAAGTAACATAAAAACAAAATATTTACAAATAACAAAAAAACATGACAGCACAGAATGCTAGAGCTTTCAGGAAGAACTTTAAAAAGAAGAGAAAAAAACCACAACCCACAGCGGAAGAAGCTGAAACAGAAGAGACACGCAGCACATCAATGAGTAAGCAACAAATGATTAAAAAAAAGCCTTCAGGAAGAATTTCAGAAAGGAGAGAACAGAATTAAACATCTTTGGGAAATGCTTGAAAAGAAGAGAAAATAAAAGTTGTACCCTCAGGAAGAATCCAAGATACTCCCACGAAGAGAGGATGTGTTAATCAACTTCAGAAGAAAGAACCCCAAAAGGAACAGAATAGTCGTGGGACACCTGCAAGACGAACCTCTTAAACAACAGAACAGATCTCCACCTGTGTCAAAAAGAACATACCGACAGAAGCACATACCCAGAGGACTCCCAGAAGAACGAAAGGGAAACCGTTTCCAAGAAAACATCAAAAGGTGGAGAACAAACCAGCAGCTTCCTCTGCTTGACTCCCGAAACATTGCCCCTCCTCCTCATCATTGACGGTCGGCGTTTCTGGATGTTGGGAGGCTGAATGGATGTTTTTACACATGGCTGCATGACTTAGTTGACACCTGTATTGTTCCGGCTTCTCAACGTGTTCCCCGTTTTTGCACTTTGGAGCATCGTCTGGCCGTGGAAGCTCTCTATCACTGACGAATAGTTTCACGCAGGGTTGTGTAGAATGAGCTTTACTGCGGTGGGCGGTTGGGCGAGGACTAGACTCTCCTGGTGGTTGGTTCAGAGACTGGAGAGGTGGGAAAGGCCGGGACAGCACTCCGCTACCGGCAAGGTTGTGGGGGGGTAGGGGATGAATGCGGGACCAGTCATCGGTGGACTAGCCTACGGAGAAGTCCGGTGGGCCTCTGCGCCATGAGCTGCTTTTCTCAGAGCACTTATTGCTGCATGAAGTACGTGTGATTGCAATGCGATTTGTCGCTTGCACTTTGTAATATGGGGCCACTCTTGAAACACATTTACGTCCTCTTTTGGTTCCCAGTCCACTCCTGGGAACAATGAAGACAACTTTATATGAGCGCCAATAGGAAGCATATATGATATGATAGGTTATTTACAATGCGCTTAATACCCAGAGGTTTCTAAGCGCGGATCCGGGGATCGAACCTGTGTCGCGCCCTGCCATCTTGCTTCAAAGGCGAGCTCGTTGCCGCTGAGCTATCCTTCCGGGAATAGACGAATGCATGAGATTGTACACACCCTAGACTTTTGCCATCTCTTACTAGTGCAGACTGTGACCACCAGCCGAGCAGAGGGCCTTTGCCGGAAACGAGATGAGGTTCTAAGAGGTGGCCTAAATTGGTGAAGTTGAGGTCTGAGTGGGGCAGGTAGGGTGTTTCCGAAAGTTACCCATGGCTATAGAATTATCAGCCCCAAAGAGAAGAGTTCCTGAACTTGGGAATGAGGGGCCGGATGCAAGATGCTCCCCGGAAGAAGACAGAGGTATTTTAGAACTGGTCCATGTTGGGGTTTGTGTGGACCGCTCTGGATTTCGGAATGAATCGTAGAGGATCGATGCCCCCGTTGTAGTGTTTTTCAAGACGCTGTCGTCACATTGCGCTTGGAACAGCGGGTGAATAGCTGTGTTCGGAGTTTGTAGCTCGCGGAGGTGAGATAGTGGAAAGTGCCAAGTAAAGTGATTGCATGGACCAGGCAGGAGATGATTACCTTATCAATGATCCCAATGTTTTTAATTATGGGTCCTGATTTAATTTGAAAGTAAAAATAGCATCAAACTTTCTGATAGGTGAGGAGTAGTATAAGAACGTTCAGCATATAGGTCAATGGGATTTTTGGTGGGACTTTGGTCTGAAATTCTAGTGCTTGTGACTCTGATTGGCTTTGGTTCTGTTTGAATAGGCAGCTTCTCTCCGAGCCTTGATGGAAAACAGTCTTTGGTTAGACTGGAGCCTGACAAGTATTCATGGGTCAGCTGCTTGTATTCATCTGTGCACTGATGGATTTGCTTTCATAGGTGCATGCTTGTTTCCAGTGGTGTGAGGAATTCGACCATCCGCACAGTGGGAGTGCGCTCGTCTGGGCTTTTTTGAATTTTTTTAATAAATTGAAAGATGGTAGATGAACCTGCGGAAAATATGTGGGGCTAATCTGCACACATTTTCCTTTACTCACTGCATGAAATACACATAGACCTGTGTACTCTGAGTGGACGCAGCTTGCAGGCCCCTGTCATACTTAGTTGGGATATGACAGCCAAGAGAATATCAAGGTATCTCAGAAGGGGGAGGGCAAAACCTTCCTCCTGCCATGGCCAGCCTAATTAACTAACAAAGGCAAACTGGATCGGCACTGTCCTTTTGTTCGCTCTGCTGGTGGCAGCTTAGCATAATAATCAGAGTTAATTCAAACAGGCCCATGTGGGACCTGGCTGCAAGACTAACAAAGGAGACAGGAAAACCCCAACAACCTTTGATATGCATCTGTGTCAACCTGAAGGTAGCTCCCGCCTCTTAGTATCAAGGGTAGTGAACTGTCATGTCTGGTACATCCGTTTACAGTCATCCCGTCAGGGGGACCCTATTCACAAGGTACGAGAATGTGGTTTGCAGAAGTCAGAAAGCCTGGCCTCACCGCAGCTTCGAGGGAGACCTGCCACTTTAATCAGGAACCACAGATTAATTAACCAGGGAGACCCTTTGATCCACAACAGACAGGAAGATGGGTGGCTGCAACACTCTCCTCAGCTTTGGGCCGTCCCCCTTAAAGGACAACACGAGTCCAGTGAAGAAGCTAGGAGGAGTGCATCGACAAGCATCTACCGACGTCCGCCTTTAAGGACATTTGCGAGCCAGTTGATCCCCTCGAGCTGCAACCAACCGCAACGCTGACTGTTGTTATGCCGCAGTCGCTCAGGCTGTCCAACTCGCCTCGACCAGTGCTTCAGACCCGCCGACCAGCACTGATATAACAATTCCTGCCCAGAGCCGCAGTGTAAAATGAACAGTTCTCCATTACTGTTCATAATGTATTATATACATTATATAATACATATATTATATTGTAATATATTACAATATATACATATATTACAGTCACAGTTATAATCTACTGGTGGATTCAATCAGTACAATCTTTGTTTGGGGGCTCGGGGCACAATATCTCTGCCTCCTATCTGTTTGAATATTTCTGCTGCCAACTAGCAGAAATTGAATTCCAGGCAATTAAGTTTGACCCTCAAGGTGATGCCTCGACACCATGAAAAGGACGGGTGAGTCCTTTGGGCTGTGGTGTGTGTATGTACGCACACGTGCACACGTGTGTGTGTGTGTGCATGCTATGTGAGTGCGGTTAGTTATGGACGCAGAAGGCATTATATGTGCGTTGTTGAAAGCTCTCCCGCATTGGTCCTAACTGGGCAAAATCTCAGTCCCTCCACTTGGCTACCGTTTGCAGACACAGGACCTTTTCCCCTCAAGCTCCAGTGAGAGGAGTGTGACTGTGAACACAGTCCAGCGACATAGAAGTAGGACTACCATTTTATTGGAGTCCTGTTTGTGTTTACTGTAGTCCTACATCTATGTCTATTGCCTGTCCTGGTCTGTTTGTTTTTTATTCTTGTCACCCCACACTGTGGGAGTCTTATGAATGTACTATTATTCACGGGCCACAAACAGAGGTCGCCACAGACCTCAAAGCCAGATCACACTGCGCCAACAAGCCATACTCACCATGCAGTGTGGTGCTGGAGGGGGGAAGCTCGCTGCTCCCCCCTTAAAAACTTATTTGATGGCAACCCATTCTGGGCTTCACAACTTCTTGACCACCAAAACAGGTGACCTTGCCAAGGAGCAATGAACATCGCCGAAGTTGCAAATTGTACAGGACATAACTCAACTTTATGTTTGATCTGTCTAGAACCAGTAAAACCTCTCTATATTTTGTAGCAGAGGAAAACACTTTGGGATTTTGTGTATGTTTGCATTGAAAAACATGAACAAATACAGAAACTGCGACAGCCATGACAGCGCGTGTTGTGGTATATGAGGGAATGCTGCTTTCCTTTATCTGTGGGTATGTCCATGTCAGCTGTGGTGCCGTGTATGACGTCATGAGCAGTGCCTGGCAGTGGCTGAGTTATGGTTTCCTCAAGGAACATAGCTGGTAGATTTCTGTGAGTTTTAGGTTTTGCATTGCAGCCATGATGCCTCTTCAATCAAAGTTTGCCCACGTAATGGTCTTTGCCCATGCCTGGGTAGGATAAGATATTGTTATTACAGAGCTGTGCAACAGGCACACATTCAGCTGAGCTATTTTCCCGATTGGTTTTGTGATCACTTATTATCTCCCTGCATAACATGTTTCTGTGCCCACGGTCATCGACTGTGCTTATTAAATGCGGAATCAAGAGGTTGCTTGAGGCAGCTGCAGGTGACCCTGTTCCTCTGTCGGGGGCTTGCCGCGCGCCACTGGAACGTAGCACAGGCCACGTAGTGGGGGTGTAATCCGCTTCTGTGACACTTTTTGCATCCCTTCAAGTACCATTGCACAAAGGGGATGGCCAATCTACATGCCCGTGTACAGTGCGCCGAACAATGCAGCTGCAATTGTGGCACGGTAAGTGCTCAGGTGGGCGTGTGTTTTAACCAAATTGGTGGTCTTGATAGTACGTTTGATCCCAGGCTCTGCAGAGAACTGGCTGCAATCGATATTGAAACGTGATTGGTTCATAGAGGGCGAGTTCATTTCGGTTGATACCTTTAAAACAATGGGGCAGGGGGGACAACTTTCAAGCCACAAATTATTTATCACGGTGAGGTCGGCAGTTTATTAGACACATTCCCACAATTACTGAAACCCTTTGACATGCTATAGTTCTTGACAACTATTATGACCAGACGACGCACGCCGTTCCCAAATCATGCCATCTGGTCCAGGGGTGGCGGAAGGGCAAATCCACGAAAGCCAAGCGCAACTGGGAGCCATCTTTGGGGCTTGATATCGAAGATGTGGACTGGAGGTATATCCAGTGTTTTAAATGGGCCGGGGCCAGCCGGGGCCCAGCCCTGGCAGACTCCAAAAACTGGTGCTGAGCTGACGTACTGCTGGGGCCCCCCGTTTGCACTACAACATTGGCGGGACACATAATCCCGCTGCGGCGGCAGCTGTGACGGGAGAAGCGCCCGCCATTAAGTCAGGCAATCTGACATAGGTGCCAGCCAGCCACAGCAACACTGTGGCTGGCTGGCACTTCTGTCAGTCACGGTAACTTCCTCTGGTGACCCCTAGCACGAGGGTTCACCAGAGGAAGTTACTGTCCCTTTGTCCCCTCCCTCCCCAGGTCGCCAGGCGTCTGTAACCCTCGGCGAACCTGGGAACTCCTTGACATATTTCGAGGTTTATAAAAGATGGCTTGAAAAGTACACAATTCAAGCCATCTTTTATAAAGCTTTGCCGATAGACAAAGATGCCTCGGAATTTGCAAAGCTTTATAAAAGATGGTTTGAATTGTGTACTCTTCAAGCCATCTTTTATTGAATTGTGTACTTTTCAAGCCATCTTTCATAAACATAGACATGTTTTTAAAAGATGGCTTGAAAAGTACGCAAACTATAAGGTATGCACACAAATATATAAATGTTATATATATGTGTGCGTACCTTACTATAGTTTGTGTACTTTTCAAGCCATCTCTTATAAACATAGAAATATATATATATTAGGTTTTTTTTCTCTCCTTTGCTGTTTAAATGTATATATGCTGTTTTTGATGTGTTATATGTATTTACTGTCCACAGTTTGTTTTACTCTTACTTTTGTATATAACTGTAAATAAATAAATAAAAAAAAAAATATTACATATTTCTATGTTTATAAAAGATGACTTGTATAGTACACAAAACATAGCAAGGTACGCACATAAATATATAATATTTATATATATTTGTGCACATACCTTACGGTTTGCGTACTTTATTTAGGCCACCCCCATCCCACAAGCCACGCCCCCAAATGAGGGCCCACCTCGAGTTCTTACCCCCACTTAAAGTCCTGGGTATATCTGTGCACAGATCAGGAGGGTTTCCATGAATTATAAGCATACATTTGTCCATCAAGCATACATTACCCCTAGAAAAATAGAACATGTGATCCAACCCCTCTGGGGGCATGTCCGCATTCCCAGGCGCACAATGCCGACTTCCTACACATGGCCTGGGGCTGCCCAGGGGCGGCCTTATGCTGGGGACACATCCAGAGACCCCTAGGGACCTCATGGGCAGTGACATTCCGCCAGGCCCTTCCTGTGGGTCTTACTCGTAAGTAACTCCTCCAAGTGTGACTGCAGATGGCCAAACGCTGTGTGGCCATGGGGCGGTGGTCACATCTAAAGGGCCTGGTGCAATGAGCAGGAAGATACACACTGAGAACTTGTGGTCCCCCACCAACCGCCCAAAGGAGTGCTGGTCCCCCTTCAGATCGCAGCTTGTGGGTGTTGCAGACCCCCAGCAGACACAATAACGGGATCCTTTTGGTTACATGACGCTGACTAGGATGTATTCTCTAATCTCGTCACGGTTGCGGCTTAATTTGATTTGTGTCTGCACCTGCAGCAGCTGCGCTTCATATATGGTTGATAATGGTAGGAAAGGGTGGGGGAAGTGGGATCTGATCCTACATCGCGCATGGGTGATGTGGGCAGATGCTCCTTCTCCTGTGCCGCCTGTTGGGGAGGCTATCATTCTTTCAGGGGCACGGCCACCTTGCTTGTTGTTGTGCCCACATAATTGAACAATGTTCATCTTCTTTTATGTAACACTGAAAAATGGAAAATCGAAAAATATTGCGTTAAAAAAGAAAGTGTTAAAAAATAATAAAGTGCACCGGTGCCAGGAAATTTTGCACCGATTTACCAGTGCAGCATATCGTTTAAAACCGGTCGGCCATTTATAAATTGCTCTGCTGCAATGTATGTGCTCTTTGCCGCGGGGCAGAGACCGTGTAAGGGGGCGGACTCCATGTGCAGCTCCCTTGTTTTGCGGTTAAATTAAGTCTGCGTGTATTTTTAGTCTAACTTTCTAATCTGGCAGCGGTGGGTAGCGGGGTTTGGTTCTGGGCGTTAGATGGGCAGGTGGCGCTCTGCACCAACCAGGGAAATGCCTCATGACGCAGCAAATATTGTTCTGCACGGCTTTAGTGAAGTGGCTCTTTCTGACGCTGTTACTTCAAATGAATAAAAACATGCTATACACGATGACTTTGCCTTAATTGGTGCAGTCATTTCGTAGCCCACCCCCCACGGCAGACCATAAAATGGGACCCCAGGTCGTTATCAGACCGTGACAGACTTCGAAGGCAGATACCTCCTGTCCGACAGTGCAGCTAAATAAGGAAGGCCGGCTCGTGCGACCGGAAGTGTTGGAAAGGCAGGATATCCGGACCAGCTGACTGAGCCGCAGCCACTCCTTTGCCAAAGGTCACTGCCTCTTCCAGGCACAAAGCTGGACCGGGCAACCTCCGGGCCCGGCTCAGGCCTTCAGGACTCGGTAGGGGCCCCTGGGTGTCAGGTGTGCCCGTCTGTACCGGAGCCCCACCACTAGGCTTTGCCTGTGTTCCACACACAGTGCAGTTTCAAGGGAATATAGCACTAGACCTGCCTACATTTCAAAATCAATAACGCTGACGAGATGCATGCAGTTCATGGCGACGCGTGTCTAATACCGTCCATACATGTTGAAAGCTCCAAATGCCATTTTGTGTGTGCTATATATATGGTCGGACTGGAGCATACAATTGTCTCGGGCACCAATGAAAAAATAGCCCACAGTTGCAAATGGCCATTAATTCCTTTTGTGACCAACTGAGGAGTAGCCAAGAGGGAGGTTGTTGTTAAATGTGATGCAAATTGTGCATTTTAAAGAATATTTATTCAGTAACACTGGTCAAAACTACTAACTGTATGGTGAAGTAACTTATCACACTGGACCACATGGGCCAAAAAGTGGCCCACTTTGACCAGAAAAACGTTCTGACACTAGCATTTTGTGTTTTTGGCATTGCCCTATAGGCCACTCCAAGCCTGGTTATACATTGATACAGTGCAGAAGGATAAGTCCATTTTGTGGATGGGATCGTAATCTCGGGGGCTGCTACAGAAAGCCTACAACCTCTGTGGGTGGGGTGACCAGACAGTTTCGAGTAAGGGAGGTTAATTGGTGCTGAGATTCAGCAATACACAGTGACATTGACACAAAATAAACAGTTTCCTATTTTCCCCTTTGCCACATCTCTGCCACCCGAGGGGAGGCTCGAACCACCAACCTTTCTGTTTACAAGCACTTTGATTCTCTGATGGTGCCACGAGCCTGGTTAAGAAACGAAACTAGCAGACCCTGTAACAACAATCACACCAAAACCCTCTCTATTGAACTTGCTTGCTGTTACAGCAGAATGTGCAGTTTATATATAGGAGAAGTGCTGGAAATGGTAATTATTTTAATATGGGGGGAGTAAGAGCAGGGGTCAGGCTTTGAATGGGTCGGGGGCACTAGTCCTACTTTTATGTCAGTGGCATGTCCTGTTTTTTATTTCCTTCAAAATCTGGTCACCTTATCTGTGGGTGAACTTTGATAAAGGAGTAGCCAAGATAATCTGATCTTTACATCTTAAGGGCCATGCACATGGGCTTTGTTTTGAAGATACAAAGGAGCTAAACCATGCACACATTCGAAGCTTTGACAAAGGATCTTAAAATGAATCTTGCATTTTACTGGCAACCAGTGTAGAGATGGCGGAACAGGGCCCTCATGTTGCAGACTATGCCTAGAACTTCTCTACCACCCTGAATTTGTATGACAGTGAAAGGCAGGACCTCAGCTCAAGGAACACAAAACACTTTGAACTCTGTACCTGCAAAGTAGCTCAGTGAGTTGAAGCTTCATGAGCAGGGCATGCAGGGCATAGATTCGAATTCTGTGAGGACATCCAAGATTCAATCTTGTTTTTCCTCCCAAACAGCGGCCCACCAGACATCCCCGGGGTCTCCCCCTCTCTCTCTCTCTCCCAGAGACCCAGACACAAGCTTGAAAACCCAGAGTCTCTGGGCCAATCACGGAGGTTCGGCATCTCTGTATAGCATCCAGGGCGAAACACTCGAATTCGCCCCAAAATTATAAATTCATTGCAATACAGACAAAAGTTGGTTCTATCAACCTGTAATTAAAGTAATTCAAATTAATACATGGCAACGAGGACAAATTATTGCAAGTAATTCACTTTCATTACTTCATGTCATTGCTAAAGCACACTCTCCCGGGTTTGCTGATGCGAAACGGTGTGTTTATTTTGCTCTGAATTGAAGGTGTAATTGAATGCAAAAGCCCCTCTTTAATCTTCAGATTGCACATTTATCTTCATTTGTTTCAACTCATGGAAAATCCTCTCTGCAACAGCAGGCATCATCAAGATCCTAGGGCAGTTTCACACATTTGGAAATGACAAATTGCTTTTTAAAGTGAAAACGTTGCAACAAAAAACCTATTTTCATTACCTGCAAGCCATGATTGTGCTTTGGCCATGCTACACTGAGGTTTAGTAAATAACGAGTGATAACTTTTTTGAACAGCTACACTGCAAAATCAAAAACCTTTAGGGGCTCAAACTTTGGCATATAAGGCAGAGTGAAATGACATTATTTGCCCAGGATTACACTCACATTGGATAGGTGGTGTGGCTGGGATTCAAGCCAGTCTGCAATTTAGGCGCTTGAAGACATATAGTTCTAGCTCTAGCTAGTACATATATGTGTTAATGGGAACCTAAAACAAATCTTACATTTTACTACCATACCATGGAGCCTTAAAAACAGAAATTCACACATCGCGGAGCTTTCTTTGCCACCCAACCATTTCCTACAATCCAGCATTTTCTCTTGGTAAGGGACATCCCATTAACACTGTAGCCAGCCCTGATTACCCACTCACTGCTCTGCTTGTAATCCATCCCCATTTTAAATGTTCTGCGAAACAAAGATGTGTTCAAACATAATTCACAGACCTTGGCATTAACATCTGTAAATGCCCAGACGGCGCTGCTGAGTGGGCATTTACAGAGTTTGGGTGGGCGTTGCCCGCTTAGGCCCCACCCTGTCTGTGCATCTGCCTTCAAATGCTGAGCAGAAAATAAAAACAGGCAAGGGGAAAAAGGGGTCTTCTAGCATGAGTTTGTCTCTGAGTGCGGGCTGGAAACAGTTTATCCTTCGGCCCTTCAAAGCACCTGCACCCCAAGCAACTGCCCGATTAGCCTCCTCCCACCCCAAAAAAACAGCCATTTCCACACACTTGAGCAGGGCTGGTGGCAGTCGTCGCTATGAGGGGACCTAGGGTGGCTATAGCCTCAGGCCTTTTGGTTGTAACCCCCGGAGAGAAGCTCAGGGACTCACGGGAGGATAGGTCAGGGGCAACATGCTCGCCTTGGAAGCAAGACGACACTGAGCAACACAGGCTCGATCCCTAGGTCTGTGCGTAGAAACCTCTGGGTCTTAAGCGCGTTATAAATAACCTATCATATCATACAACCAAAAGGCTACCTGCCCCGAGTCCTGACAGCCCAGATATTAGCATAGCCCCAGATCTTTTCCAGACCTAGCAACACCCTTGGATGGTGGTAAAATAAGACCATTCTGTACAGATTCCCAGGGTGCTACCAGCAGAGGGGAAACATGTTAGCCTTAAAAAATACCCCAGCTCACTGTATTGTAAAGGTAGGGGGAAAGGGTCCCAAAAAGGCACTTTGCGTGGGGCTGGATAAGTCTTGCGCCGGCAAATGTTGAGGCAAAGGTGGACTGGTCTAGATTGGAACCTCAGAAGACTTGCTGCGAGCCCGGCGCCTCTGCTGCCATGAATGCAGCCGGTGTGTGCTGCATGAAGCTGACCGGCTGCGTGAGAGGGCTGAAAGAAGTGGTAGTCTGTGTAGGCGCGCGCCCCACTGTAATCAATATCCAACAGCATTTGGAAGAAAGAGGCCAGGGCTGGGCATGAATGGGAGGTCAGTTGCAGTGATGAGAGTGCAGACATTGGAATGGACAAGGTGTCAATGCTTTGGAATGCATAAAGACTCGTTTACCATGCCTGGGAATGCGGGTTGGTTTACCAAGAACAAGCCACACAGTCAAAGCGGCCTCACATGGCTCATGGGATGGACTGGGAACCAAAAGAGGCCCTGGAAATCATTGTCAAAGTATCCCCATGTTACACATTTTGAGCAGACCCAACCCCTTTCTTATAAGAACATTTGAAAATAAAATAGGCAACCACCCAAAGGAGGCCCAGGGTGCAGAGGCCTACCGGGAAATCTCCAGAGTTCCCCATAGGGCAGTCCAGACGGTTTAGGTGGCCTGCTTCACAAAGCTATTTTGCAATACAGATGCATTTGCGCACCCTAAAATAAAAAGCCGAGTTTGCATATGCAACAACTGCGGGTCATTTACAAAAGGGTGATACTGAGCCGATGCTTGCACTGCATGAGCAAAGACGGCACTACTGTGCAACTGCAGGGGAGGGGGCATGCACCTTCTATTACCCCCACCTTTCATATACAAAATGGGAGGGGCTGGAAAATTGGCATGGACAGGGAATGCAAATGAACGACACGCCAACAAACTCGCGTGGTGCATGGCAATCGACACACATGCAATAATCTAGGGGTCAAGACCTAAAAACAAAAGTGGGGGGACTCATTAGCATACAGAATGGGATGTGATGTCATCCGAAGCTAGCATTTCAAGGTGAAATATGCAAATGTCCTTCAATTGGCTTTGCATAACCATACAAATTGTACAGGACGAATGGCATTTGCCTTTCATAAAATCAAGACACACAAAAAACCAAGAGGGTATTTTCTTCGAATAGTGTTTTGAAAACAATAAAAGGTGTGCATGTTTCAAACTCCAAGAATCAATGCCAATGTTTTCCCTGGAACTTGCCGTTCTGAAATATAACATTTCACCTTTAGTTGTCTGCCATTTCTCATCAGGTTATTTGGTGCAGTGGTGAAGTGTCCGGCCGGCGAACCTGGCGACCCGGGTCCCGAAGTCGCATGAATTCAGAAAAGACAGCCAATGATTTTCATTTTACACACGGCCTCTAAGATAAATGAGGGGGACGTTGTCCACACTCTAAAAAAAGTGGGCAGACACAGTCCACCGGCGTGCACCCTTGACTTAGTAATCTTTCTCCATTTCTTGTTCGTCACAATTTGCTGCCACCTGGCATAAATCACACACGGAACTGGACAATCTGCAGGGACTAATAATCCTTGTTTGTTTTAACAATATTCCTGAAAGAGCATTGTTTGGTGGGATTTTTCTTTTTTCCCTCTTTTTTTCCCTACCCAATGGTCATTTACCTTTCAGGGATTTTCACCAGTGCACTATGCTCTTTTTTGCAGTGGTGGAAGTGTACCAAAAGAAGTAGTGGAACGATGTTCCCAACTGGCCCGCCCCTGCTCCCCACAAACCCAATCACCAACCCCCCCCCCCCACCACACACAATTCAAACCCCCAAACACTTGTGGCTGCTGTTTAAGAGAACGTTCACTGGAGTGCAGTGAAAGTTAAAGTTCCAACTTCTTCCTACCCTTTTTTTTTTTAAACGAAACCATTCCGGAACGGTTTCTTTTTATAATAGAAGAATAGGAACAGTAAAACGTAATTAAAAAAGTAGAGGAACTCTGCTCCCAACCGCCCCCACCCACTTCGACCACTGCTTTTTTTGTGAATCTCAATGCCTTTTCAATTTGTTACAAGTGCAAACTGCTCACTATTCGCATGGGATTCTTTGTGACGCACCATGCGTACACACTTTCTCCGCAGGCGCAAAGCCCGCATGTGGTAGCATGTGGCATTTTATCGCAGTTTAACGGTTTCTTTGAGAATCGGGCTTAATATGTCCGCGAGTGCGAAGAAATTGACGATGGCGCCAAGCTTGAGAAATTGACAGTAAATAAGAGTTGGGACTGGGCAACAGATGACACGTCTATTTTCCACTGTTTTATGATTAGTCGTTCCATTAAGGATCGAAGGGTCAGACAGTACCATTTTTGGCAATGATTAGAACACTTTGATGTATGACGCTTCAGGTATAGGAAGTGCCCTATTGTCCTCAAACGAAATCTACATAATGAACTGTATAACGTATTCCGCTTACAAGTATGGGTAATATAGTGACAAGTAGCAGTAATGAATTTACTGCTATTTTTACCGTACCGTCATATTCCAATTTAGAAGGTAACATGGAGGAAAAACATTCAGCACTTGCATGGGGGGTTTTCCTCCAAAACAATGGTGGATTTACCGCCGACAGTAATTCCTTCAAACCAGGCCAATGGGACTTTGTGATGGGGAATAACACTGCCTCCTGGCCAATCGAAATATCACAGATTTTCTGCCCAAAAAATTGGTGGTATCTGTGGAAGATTGATGGAATGAACACTGGCCATGTTGCCAATCTCACAATGAGGCCCGATTGTGCTGTTTTTGTGTAATATCAGTGTTTCTGACGGAAATGGGACATTTTGGGATTGGACGTAACAAGTATTTATTACTTAATAACAACAATTTTGTCTAGGAGAAAAGTGATCCAACAGAGTGGTTCAGTTACGGGAACGCTGCTTGCCGTTACTTGTTCCTGCAGAATAAAAGAGCCCAGAGCAGAGGAAAATGAGATCAATCGGACCACGACCAACAAAGGAAGGAAGGTTGAGAGGTGCGAACGACAGCGCTAAAAAATACGGATTTGGACAGCACGTCAGGATGTTGGCAAATCATCGATATAGCCACTTTTCCACGGAGGAAGGAACACTCATGAACCGTTGTACATAAGTTACATAAATACGGACACACTAAGCCTGCAAAGAATGTGCATTGGCACTCAACTGGGTGTGAAAAAGCTAACAGTTGACAGAGAGAAGGGACTTACAGAGATCCCCATACTGCACATGCAGATACTGTGCCGTGGGCTGCCTGAGGCGGTATCATCTTCTGTGAGCCATTCTGTGGCACATGCATCATGCATGGGAACTGCAGATGCATTGTCAGCATATCTATGTTGACAAGCAATAGTACAGTTTCTAGCCATGGACTGTACTATGTGGTCGCATGCATACTGAAGTCACGTTGCAATGCCCAACTTGTTTGACCGCAGGCAACTTATTCATAGGCAATGTTGAGATGGGGAGAGGCGGTCCGAATCTATGGAAAATTTAGCGAAAGTCTGCAGAAATATGTTTCATACTTTTCTGCAGCCAGAATTCCATAGTTGCAGAGAGGGAGTTTGCTGAAGCTGCCCAAACATTTCAATATAAACATGCAGGTAATTTCTAAGATCTGCAGAGAACTTTGCAAGTCTGTCCGTATAAGAAACCTGCACTTTTTGCAGAAAATATGCCTGGTAGATTTTGACTGACCCTGAAGATGGGCCCATCGATGATGGGGATTATGGATATTCTTGTGATTAGGGTTCTCAGTGGTATATAGAGATGACATCAACGCTGCCCTAACTCACCTGAAATACATTCACATGGACAATTCATAACTCACCAATGTAAATAATTGTATGTCATGAGAGATAGATGGAATGCTGAACAGAGGTCAAGAGGCCACCAATGAAAAACAAACAAAATCAGCCTAACTGATGTTTAAGATTGGGTGTCCACTGATGATGTCTAAGATTGGGTGTCCACTGATGATGTTTAAGATTGGGTGTCCACTGATGATGTCTAAGATTGGGTGTCCACTGATGATGTCTAAGATTGGGTGTCCACTGATGATGTTTAAGATTGGGTGTCCACTGATGATGCCTAAGATTGGGTGTCCACTGATGATGTTTAAGATTGGGTGTCCACTGATGATGTCTAAGATTGGGTGTCCACTGATGATGTTTAAGATTGGGTGTCCACTGATGATGCCTAAGATTGGGTGTCCACTGATGATGTTTAAGATTGGGTGTCCACTGATGATGTCTAAGATTGGGTGTCCACTGATGATGTTTAAGATTGGGTGTCCACTGATGATGCCTAAGATTGGGTGTCCACTGATGATGTTTAAGATTGGGTGTCCACTGATGATGTCTAAGATTGGGTGTCCACTGATGATTTTTAAGATTGGGTGTCCACTGATGATGCCTAAGATTGGGTGTCCACTGATGATGTTTAAGATTGGGTGTCCACTGATGATGTCTAAGATTGGGTGTCCACTGTTGATGTCTAAGATTGGGTGTCCACTGATGATGTTTAAGATTGGGTGTCCACTGATGATGTCTAAGATTGGGTGTCCACTGATGATGTCTAAGATTGGGTGTCCACTGATGATGTTTAAGATTGGGTGTCCACTGATGATGTCTAAGATTGGGTGTCCACTGATGATGTTTAAGATTGGGTGTCCACTGATGATGTTTAAGATTGGGTGTCCACTGATGATGTCTAAGATTGGGTGTCCGCTACCAAATGAGTGCACAGTGCGTTCAAGAATGACATTTTGGTGATTGACCATGGTACGAATAACTGGATCACTTTGGTTTTGGATTCCCTAAGGATTCCCTAAGGATGTCTATGCTTTAGATGCTGGGCATGTGCTCAGCAGCGTTCCGTCTCAGCCCCATCTCTTCTAAAATTCAGCATTGAATCCCAACGCAGTGGCAGGCATTTTATCCTCATATTCAAATCCTGAGGCTGTACACATTGGGATGTATGGTTCATGGTTGCAAACACTTTAATGTTATGGTGAGTGTTGCAAAAAGTAAAATGAGCACCAAGCCCAGTGTGCATTATGTATTTCAAACTCACACCCTTTTATCACAGACACATTTGTTAAACTATAAAGATCGGTTGTCATTCTCATGCTCCAAAAGGCTGTTTGTTTTTATGCAAATTAAGCAGGAAACCTCATTCTTGCTATTTGTCCCCTTCCCTTTTCTCATAGAACAGATCAGTTGATGAATGCAGCAAAATCGTCTGGAATTCAGCATCCAAAAAACAAAATTGCTATTTTGTTAATCCGCTACTTCCCATTTGGGGCCCGCATTAAATGCTGATTCTTTAATGCCATCTTGGCTTTCATAATTTTGCCCCTCAAATTTAGGTTCCAGCCCAAGGCCTGTTTTCAAGGCCAGGACTTGGGGGTGTGGTTGGATATGTCGCTGATTCTGGTTACCTGTTGGCCAACGCATTACGTTTAAGGCTCTCTGTATTACTCACAAAGTCTTTCACAACGCGGTTCTAGGTGTTCTGAGTAGTAATCTCGAACGGTACCAACCTTCCAGATTACTCCACTCAGACTCGGCGGATCTCCTTACAACCCCCAAATTTAGGTTGGAAGATGGGGAGTCACTCGTTCTCTGTGCAGGCGGCAACGCTCTGGAATTCCCTGCGTGCTGCCCGTCATTATACTGCAAACCACTTAGATTTCAGGTGTAAAATAAATACTTTTTTTTGTTTCCACCGTGATTCCGGGTCTCCTCCCGGGGAGGCTGGAGGACCTTGCATTTTGGGTACTTTATTTCCAGGTGCAAGAAAAAAAAATGGTCTTTTCGGATTCCATTTTTCTTTTTCTCAGTGATCAAATAGATCCCTCTTAAATAGTGTCCTGCTTGCTGAGATAACCCCCACTCCCTTAAATACCACTCACAGGCAGAAGCTCGGCTGGTTAATATGTTCTGAATCCGTCATTCAGATGGAGTTACGCAGCAGTGACACTAGTAATCCAGCAGGCACGCCCCTGCATCATGCCCGGTCCGCACCATTCAACTGAAGTTACTACATTTGCACTCCAAAAAGAAAATATGTCAAGATCTGTGCAGGGGTCCTCCTATAGCCGCTTCAGCTCCACATGGGCGCAAGTGCAAGGTCATCCCTACCATGGCAGGAAGACTGACAGCCTAAAGTTGCGGTGTCGTATAAGACGACTCAGGGATACTGTAAACATTCAATTCTGCCGAAGATGCTCAAGATACAGGATGGCTGTTCTTCCCTGGATTGACAGTCCTTTGAGTGCCATCATCAGTACCAAGTACCAAGTACCAAGTACTCCCTTGAATGACATGATCAGACTGAAACCTCAGTCTCGGGTCTGGAATTACAGGGCTGAGAGGGTATGGGAGCCCAACATGTGTGACGAAGATTAATCTCCACGGATGTGCCCCGAGGAGTCTCTTTATTTTACTGCACTCGTTTTGGGCATTGTCCGAGGGTCTTTTGTGATCCTGAGTCCTTGTCAGTTGTGCATAGAATGGAGCCTCCAGTAACAGCACCCACAGAAAGTCTCTAGACCTGGGGGGCGTTGCATGCCCCATTCAGGCGATGCTGTATCTGCAATCGGGGACCTTGCCAGGAGTACCTATGCAGCAGCCTGAACCTACGACAGAAGTGGCGGTGGCAAATATAATGGCAAGGATGAAGAGCACAACAG